>NW_026089623.1:21147830-21506660 GCF_024586455.1 Bactrocera neohumeralis
AATGTAATGTCATAGCTGGTTGCAAGAACTCATCCACCGAATACGGCTGTATTTGTTTGGAAATAACACAAGTGAATTAAATTGAAACCACCATAACTAACAGCAGCAGCATTGATCTCTTTGCAGTTTTTTTGATATTTCGTCTATATCCTGATAACTAAAATTTTCCAATAGATGGTTTTTGGATCATATAAAGTGTGATCCATTTCGAAGTTCCCTACTTTTGGAAAGAAAAAAACACAGAAACTTCAAATTTAACGAGGAATGTTTTTTCTTCTTCGAAATAACATTATTTTCCATTTATTATTTGAAGATTACCTCTTTCAAATCTTGGCCGCTGTTAGGTCTCAGATGGTCCGTTCGTTAAGTGCAATTTTCGTTGACACGTTAGAGCATATCTACTGGTATAACTGGAAAATTACACTCGTGATGTTATGCTCCAAGGCCTGAATCAAAGCGGAATTGTCCGTATAGACTTTAGACTTTACATTTTCCCACAGAAAAATGTCTAACGGTGTCTTGATGTCTATCGACCATCCCCAACGTAAAATTATCTGCTCAGCGAAGTTTTCTCTAAATTAATCCATCGATCTGTGGAAAGTGGCGCCGTCTCATTGAAACCAAATGTCACCGAAATCACGAGCTCCAATATTAATCATAAAATAGTTGAGTATCATGGCGCGATAGCAGTCGGTATTGACGATTACGTTCTCACCGGCATCATATTTGAAGAAATATGGACCGACGATTCCAATGGCCCAAAAATCATATCAAACCATTTGTATATCTGGATAAAATGGCAGCTCTTGAATTTATTCAGGTTGCTCCTCGTCCCAAATGCGGCAATTTTGCTTGTTTACATATTAATTGTGCCAGAATTGGGACTCATCGCTGAACAAAATTTGGCTCGAAAACTCCGAATCTTTTTGGAACTCTTCATGAGTCCATTGAGCGAACTGTTGTCGTTTGGGAATGTCGAGCGGCTTCAGTTCTTGCACTAGTTGTATTTTGTAAGTCTCAACGTAAAATGCGCCAAGCTGTTCCATATGTCAGTCCGAGCTACAAACGGAGCCAAATCGACTCTAAACGGTCTTTATATACAGTATCACTTACGGCTTGGATCACTCATTTATCTAACGAACGAGCAGCATAAACGATCTGTTGTTTATTTCGTTATACAAATATTATTAAGTAAGACTGGGAGCACCATATGACACGCGACCGATATTAGCCTTTTATTCGACACATTAGATAACACATGATTACTCGCCTATTGCTTAGCATAAGACTTAAGCAGGCTAATAGATTCTGGTTAACATCAAAAAAAGTGACAGCCGTTATCAGTGCTATCGCTGAAAACAATTTCCATGTCAATAAATGCCGTTTTCAAAGGAAATTTCAGTTGTCTCAACTACATTATGTACAGCGGTATTCACTGATCTCCCTCTGACGTGCGCGTGATGTCAGAAGTCAAAATGTTTTGTATTATCTAGTATTTTGGCTCTTTTACGTTTTGGGCGGAGGAAAGCTTTAGTATTGTGCCACCTACCCTGGTCACTACGCTAAACTGATACAGACATCATACATACATATGTATATACAACCAACATGTCGAGATCGCCATCATTGTACATATTTTGACAGCCCGGATATCGTGGAAAGTTTTCAGTTCCATATTTAAACCCCTGATTTTTTTGTAACGGATCCCGCTCTTTAAACAGGCATGTTTTCAAAATCCCCAATAATGCATTGTGTGACCTTTTCCACTATTGATGAAATAATGATGCACAAGTTATCGGATCAGGTACTAAACCTAGCACACTTCTACTACATATGGTTTTATTTAAAACATTCTTTCTGCCTTTATTGACAAGGATAGAGGTGTTACTTTGATTCATAAGGTGTAGGTTTTTAGAAATAATGTTGTCGATTGAAGTCAGGAATGACTACAATCCAAGCTACCCGAAGCATTATGATGGGTATTAGCATTTGTCCCAATAGTTGTGTTTCTGAGCTCTCCGTGAGTTCCTTACAGGACCACCAAATACCCAGAGACTCTTCAAGTCTTACAAACTTGATAAACACAAGTCTTTTTTGCTCCTCTTCAAACACTGTTAAGTTAGTATGATAAACCAATGAGCCACGCATCGACCAGTTTTGGAACTTTGCGATACCAAAAGAAGTTCAGTTACCAGGATACCTCTTCTTACTGCGTTACTTTTTCCAGTGTATCATACAGGGGGGGCTCTTTACCTGGTGTCTAGCTCATGACATTTTCTGCAGTCTTGTTGATCTGTCAGCCCCATTCTGCAGGCGAGTTCCGCGACCAGGCATAGCCAGTTAGTATTGCGATCATGTTCCTACAATCCTTTTTTTGAGTGCCTGTCGGAATTTTTAGTACTTCCGATCTACCATTCTACACATAACTTCTATCGTGTTTTCAATTTCTTTCCCATGGTTCTGTCCAGATCGGGTTATAGACTACGCATGGGTTTCCCAATGTTGACCACGTTTTCGGGTGTTAGCAGTACCACCATTCTTGACAATCTCGTCCACTACTTTATTGCCCTTAATGCCTTTGTGACCTGGCAACATTAGAAGTGAAGTTGCTTGCTTCTGGCAATACTTTCCGCTGCTGCCCTGCTTCTCAAAACATTTCAGGCCTATATGCGATACGAGGTTACTGCCCTGGTTGCTGTAAACTCTGCTTAATGAAAATCAAAAATTCAAATCAAGGGGAGGCTCATGCTTGACAAAAAACGCTCAAACCAAACAAAAAAAAAACAAAACCAAACAAAAAAAAAAAACAAAACCAAACAAAAAAAGTGTTAACAAAATTAATAAGTGCGCAGACGAAAAAAATTTATTTTACAAGTACATCTTGATGGAGTCATGTGTAGAAGTTCACGCAAGTGATAAAAGTTCTCTGATCGCCACTCACTTGGGAATGGCCAGAAACGATTCTTTTACATATGGCTCAAGCAGCTCACGACTTCCGGTCTTTGAAGGCGAGCTAAAATGCGAAGGCGAAACGTCTCCTACACAGGGTTGTGCGCTGGGCTTGGGACCCGCCACGTAACAATAAAAATATACCAATGCAAAAGCATCAACAGCCTTGGAAGAGAGAGTTCTACCTAGCTGTCTCCTGATCGAAAAACCACCAACTAGATTGATCATGTTGCGATAGACGGAAAACACGTCTTCAGTGTTTTAGATCTACGTGCACTATCTTGTTGCAGCTAAGGTTTGTACCCGCCTTTGTGCAGCAAAACACGTACGCCAACAAACACAAGGAAGGTTCGACGTCGAGAAGCTGCAATCACAACAGATAGCCGAACGATTTTCTACTCGACTTGCACTCCTGCTCTCTGAGAGCACTCGTCAATAACTCGGTATAAGAGAACTTTGGGACGGCATTTTAAGCTCCTTACATACAGCTGCAACCGAAACCATAGGTTTTCGGAAAGTTCAAAAAACAGCTGGTACGACAAAAAGTGCCGTGTCGCAGCGCAGAGAAGACAGGCTGCCTACCTCACAACGTTACGATCGACCACAACACGTGCGGGATGGGATACATACCGAGTTGAAGGGGGAAGCGAGACGCATTTGCAGACAGAAAAAGAGAGAGGCCGAAATGCGTGAGTATGGAGAGCATCACAAGCTGGACGACAGGGGTAATGCTCGAAAGTTCTACGAAAAGATGCGGCGACTATCAGAAGGTTTCTATACCGGAGCATACTCTTGCAGAACCCCCCGAGTAAGTAAGCGATGCCCACAGCATACTTAAATTTTGGAGGGAACACTTCTCCAGCCTGCTGAATGGCAGTGAACGTACAACGCCAGGAGGAGGCGAAACCGATTCCCCAATCGATGACGATGGAGCAGACGTTCCATTGCGCTACCATGAAGAAGTTCGAATAGCAAATACCCGTCTGAAGAACAACAAAGCAGCGAGGGCCGATGGTTTGCCGGCCGAGCTATTCAACCACGGCGGCGAAAAACTGATAGGGAGCATGCATCAGCTTCCCAACGATTGGAATTTAACATCGCATATAAGGTTCTATCGAGCGTATTGTGTGAAAGATTAAAGCCCACCGTCAACAAACTGATTGGACCTTATTATCAGTGTGGCTTCAGGCTTGGAAAATCAACAACCGACCAGATATTCACCATACGCCAAATATTGGAAAAGACCCGTGAAAGAAGAATCGACACACAGCACCTCTTCTTCGATTTCAAAGCTGCTTTCGACAGCACGAAAAGGATCTGTCTCTACGCCGCGATCTCTGAATTTGGTATCCCCGCAAAACTAATACGGCTGTGTAAACTGACGTTGAGCAACACCAAAAGCTCAGGATCGGGAAGAACCTCTCCGAGCCGTTCGATACCAAACAAGGTTTCAGACAAAGCGACTCCCTATCGTGCAACTTCTGTCATCAAACAAACACTCAGAGAATGCAAGCAGAAGTGAAAACTTGAACTTATGGCGCGTTGGGCACTTTTTTGGGTGAGCATTTTTAGGTGCGCTCGCGATATGAGAAATTGTACATAAAAAATCAAGTTTATCAAAGCAATGTGGGCACTTTTTGAATGGACATGAAGTATAATAATACAGAAACTTTATTCGAAGGAAGTATTTAAATGAGTAAATACTAGTAAATAGTAAATACAAAATTTATCAATTCTCATCCATAATTTCAACAACTCTTACATCATCTTTATCAGCATTTTCATCATTATTATAAGGATTTTCATCAAATTCTAAAACTGAAGCAATGGGTCTATGGTAACTAAAGTATGAAATGAACAATTCTGATTTACAGTGCATCACAAAAATAAGTATGCACTGTGTTTATCCGTTTTGTTTTCAGAAAAAATGCCGCAGAACTAATAATAATATCTATTTTTTTATTTTTTTCAGTTATTTCATATTTTAGTTAAAAGCAATAGCAAAAAAGACAAACTTAAATTAATAATTTTTCAAATTAGAGAAAAAAGGCTTAAATAGCTAAAAATTACATCACTGAAGTATGTATGCAATAGTAATACATTTCAAAGAAAAAGTTCCAACGGTTTTATTTTTGAGCTTTGATGGGCTGTTAATATTTTATTGGATAGCTTTTGGATTTTTTTATTGCATTCAATCCGGATGGCATGGACTTTACCAGTTTTTGGGTCAGTGAGTTGGAATCTTGCCCCACTCTTCGATTAAAGCAGATATCAAAGATTCTTTGCGGGTTATTTGGTGTCTTCTGATTTTTCTCTCAATAAAATGACCCAAATGTTCGATAGGGTTCACATCAAGAGATTGGGCTGGTGTATTTAATTGTTTGGATGTCTCGTAAAGTAGCAATTCCTTAACAATGTGAGCGGAGTGTTTTGGATCATTGCCTTATTGGAAGACAAATGATCCTTCAAGTCCCAATTTGGCCGCTCTATCGTTTAAATTCGATATTAATATATTAAGGTAATAATATTTGTTTATTTTATGCTCAATGAATAGAAGATTCTTTACACCAGTTGGTGCCATACACCCCCAAACCATGAGCGACCTACCAACATGTTTTACCAAGGCAGCCATATTCCGTGAATCAAGCTCTGTATTTACTTTTCTCCATACTTTTTCATGTCCATCTGATCCAAAAATGTATAATTACTTTAATCTGAGAAAATAACAGAATTCCAGAAATATTCTCTATGTTTACTTTCGTGCTTTCACAAAGTTTAATCTTTTTTGTCTGTTAATGTTGCTTATGAATGGCTTTTTACGGACATTACGACCATGGGAACCTGTATCATACAGCACTTGACGATTAGTTTGGGGATGGCAGGTTTTACTGGTCTAATTTTTAATTTCAGTACGCACTTTTGGAGCACTTTACTTCAGATTAGCCTGTATCTTGTGTGTGATCATGTACCGATCCTTGGAATCAAATGTTTCTTGTCGTCCAGATCTTTCCTTATTTTTTGTATTGACCCCTTTTTTGTATTTTTCTACTATTTTTTGAATATTAGAATTACTTTTATTTATTTTTTTTATTTATATTTTATTTTAGTTTTCCAATTTGCCTCTGACTTTTGTTTTCTTTATATAGTTTTATAATAGCATCTTTCAAGTTTTGTGATAGTTCCTTGACGGGCGGCTCCATGATCAAAATGTAATTGCAATTAACGATGAAATTTAATGAAAACTTCGGAAATTATTATTTTATAAAAAACAAGTAAGGAAGGGCTAAGTTCGGGTGTCACCGAACATTTTATACTCTCGCATGGTAAAGTGATAATCGAGATTTCATTATACGTCATTTACATATTTCTCAAATACCGTATTTGTGTAAAGTTTTATTCCGCTATCATCATTGGTTCCTAATGTTTATACTCGTATTATACAGAGAAGGCATCAGATGGAATTCAAAATAGCTTTATATTGGAAGAAGGCGTGGTTGTGAACCGATTTCACCCATATTTCGTACATGTCATCAGGGTGTTAAGAAAATATTACATATATACCGAATTTCATTGAAATCGGTCTAGTAGCTCCTGAGATATGGTTTTTGGTCCATAAGTGGGCGGCGCCACGCCCATTTTCAATTTTTAAAAAAAGCCTGGGTGCAGCTTCCTTCTGCCACTTCTTCCGTAAAATTTAGTGTTTCTGACGTTTTTTGTTAGTCGGTTAACGCACTTTTAGTGATTTTGAACATAACCTTTGTATGGGAGGTGGGCGTGGTTATTATCCGATTTCTTCCATTTTTGAACTGTATATGGAAATACCAGAAGAAAATGACTCTGTAGACTTTGGTTGACATAGCTATGTTAGTTTCCGAGATATGTACAAAAAACTTAGTAGGGGGCGGGGCCACGCCCACTTTTCCAAAAAATTTACTTCCAAATATGCCCCTCCCTAATGCGATCCTTTGTGCCAAATTTCACTTTAATATCTTTATTTATGGCTTAGTTATGACACTTTATAGGTTTTCGGTTTCCGTCATTTTGTGGGCATGGCAGTGGGCCGATTTTGCCCATCTTCGAACTTAACCTTCTTATGGAGCCAAGGAATACGTGTACCAAGTTTCATCATGATATCTCAATTTTTACTCAAGTTACAGCTTGCACGGACGGACGGACAGACGGACGGACAGACGGACGGACGGACAGACAGACATCCGGATTTCGACTCTACTCGTCGCCCTGATCACTTTGGTATATATAACCCTATATCTGACTCTTTTAGTTTTAGGACTTACAAACAACCGTTATGTGAACAAAACTATAATACTCTCGTTAGCAACATTGTTGCGAGAGTATAAAAACAATACTCATTGCTTCAAAACGTATAAACACTGTGTATCAATCGAAACAATACTGAAATGGTAAATTGCATACTTATTTATGTGACATGATTTTGGCTTTTTACAGAGAAAATCTAACGGTTTTTAATAACGGAATATGTCAATGATATCAGTTTGTCATAATCGTGAAGGCAATATTATGAGTAGTTGTTTTTGGAAAAAAACACAAAATATATACTTTTTATTTTGCAAATAATTTGACTTTTTTACGCCAATATATAGTGCATACTTATTTCTGTGATACACTGTAAATCTATTTATATATCTTGTGAATACTGCATCAATAATAATTTTGTATTTTGTTGTGCTAAGATTGCGATCATTGGACAACGTTAAATCAAATTCTTCATATAAAAATTCAATTAATGATTGATTTTTGACATCTGAAAAGTTTATATTTAAATCTCCACTCAAAATCGTAGGATCAAATCTTTTATTAATTTTCATCATAAATAGTGCGGAAGCAGCTTTAGAATAAATGAATAAATTTGAATATAAGAACTCTCGTATTGCTTGTAAAGACTGTTTTGGTGAAATATAAACGGCAGCCATTATTATTCTTTGTCCATTAGAATGGCATTGGGAAATACATATATCACCAATATTCGAAACATTAGTGCTAAACATACTGGTATATCTCGCATGCACTTCCATATGATCTGTAGAAAATGTGGCCATAGTATCATCGGACCAATGATAAATAGCCACCCCACCTGCTGGACGATTGTCTCTTTTAAAACTTGCTGTAAAGTTGAAATCTGGAATGTCAATGGTTTCTTCGTTACTCACATGAGTTTCTGATAATATTAACACACTCATTTTCTCAACAAGAGCATCAACTGATAGGTCATGTACATGTCGTCGTAAGCTTTGACAATTGAATGAAAAAATAGATAACCCTTTTTTTGTAGAACTGAAATCAATAAATGTTTTAGTAACAGTTTGTAAGTTATTGTCATGTAATCGTTTCAGTTCGATGGATAAATCATCTCGACGAGTTGTAGATCTAATTTGGTTTTTGCTTGTTTGAATCATCAGTCGGTGCGTTTCCTACTCTGCCATGATGAAATTTCCAGCTCGCTCCTGTATCTTTTTTAGTTAGTAAGAACAAGCCTTCTATATTAGTTACTATTAATAAGGCTACGTAAACTAATTCTCTTGAGTGAGAACGACTGTATTCATAAACAATGGCATCAAAAGTACCTCCCTGAGACTTGTGAATCGTCATAGCCAAAGTCGAAACTAGTGGAAAAAGTTTTCTTTTTGCCACTATAGTTTTGTTGTTGTTCAGTGGTATTGATAATGTTTGAGCAGAAATTGGCACAGCATCTCTGTCGATTTCCAAGCGTTCAATGTCATTTCTTGCCTTAGTTTTGCGCTTTTGACCAGCAGATTTTGGAAACTTTAATCAAATTCTTGTAATTTCATCATTTTCATTTGATTCAATATGAATTAATGTACCTACAATGCCATTAGATAAACCATCAGCTACATCAATATTTGTAGTTATCATATAAGGCCGGTTGGGAACTAGAATTAATTCGTATGGTAAGCCGCCGGTCTCGTCCGGTTTCATTTTGTGTAACTTTTGTCTAACATAAGCTTCTTGGTGGGCATTATGACAGCCAACGAAAACATCCGATGCCAATGAAATAATTTTATTTTGATAACTATTCAAAATTGTATTGTTGTATTCGTTGACAGCAATATTTGTAAACATAAGTCTTATTCCTTCCGGGCATACAAATTGCGCATATTCTTTAGTAACAAATCTAGATTCAATCACGTTCAATTCTTCTTGTGTTAAAATAGTTCCATCTCTTATTTTCGTTAAAATCGAAGAGAACAGTCTATTTTCTTGTCGCACTACTTTCTTGAGTTCAAATTGTTTAAATTTTCGCAAAGGTGTTTCGCCTGAAACTCAATTTTTAGTTTGCTTGAAAATTGGCGTAGCTTTTACAGGGGGCAATTGACGCAAATCTCCGATAAGGATTACATCCAATCCACCAAAATCTTTTTGAAGCAAGCCAGTTATTTGCCTCAGACGTGCGTCAATTTGCTGTAATAAGTCTGCAGAAACCATCCTTACTTCGTCAATGATAACAACATTAACATACTGAAATAGAGCTCTGTATTGTTGAGCTTTTTCAACGTTGAGGGGCATTAACCTTGACAGTGTTATACTTAAAGCATTGTGCACCGTTGTGCCACCTATGGCTGTAGCAGCTTTTCCGGTTGAAGCACAAGCAATATATGCATTAAAAATTCCATCAGTATCCGAAAATCTATTGTAAATTTCCATAAGCGCTTTTATTACAAATGTTTAAGCACTTCCAGCCGGTCCAGTCAAATACACGAGCATGACATTTCATCTCTTCGGTTTTCGATATCAAGTGATGCATAGTGTGGAACAAAATTTCTCGCTGTTATTCGTTAGCCTTGCGCATAAGTTCATAAAATTCTTCATATGGTAAAATGTTTTCTTTCTTTTTAGCGATGGCCGCAAGCTTATCAAATAGCGCAAGTCGTAGATAATTATTTAAATCGGCATTTGGATTATCATACAATTCGGCAAATGGATTTTCATCACGTATTCTACCATCAACTTCATTTATTTCCTCTCCATCAATGTTAATATCTTCGCGACATAACTCTCTGTAGATCTCCAACGTCTTTCGGATATCCAGATTTGATTCGAACTCTTTTCCTTTCTCAAGTATAAGTGCTTCATTTTCATCATATAGCTGAATATACCACATTTCCGCAATAATTTCAGCTTCTTCGTGTCGGAACGGCATGTGCAAAGTAACCATTTCTCTCCTGTGTTCATTGTAGTATGTAGCCATGTCATAATTACGATATCGTATGACTTTTGGTTCTTCTCGTTCTACATATTCACCTTTGTTATTTTTGTAATACTTAGAAACAAACTGAGCAAGAGAAACATTTTCTATAGCATCGGGTCTTTTCTCATATTTGTCGAACCAATTTTCTTTCCATATATCTATCGAATCGTCTTCTTTACTCTGTGTCTTTCGATTGGCCATATAGTCGGTATAAATTCGATCGCAGTTGAACTTTTTGACATCGGCTCCCTCAATAGATACCATGCAGCTTCTTGACTCGTCATCTCAGTCTGGTTCAAAATATGGACAGTAAGATGTTTAGTAATTTCAAAAATATTGAACTCAGGATGTTCATCCATAACTGTTGGAGGTACATAAGGCATATTTCTGGTAGATGGACCAGCGATTTGAGGAGGTAAACTTTGTTGTACAAACGTTTGGTCAGTTGATAATAAATTTAACGTTCTTCGTTTAGCTCTGTATCGTTTACAATAATCTTTGTTCGCTTGTTTCACCAAGTCTGACCTATGTGGGTGTTTCTCTCTATAACGATTATCATACTATTTTCTTTTTTGTTTTCTTTTTTCTACTTCATCCTCATAAGTGGAGTCATCTATCGAGTTTTGTTTTTCGAGCATCATTTGAAACATCCGCATCCATTTTCGAGACAAATCTATAATCAAAAATAAAAATGTAGATTTTCTTAAAGCTATAATCGTAGCATATATATTTTGTTTTGGTTTTCCTAATTTTCCGGCTTTGTTATAATTTTTAGCGATTTCCCGACCGTCGATTCACGTCCCTAGTGAAATTCTCTACTAAAATGAGTATATTTTCGATTTTCGGGGTTTCCTACTTTTCCGGCTTTCCCATAATTTTTAGCGATTTTCCAACCATCGAATCACGTCCCTATTGAAATTTCTCTAATAAAATGAGTATATTTTCGATTTTTCAGGTTTCTCTACTTTTCCGGCTTTCCGATAATTTTTAATTCTTAGCTGAAATTAGCATAGAGTTAATTTTCCTAATTTCCCAAAATTTCGAGATTTTCTGTAATTTTGTAAAAATTTATCGACTTCAAACTTTAAATGCAGCGCCTTTTTAAACGCTAGCGCCAAACTTGTATTCTTGTAATGTAACTGTTGCTAAAACAGGAAGTTGTCTCCCTAGCCGAAGAAAGAGACAGCTGATATATACCTATGCGTATACTAATAGTATTGTACACTATTGTAAACATATATGTATGTACCCCACGTGTTTCTCATTTTTTAGATAATTTTATTTAATAACGTGTGCATTTGTTTATGTACGTATCATGTACGTAACAAAATTTACCAAATAAAATAATAATTTACTTACGTGATGACGAGCAGCAGTTGTAATAATGTATACAAAATATAGTAACACTATAGTATATGTAGGAGATTTGCTTTTGGATGTCTCCATATCACTTTACTACACACTTTTACACTTCACACTTCACAGTTTTACACTTTACACTTTATACTTCACTTTTTATTTTACGAGCACAGCGAGTTCTATTCCAATCAAGATCACTTCTTGAACTGACCTGATCACTTCCTGAGTTTCTTCATTCTGTTCGCAGAATACGATCAGATCTCACTCAGTAACAGGTTCTCTAGTCCTGTTACTATGCTTATTTGCGCATTTACATTCTGTAGTACCGTATTACATGCGCCAATGCGTCGCCTACTTCAAATAACGTTGTGTCATACAGTCCCCTACAAAATAATACCACTACAACATACGCATTTACAGTGACATACAAAATACAAGCATAAGCGCTCCGACATATACAAAAGCCCTACAACCATGTCTTTATTAATTCTATTAACACTTTCGATTTGTTTTTTTTTAACACAATACCATAGCACCAACACAAGTCAAATGAAATATTTAAATAAATAAATTTTCCGTTTAATATTCATTTATAAAATAAATATAAAAAGCTCTCAATCTCGTCTGTCGCGAGGGCACGAACGAATGTCCATGCAAAGGCTCCGTACAGCATGCACGGTTCTCGCATACGTATGTATACCTAAACACTCTTAGTATACATATAAGGTATGTAATCTCGTCTGTCGCGAGAGCACGAACGAATGCCCATGCAAAGAGCGCGTATAGTATACATATATTATAAGAATACACGCGAAGTATATCTGTGTAAAATCTCATCTGTCGCGAGAACGGCTGAAAATGTTCACCCACAATAGTGCCCAACGCGCCATAAGAAGTTTTCACTTCAAAAACAGTCTTCGTACTCGCGACTTGGCTCTCACGACACTGTTGACTGTCATAGCTTTGAAGTCGTTGATAATTTCGTCTATCTTGGAACCAGGGTTAACACCACCAACAATATCAGCCTGGAAATCCAAGGCTGGATAACTCTTGCCAACAGAAGCTACTGAGTAGGCAATTAAGAAATTAAGTCCTCTCGCGACGAACGAAAACCACCCTCTATAAGTCACTCATAATTCCCGTCCTGATATATGGTGTAGAGGCTTGGACGATGGCAACAACTGATGAGTCGACGTTGCGAGTTTTCGATAGAAAAGTTCTGCGAAAGGTTTATGGTCTTTTGCGCTTTGGCCACGGCGAATATCGCATTCGATGGAACGATGAGCTGTATGAGATATACGAAGACATTGACATAGTTCAGCGAATTAAAAGACAGCGGCTACGATGGCTAGGTCATGTTATCCGAATGGACGAAAACACTCCAGCTCTGAAAGTATTCGACGCAGTACTTGCCGGGGGAAGCAGAGGAAGAGGAAGACCTCCACTCCATTGGAAGGACCAGGTGGAGAAGGACCTGGTTTCGCTTGAAATATCAAATTGGCGCCACGTAGCGAAAACAAGAAACGACTTGCGCGCTGTTGTTAACTCGGCTATAATCGCGTAAGCGGTATCTACGCTATTAAAAAAGAAGAGGATACCTATCAATGTTTAGCAGCTTTGTGGAATACAAAGCTGGAAGTATATAGCGTTCAAAGGGAAAAAACAGTATTAAGTGTTGTTCGAAATTTATATAGAGCAATACCTGAATTCAATGATAGATGATTAAAACAAGGAAATTAATCTCCTCCGAACAAATTTCCGACGTGAAAAGCAAAGGCTGGCCGAAGTCAACAAAAGTGAAGCAGGTATTGATAACTCTTCCTATGCGAACCTATTTTATTACCATGAAATGGAATTTTTAAATGAAGTCGACACACCCAGCACGTCAAAAATACAAGGGTAAGTAATATTGTTCAAAAAAGAAATTAAGTGTTTATTACAAAGTATTTTTGTAATATTTATATATGTATGTACATAGCGTATTAATTCATGTGTGTTAATGAGTGTATTTTGTTTGCAAAGATACTGCCCCTTCGTAACTGCAATATTCAGCAAAAGTTTTTCTAATTTGTTTAGATTTGTTTAAAGAATTACGCATTTGATTAGATAGAGCATTTAAATCTAATTCCCTCCGCCAGATACCTTCGATTAAATTGCCTATGCTGGTAATTTCCTGGTTAATTAAATTTGTAAATGTAAACGTTTTTCTTTTCCGGCAAAAAATATTGAAAATAGCAACACGTTAAAACAATTGTTTGTGCTTTTTCTGGTGTTAGAGAAATGGTGGTTTGTAGTACACGAAATCCAGATACCAATAATAACCAACATTTTCTACAATTCTGCGTGCTCTGCTCAATATGTAATTTTATTGGAGCCAGGAAATGGTTATAGAAGATTTTCCTGCATTTGGAAAGCATTATTTGCCACAAAAACATACGGCAGTCACTGTTTGGAAGTTGCGATGGTGGATGTATTGATAACGATTTACTACATAGGGCTTTCTCAAAATCGGTATTTTTTATTACTCCACATATGTTTGTGAATCCATTCTCAAAAAGTTGTTGTAATCGCATTCGCTTCATATTTTCAATTCGTCCAACAGAGTTTTGTGTGTAAATTGATTTCATTTTTGATACCATACTCCCTCATCTTTTTTCTATTCGCTTTCTTACAAATCATACAAGTAACAAATCATATCCCAGCGGGGACAAAACAAAAAAGCCCTCACAAAAGCAGGGCAATGTGAGGCCTTATTTGTTTAATACCTTCCCTTTCTCATGAATGCCTCACAATGACCTTCTTTTGGTAGCGTAGGGTAAGGTGTACAAAACAAAGAGACAAAGTAGACTATGATATTCATTTTCAAAGCTGCACAGCGTTTGTAAATTTTTTACTGTTATCTGCCGCCGACCTCTTGTCGCCACCGAATACTGCGCATATGCAACCGCGTTACTGTTTGCCATTATTGTTCTATTTTTCGTTGTCTTCGGAAACGCTGCGTTTATGCATATAGTTATTATATTTTCTCATTTCGTACGCGGACTTACAAGTAAGTTGTAGTTTTTTAAAAGTCTAGATTAATATACATATATATAAAACTAATTGAATAGTAAATTAATTATTCTATTGAAATGGGAAAACTAAATGTGGAATGAGTGATAGACATTTTCGTCGACTTGTGGCAAGAAAAAAAAGAGCACAATTGAAATCGTGAAAAAAGCTATTGTTCCCGAAAATGAAAATGTTCCTAGTTGTAGCAAAAATGTATCCGAAGAACTAAATATAAATATATGTAATGTGCGTAATGCGGCTACTGGTAACTCTAACAACAATAATAAAGACATAAATGCGATATTAAGAAATTGGTGGGTCAAATATAAAATTCGTAAGAGGGCATGCGATGAAATTCTCCAAATATTTCGTAGTGCTGACGTGCGTGTAGCTGCATCAAAGAAACAATTAATGACGTTGCCTAACTCAGAAATTAATATAATTGATGTGTCGCCTGGAAAATACTTTCATTTCGGAGTAGAAAATGCCCTTTCTTTGATGAAAATTTCTTTACCTCCTAATATGGATTGCGTATATATTGATATCAATATAGACGGGTGCCCGCTTTCTAAAAGTTCAGGGACACAACTTTCGCCAATTTTAGGAGCAGTGTCAAATCGTAATGATATGAAACCATTTTTGATTGGCGCGTATGTAGGTAACCGTAAGCCTAATTCCATAAACCAGTTTTTAACAAATTTTGTAGATGAAATAAAGCACTTAAATGATCATGGCTGGTTCTTGAATGGAATAAAAATGTCTTTATAAATTTGCAAATTTATTTGCAATGCTCCGGCATTTCGTGAAGAAATGGAACATTTTGAGGAAAATGCTGAAATGTTTCCAAAAAATGACGTAGTAAGTTAACTGAATGAACAGTACTTTCTGCGAAACTATATAATTAATACTTTCCTGATTTCAATAGATTTGTAGCATTAAAGAATGTATAGGTTCAACACCTATTACAAAATCTCTACAATTTATCATCACAGAAGAGTGCTTGTTAGAGTACAATTGGGATGGGCTGCAGAAGAAAAAATCATTAGAAAAAACCAACTTATTTGGAAAATTTGTGTTTGGTAGGTTTGTTTTAATTAAATATATAAATTCACAACTCACAATTGCTATTTCAAATTTTAGATGCTCTGCAGTCCCCCGAATACGGCTTCCCAAATTACGAAAATGTTGTTAAAAAATCGATACAATTAATAAAAAATAGGGTGTATAAAAAAACTCCTTTAGAGATAGCAGAGGTGAGGCCTCATTTACTCCTTTTTTAGATAGAAGAGGTGAGGCCTCATTTGCTCCTTTTTTACGTCGCTTGAGGTGAGGCCTCACGATGTGGGACATGCAATGTTAAAAAGATATGAAGCTTATATCGCGGAGTAAGCCCTTTCTACCTTACAATTTCGACATGAATAAGGCCATATGAAGGCCTTTTATGCCGCGCTGGGATCATCTTCACCAATACATACGCAGACGAAACTTATAGAATGACAGAAATTACATTAAGAATGACATACTTAGGATAAGGGAGACACAGAGCCAATGACGGCCAAATGCCGTGTTAAATTTTCAAATATATTTGGATTATTAAAATTCATAAATATTAAATTTACCTAGTTTTGATGAAAATTTTATTTATTGTATCAAAATATTGGTAACCTTTCCAATTTTATTAACACACAAAAACTTTAATGTTACTCACAAATAGTAACCGCGTTCATTTGTCTGAGTATATGAGTCGGAAATAATAACTGTATGTATGTCTGTCTGTCTGAAATATTCACAAATTGTTCAAAAGTTTATCTGTCGGAGGCTGCAATTTCCATAGTTACCCTGATCTGTTATTTTGAAATGAAAATTTTTGTGATTAGGTTTGCACGCGTATTATTAATATTTTTCTCCACCACTATTCTTTTGATAGGGTTTTTGAATCATCAATAAATTTTTTTACAAAATTTATTATAAAAGGTAAAGAGTTGTACACTCAAATGTAATAATCTGAATAACAATGAAAAATATTAATTTTTACTCGAATACTCTTCAGTCTTTGAAATTGTCTTATATCTTTTGGCTTGAATAGGGATAGAACTTAAAGATGCCCTTTTCTAGTTTTGAATGCTGCAAAATCACATATCATATCATTGTAATTTAAAGTGGAAGCAGTTTCACATTCTATTGAGAGAATCCCAAGATCGGACAGTCTACTTTGACTCATGGTCGATCTCAAGTAAGATTTGATCAATTTAATTTTGCTAAAAGATCTTTCACAAGATGCATCTGAAACAGGTATAGTGAGTAGTACTCTTAAAGCTGTCGCTAACGTCTTGTAGGCTTCCAGTCCCATTGAAGAAATGTATAATAAAACTTTTTGTATACTTAATATAGAAGATATTTTGTAAAAATTCACTTTTGTTCGAACCACCTCATGAAACTTGTAGGTAGGTAGATAAAGGGCGCCCGAAGTTGTAGCTACGCCACTGGTATTGTATATATTACATGGGTGAAAATAGGCCTCCTGAGGAACCGAACGCCCAAAAAATATCGGTAACGCGCCTATATTGCAACCTCTTTACTATTTTTAAATCCTTTTATTTAAATCTCTGTGCCGAAAATCAACTATTTCGATCAGGTGATCTCCGCTGTTGACGACCATATGATTCTTTTGGTACTTGTATATTTCTACAATGTCCGACGACGACATAACGACCGAACGCTCTCACAGCGAAAATAAAATGATGCTTAAGGTGTTTATTTCATCGTTTGCCGGAAAAACCCGAGGGAATATCACTAACAGATATGCAATGCTTGACGTGATAATTTGATCGTTGTTTACGGCCAAGTTGTTTACGGCCAATACCCCGTTTTCCTTATATTTTTCCTTGGACAATTATTTGTAGAAGCTCATACTTAAAGTGCCTCATAATATGTCCTAAGTAGGCTGCTTTTCTTTGTTTTATAGTCTTTAACAACTGCCTATTGCGGTTCACTCTTCTCAAAACTTCACTGTTTGTAACTGGGATTTTTAGGATTCTTCTAATAAGCCATAGCTCGAAGGATTCTAGCTTGTTCATATCTTTGATTTTTAGAGTCCACGTTTCCATCGCATAGAGAAGAACTGACCAAACAAAGCATTTTAAAAAACGTTGTGATGTTGAGGCAATGGCTTGTTCGCCCAAATTCGATTCGATATGTTATTTCTTTTGAACAATCCCATTCATTGATCTGACAACCAAGGTACTTGAAATTTTTAACTCTTTCGATTGAATTATTATTAATCATGAGGTGTGTGTCATTGCATATGTTTTGTACTAATAATCATGTACTTCGTCTTGTTTATGTTAATGCGTAGGCCATATTCGTCACTACGTAAGTTAACTCTGTTTACAAGTTCTTGCAATCCCATCAAGCTATCGACAATAAATGTAGTGTCATCTGCATAGCGCATATTGTTTATGAAAATACCATTCACTTTAACACCTTGATCGATACTGGTTACCGTTTCTTGAAATATTACTTCTGAATATATGTTAAACAACAAGGGTGACAGAATTCATCCTTATTTACACCTCGTGAAATAGATATTTCTTCGGTTATATCACCATTGATGCTTACATGGGCAGTTTGTTGCCAATATAGAATTCATATGCAACGAATCTCTTTGTCATCTATTCCCATAGAATGAAGAATTTCCATAAGTTTATCGTGTTTAATGGTGCTTTAGCTTTCTCATAATCAATAAAGCATAAAAATACATCTTTTTGGACATATTTACAGTTTTGAACCAAAATTTGTTCTGTATCTATGCTTCGCGTGTTCCAAGACCTTCTCTGAAGCCAAATTGCGTCTTGCCCATTGACTCTTCACATTTCTTATATATTCTGGCGTGAATGACTTTTAGAAATAGTATCTTGAAAGCATGTGAAATTAGACTAATTAGTCTGTACTCACTACAATGTTTCGCATTATTTTTCTTAGGTAGTGGTATGAATGTTGATTTTAACCAGTCTTTTGGATATTGGCCATTGTCGTAAACTTGGTTAAAAAGCTTTACTAAGAGAGTCGTATTTTTGTCATTTATTAACATTAAAATTTCTGCTGGAACCTCATCCGGACTTGTTGCTTTGTAATTTTTCATTGATTGTATTGCTCTCTCTATTTCGACTTTCGTAATATAATTGCCAGATGGTCTGTGATGGAGATGAAGGTTCAGATTCTATCTACTGTCATCCGAAAACACGTTTTCAATTTATTTCTTCCATATACTTTTCTTTTCATTTATGTCAAATATCACCTCATTGTTTTCATTTATAAGGATTGAGGGCGGATTTTTACGATGAATATCCCATGTCAGTGTTTTTATTTTTATATTCCCGGCGTTTACTTATTAGTTTTAATATGTCATCTGTCATCCAGTTATTTTTATTATTTTCTTTCTTTTCTATTCCAAGAGAGTTTTTTGCTGTAGTACAAATTATCTCTTTTTAGTCGTTCCATATACTTTCTGCACTTCCTGATAGGATATCATTTATTTTTTCATTAATTTCACTTTCAAATAAGCGTCCCACACTTTTGTTTCTCAACTTATCAAGATTTAGCTTACTTTTAGGCTTACTTTTTCATTACAGCTAGCCTAATACGCAATTTTGCTAGTAGCAAGTTGTGATCCGAAGGTACATCCGCTCCTGGATAAGTATTGACCTTTTTATTGAGGAACAGAAGCGATTATTTATCAGAACGTAATCCATTTGATTTTTGATGATATTATCAGAGGCGTCCGATGGAGATTTCCATGTGTAAAGTCTTCTGGGAGGCAGGCTAAATAATGTGTTCGAAATTATTAATTTGTGTTCTTGACAAAATTGAATTAGTCGATCTCCTTTCTCACTTCTTTCATTATTAAAATTTATGCATTAAAATCGCCTTGAATTATATTTATTTCTTATTGTTTGGTTAATCGAAAGTTTATATTTCGTCATCACTTTTGTCGGCCGTTGGAGCATAGACTTGAATAGTATTAATATTCAGTGGTTTTGCAAATAAGTTTAGCATCATTGATCTATCAGATTTCGACACAAATCCGATGACAGATTTTGCACTGTTTCTTTAACTATAATGCCTACACCATTGCGGCGACTTTCAGTTTGATTTGAAAAAGAACTTTGTATTTTGGGAAATAAATTCTCCACAATCTGGCCACCATGTTTCGCTTATGCCAAGTAAACCGATGTCTAATTTTTCCATTTCTAAAATAGTATTAGCTAGTTTTCTAGGCTCGTATAAACTTCTTGTGTTCCATTTTCCGACGTTTATAGTTTGTTTTGTTTTACCTCCGGGGACTCTTAGCACCCTCGATTTGCCGGAGACTGAGGGCCATTGTTTTGGTTGGACTATCATTTTCATATGATATGTTGGGAAGTGTACTTCAGTGGTTTCCCCTTGCCTTCTGAAAGGTTTACTCTTTTCCATTCTTACACATTTATATAGCGAACCGCTAATATTGTCATCTAAAATCTAAAACAAGACACAATAGGATAATATCTCCCCACTACACCAATGGCAGACTTTTTACCGAAAATATCGGTCTATTTGTATGATTAAGTTCCTTTATTTTCACTCTCATTGTTAAGTATGTACTGTAAAACAATTCTGCAAAATTATTGGAAAATGTGATATAGATCTGTCCGATTCCCACAAAAGATCAATATAATCTAAAAAAGCACCTATCTTCTTCTTAATTGGCGTAGACACCGCTTACGCGATTATAGCCGAGTTAACAACACCACGCCAGTCGTTTCTTCTTTTCGCTACCTGGCGCCAATTGGATATTTCAAGCGAAGCCAGGTCCTTCTCCACCTGCTCCTTCCAATGGAGTGGAGGTCTTCCTCTTCCTCTGCTTCCCCCGGCAAGTACTGCGTCGAATACTTTCAGAGCTGGAGTGTTTTCGTCCATTCGGATAACATGACCTAGCCATCGTTGCCGCTGTCTTTTAATTCGCTGAACTATGTCAATGTCTTCGTATATCTCATACAGCTCATCGTTTCATCGAATGCGATATTTTCCGTGGCCGATGCACAAAGGACCATAAATCTTTGGCAGAACTTTTCTCTCGAAAACTCGCAACGTCGACTGATTGGTTGCTGTCATCGTCCAAGCCTCTGCACCATATAGCAGGACGGGAATTATGAGCGACTTATAGAGTTTGGTTTTTGTTCGTCGAGTGAGAACTTTACTTTTCAATTGCCTACTCAGTCCGAAGTAGCACCTGTTGGCAAGAGCAATCCTGCGTTGCATTTCCAGGCTGACATTGTTGGTGGTGTTAATACTGGTTCCTAAATAGACGAAATTATCTACAACTTCAAAGTTATGACTGTCAACAGTGACGTGAGACCCAAGTTGGGAGTGCGACGACTGTTTGTTTGATGACAGAAGATATTTCGTTTTGCCCTCGTTCACTGCCAGACCCATTTTCTGTTCCTTGTCCAGCATGGAGAAAGCAGAACTAACGGCGCGGGTGTTGAGGCCGATGATATCAATATCATCGCCATACGCCAGCAGCTGAACACTTTTATAGAAGATGGTACCTTCTCTATTTAGTTCTGCAGCTCGAACTATTTTCTCCAGAAGCAGGTTGAAGAAGTCGCACGATAGGGAGTCGCCTTGTCTGAAACCTCGTTTGGTATCGAACGGCTCGGAGAGGTCCTTCCCGATCCTGACGGAGCTTTTCGTGTTGCTCAACGTCAGTTTACTCAGCCGTATTAGTTTTGCGGGGATACCAAATTCAGACATTGCGGCATAAAGGCAGCTCCTTTTCGTGCTGTCGAAAGCAGCTTTGAAATCGACGAAGAGGTGGTGTGTGTCGATTCTCCTTTCACGGGTCTTTTCCAAGATTTGGCGCATGGTGAATATCTGGTCGGTTGTTGATTTTCCAGGTCTGAAGCCACACTGATAAGCTCCAATCAGTTAGTTGACGGAGGGCTTTAATCTTTCACACAATACCCTCGATAGAACCTTATATGCGATGTTGAGGAGGCTAATCCCACGGTAGTTGGCGCAGATTGTGGGGTCTCCTTTTTTATGGATTGGGCATAGCACACTTAAATTCCAATCGTTGGGCATGCTTTCGTCCGACCATGTTTTACAAAGAAACTGATGCATGCTCCTTATCAGTTCTTCGCCGCCGTGTTTGAATAGCTCGGCCGGCAATCCGTCGGCCCCTGCCGCTTTGTTGTTCTTCAGGCGGGTAATTGCTATTCGAACTTCTTCATGGTCGGGTAATGGAACGTCTGCTCTATCGTCATCTATTGGGGAATCGGGTTCTCCTTCTCCTGGAGTTGTGCGTTCAATGCCATTCAGCTGGCTAGACAAGACAAGAGTATGCTCCGGTCTTTGAAACCTTCTGTAAGCAGCCGCATTTTTTCGTAGAATTTTTGAGCATTACCCCTGTCAGCCACCTTATCAAGCTCTTCGTACTCACGCATTTCGGCCTCTTTCTTCTTCTGAAGCATATGCGTCGCGCTTCCTTCCACAACCCGGACGGAGTGTTCTATTCTATTGAATTTGGGCTCTCTAGCTGGGCTCTAAGCTACCGGGGGGGTCGGCAGGTCGCGGATAGCCTAACGGCCTGTAGTAGCAGGTCAGTTGCGAAATAAGTTAAAACGAATAAGCAATCCCCGACGATGAGCGGCAGGAGTGGAGGATGCGGCATGAAAGCTTGCAGATCCGCTGAAACTCCTGTGACTGTGGCGAATCGACACCGCCTCACAGAAATACGTGTCCCCTTCATCATCACTCATGTGCATGATGAACAAAAAAATCCAGGCGCGACGGACCCATAATGGGCGGCTTCCTGGTCAGCGTCTGCTCACCATGTTAGGTGCGGCTGTCATCAAAATGACCGGTACACACCGCGGCGCACTGGGAGTCCCTCAAAGTGTCAGCAGCGATTTCTCTGCTTGCTGGATGGAGAGGGTGATGTGAGCATGCTCTGCCGATGTGTCTGCTGCGGTGTGTATCAGGAACCAGCCCCTTCGGGCCCTGGTCAAGGAGTGTACATTGGACGTAGGAGTAGTAGCCTACGTTGCCCCGGGCGAGCGCCGGTCCGTCCGTGTTTTCCGGGACTGGTAAAGCGAAGGACAGGCCTCAGGGAACTGGGGTAGGGGCAGTATCCCCGAGGGTACACCCGTTCTTGTTTATTTCGGCCCGCCCCCCTGCACACGATGCGCTGGTAAATCAAATATATGGAGTATAACATGAGAAACAAAAACACTAATAACAATAGCAGCAACATTTTTGGGATCATAGGAGGCAGCAGCACTGGAAGCCTGAGCGATGATGGAATTAAAGTGCAAAACCCCCCCCGAAGTACGACTACTGCGGAAGCAGATCCCTTTAAGAGGGCACCAAAATTGGGTAGGTCCCCGATTAAAAACCTTGGTGTTGACAAACCTCTAAGAGCGAGGTCATCACCACCAGCGTTGGGTGACACCACTCCCCTGGCAAAAGCGATGCAACCTCGTGGAGACTGTATGGCAGAACTAGGGGAAGCGATTAAGAAGTTGATCAAAACAATGAGCCCACCACAACGGTCTATCAACAACACCATGAGAGATCTTCTTGGTGTGATAGCAAAGCTACACGCAAGTGCTCAGGAGGAGCACATGGCAAATAAAGAAGCACGTTGTAGTTTTCTAGTAAAGACAACCACCACAGAGAATACACCCAAGAGGCCTCGAGACGAAATACAGCCAAAGCGAAGAACACCACCGAAGAAGAATAAAACTTGTCATAAGGAATGGTCGAACATAGTGGAAGTTCCCCTGAGCAAGGAAGCAAAGTGCGACAACCCAGTCAGAAGCAAGGAGACAGTAATGGGAAAACAAGATGGCTGGATCACGGTTAAACATAAACAACCAAGGAAGACACCACATAAGCCGCCACCCCGACCCGATGCAATAGTAATAGAAAAAACCGGGGACATGTCATATAGCGAAATCCTCAGGACTGTCAGGAAGAATGATACGTTGCAAAAATTAGGGGAAAATGTGACCAAGATAAGAAAGACGGCAAA
The DNA here is from genome assembly GCF_024586455.1 of Bactrocera neohumeralis. NCBI lineage: Eukaryota > Metazoa > Arthropoda > Insecta > Diptera > Tephritidae > Bactrocera > Bactrocera neohumeralis. The sequence continues at coordinate 21,171,509 of NW_026089623.1, forward strand.
GGGCCAAATTCTGTTAGAGCTGAAAGAGGCCCAGATGAAGAGCACGGGGGTCTTCAAGACCGAAATTAGTAAATTATTGGGAGAAAATGCGCAAATAAAAGCCCTAACTCACGAGGTTCTGATAGAAATACGTGATCTTGATGAAATCACAACGAAAGAAGACATTACTGAGGCAATACGCCTACAAGTAAACGAGTTGAGCCATTTTGATATAAACTCGATTAAGAGCATCAGAACGGCATATCTAGGAACCCAAACTGCCGTGGTAAGCCTACCCGCGTTGGAAGCAAGAGTACTACTTGATGCACACAAGTTGAAAATAGGCTGGGTAGTGTGCAGAGTAAGGGCGAAGCAAAACCTCAGGAGATGTTTCAGATGCCTTGAATACGGACATCTGGCGAAAGCATGCAACAATCCAGATGACAGGAGCGAGTGCTGCGTCAAGTGTGGAGAACCTGGACACTTTGCCAAGTCATGTAATAAAAACCCGTCATGCAGTGCATGTAAGAAAAAGGGCAGGGAAAACATCGGCCACCAAATAGGAAGCAAAAAGTGTCCCCTCTATCAAGAGGCGTGTAAAAGCATCAAAAAATGAGAGTCATGCAACTCAATCTAAACCACTGTGAGGCTGCACAAAGCTTCTTAAGCAGACGGTTTACGAGGAAAAGGTCGATGTAGCCATACTATGCGAACAGTACAAAAATATAAGCGGAGCGACATGGATCTCTGACAACACAAACAAAGCTGCCATATGGGCATGTGGAGGGGAAATGTTTCAGGACAAACCGCTATCACGGAAATCTTTCTACACACGCGCGAAAATCTGTGGGATCAATTTTTATAGCTGCTACATACCGCCAAGCATATCGCAAATTGATTTCGAGAAAATCCTGGACGAACTAGTCAGAGAAATTCTGTCTACTACAAGAAACGTGATAGCAGGCGATTTTAATGCATGGGCGGTGGAGTGGGGTAGCATCTGCACAAATAGGCGTGGAGATGCTCTGCTAAAGGCCTTCTCGTCGTTAGACATGGTATTACTAAATACCGGAAATCAAAATACGTTCGAGAAGAACGGCCGGGGATCGGTCATTGACATTACTTTCGCTAGCAGTTCTCTAGCACGGACAACAAGGTGGCAGGTGTGCGACATATATACACACAATGACCATAATGCTATTATGTTCGAAATCGAACACTCGGTGCACAATCGAAGGAATATGTCCACTAAGAAAGTACAGAGAAAAGGGTGGAAGATGGAAACCATGGACGTTGAACTCTTCAAACTCATGTTAGATGGTCATATAACATTTGAAGAAGACATAAATCGACAGGCGGAGACCCTAGTGCGGCACGTCACTAAAGCATGCGACGCTTCTATGAGTAGGAAGAAAAATGGCGCCCATAGAAAGCCTGTTTACTGGTGGAATGAGCAGATTGACACATTAAGGAAGGAATGCCACAAAGCGAGGAGGAGGTGTCAAAGGAATCGCGGACTTGCAGAGAGTACGCAATTACGCGAATGCTTTAAGAGAAAACGTAGCGATCTCAAAAAAGCAATAAAAAAAAGTAAATCCTACTGTTTTAAGGAACTCTGCGGAAAAATCGACGAAAACCCATGGGGTGATGCTTACAAGCTGGTAATGACGAAGATCAGAGGTGGCAAAGGACAAGCACCGACGTGCCCAGCGCTACTGAAAACCGTTGTGGAAACTCTATTCCCCACACAGCCTCTGGAGAATCAAACGGCGCGAGCGCAAGAACCTGCTGATACGGAATGGATAATAGTCACTGATGTGGAGTTAATAGAAACGGCAGAGAGATTTGGAAATGCTAAGGCACCAGGTATGGATGGTATCCCAAATAAGGCTTTGAAGACTGCTATTAAGCACAATGCGAAACCCTTTGCTGAATTGTTTACGCGGTGCTTACAAAAAGGTGTCTTCCCGAAAATCTGGAAAAAGCAAAGACTGGTCTTGTTGCAAAAGCCAAATAAACCAGCAGGAGAGCCCAATTCATATCGACCGCTCTGTATGCTGGATACGACCGACAAGATACTAGAGCGGATAATCTGCGCACGATTAGAGCTGCATCTAGAAAAGGAAGGAGAAAAAGGTCTGTCTGACAACCAATATGGATTCCGCAAACAGAGATCCACCACTGATGCGATTAAAAAGCTTACTGACATAGCTAACAAGGCAATAGAGGGTAAAAGATGGCTGTATGGCACTAAGGAATACTGCGCAGTAGTCACGTTTGACGTTAAAAACGCGTTCAACTCGGCATACTGGCCGATTATTATAAGTGCACTAGAACGAAACAAAACACCGGATTACTTGGTTAGGATCATATCCAGCTACTTGTCTGACCGGTTGTTACTGTACGACACGGATGATGGACAAAAAACATATAGGGTAACGGGCGGAGTTCCACAAGGTTCCGTGCTTGGCCCATTGTTGTGGAACGTTTTGTACGACGGGGTGCTGCGTCTCCCACTCCCGAAGCAGGTACAGATAATCGGTTACGCGGATGATATTGCTATAACAGTAGTAGCAAAAGAACTGGGACAACTTGAGTACCTCTGCAATCAAGCGGCGTTAATGATCAAAGAGTGGCTCGCGGCAACAAAACTTCAACTCGCTGGGCAAAAAACTGAAGCTGTCCTGATCACAAGCAGGAAAAAGCTCGAAGGCGTAAAATTAAATATTGACGGCAACAGTATAATGACCCAGAAGGCACTAAAGTACCTAGGAGTGCTTATTGACAATAGACTTAGCTACAAGACGCACATCGAGAAGGTATGTGAGAAAGCAGCACGTGTAACGGCCGCCCTATCAAGAATAATGGCCAACATCGGTGGACCAAGCCAAAATAGGCGAGCGCTATTGGCCAAAGTGAGCCAATCAATTCTGATGTACGCGGCGCCCATATGGGGACCAGCACTACAGCAAAAGACGTATGCTAAGAAAGCGAAATTTTCAATGCGGCTCAGTGCCATAAGGGTCACGTGTGCATTTCGTACGGTATCCCACGAAGCGGTTGGGGTTTTAGCAGGCATCATGCCACCAGAGATTATGGCCATGGAACTCAAAAGAGTATATGACAGGTCTACAAGATTGGGTAGGCGACTAACAGCTGAAGAGCGGAAGGAAGAGAGGCAAACAAGCCTCAATGAGTGGCAAGGTCGGTGGGATGCAGCTACGACGGGCAGATGGACCCACACTCTAATTAGAAATGTACAAGCATGGGTAGAAAGGAAACACGGAGAAACAGATTTTTACCTGACACAGTTTTTGACGGGACATGGATGTTTTAGAGAGTATCTCTATAAATATGGACACGACGACGGGACGAATTGTTCCTTCTGCGACAGAAGCGGAGAAAACGCGCTGCACATCTTCTTTTTCTGCCGACGGTATGAAAAGGAGAGAGCCGATCTGCAGAAACTGACAACGGAACAAGTGACACCGGATAATATAGTGCGGTTTATGACTGAGTCAAAACAAGTGTGGGATAGTGTGAGAGCGTGGTGTGCTATAGTTCTGAAAGAACTAAGAATGAAAGAGTGGCAACGCAGTGAAATCAGAAGGATGAATGAGGAGTAGGTCTGAATGACGTGACTGACGAGCCGAATGGCTAAGCTTGGCCCCACGATGTAATGCTTAACGGCAGTTCCGTGGGGCAAATAAACAAGCGAAGACAATGGAGTTAAGGGTTTAGTACGTAGGCGTATTGGTCTCTGCATTAGCGGCCAATACGAATCGTGCATACCGTCCGGAAAAATGACGGTATCTTTCGAAAAAAAAAAACTTCTTCAACTCTCGGTATCTATTATATCCCGCCCGTGTAGTGGTCGATCGTAACGTTTCGAGGTAGGCAGCCTGTTTCCTCTCCGCTGCGACACGGCACACCTCGTCATACCAGCTGTTCTTTTGCACTTTCCGAAAACCAATGGTTTCGGTTGCAGCTGAACATCGAGTTCCGAGTCGATGTTAGGACCTCGGAGCGTACGCACGTCTAGAAGAAAATCGCTTCGTTTCGCTTATTTCGTTTGCCATGGTCGTCATCAAAAGGGGGGGATACTTGGTCAAAGACCGGAAGTTGTGAGCTGCTTGAGCCATGTGTAAAAGAATCGTTTCTGGCTACTCCCAAGTGAATGGCGATCAGAGAACTTTCCTCACTTGCGTGAACATCTGCACAAGACTCCATCCTCCAAAGCACCTATACATGTATTAAATTTCCTTCAGATATTTCAGAAAGCTAAAAACTGACGAAGATATTTGTATAATCACGAAAAATTAAGCAGCTACAAGAGCAAAAGTAAGCAAATATCGCTTACTCGAAACCGGTTTTAGGCTCATATTCTCTGAGGCAAAGTTGTTCAGAACGTTTGTTTGACACCCTATAAAACAGCCAGTCTTTCTTTCTTTATTTCAATCGAATACTTTCTCGCTTTGAATGTAAGGCGAGCATTCATTACTACAAATGGTTGTCAAGAACTATGTATGTTGTTGCTGTTGCAGCAGCAGAAAATATTTCTAAAGTACTTTGGAGGGTTGTTGCCGGTTTGGCAGACATTTGTCGAATAAAAATCCGGGCACGTTTTGGTTACGTAGACCCGACTGTCGAAGGAACGGTCAAGAACTATCTGAGGGGTTGGCAATCATCTGTGCTATTTCGGGTCAAAATTCTAAGAAGGATTGGATAAAAAAACCTTGTTGGAAACATATAAGGCAATCGGCCGGCCAGTCATCAACAACACTGCACCGATATGGTCGCCTTTTTTTTATAGTAGGAGGAAGCATCGAAAGCCGGAGAGCGGGACTTTAATCCGCTAAACCTAACCTACTCCCATCTCATGTCTCTCCCACGGGACCACTGGACAAAGTATTACTTCAAGAGAGAGAAGAAAATATTTAAGTCTCCTCTATTATATGGACTGATTGACGCCTAAGTGCAGTCAAATTTTCCACCATGAGAATACCTTCTGAAAACTTAGGGCAATGAAAGAGTACGTGTTCAGAGTTTTCTATACACTTTCTACACGTCGGACAATATGGATTAAAGTCATGACGATATTTGAATAGGTGGCTTCAAAACCACCTGAGTATTTGGGTCACGTGGAAATCCAGGACCCCATGTTGCCTCTTTATCCACGAATGTACGTCCGGAATCACCGGGGTCCACAGTTCTTTGGATGAAGTTTGCCACCATTGTTGGTGGAGACGTCTCTTGTAAGTTAAATATTCACGCGAATTCGTCTCCCTGGATGTCTATCAGTGTCATACTGGCTAATACCTCAGCAACGTCATTTTATATGGTTCGTAAAGCACTCATCACGCTTATTGCAGTCTAGCGTTTGATTTTATGTCTCGCGCCTTTATCCATATTGAAGCCACATACAGTATAACTGAACCCATTACCTTAGCTATTAAAAATCATCGGCTGGAACGAATACAGCCTTTATTCGCCATCATCTTAGTTTTACGCGTCGAATTTTCCAAGTGTTCTTTGAATTTGAGTCTTGAGTCCACTATTACACCAAGGTACTTCAACTATGGCTGTGAAGTAATCTCACATTATCCTATGGTGAGCGATATCCTTTCTTCAATTTTCCTAGAGCTTATGAGCAGGACTTCTGTTTTCTGCTCCGCCAGCTCTAGACTCTTGGTAGCAAACCATTTATGCCGTCATTGCATTTGAACCGGAGGTCATCAAGATGTTTAGCCACTGCTAAAACTATGAGATCATCCCCATATGCAACATTATTTGGTTGCGGTAATCTTAGCACCCCGTCGTGCATCAGATTCCATGGTAGTGGGCCTAAAATCGAGCCCTGCGGTACTCCGCTGGAGATAGTGTAGCTCTGAAAGTAACTTATTATCGGGTGATTTTTTAAGAGCTTGATAACTTTTTTTAAAAAAAAAACGCATAAAATTTGCAAAATCTCATCGGTTCTTTATTTGAAACGTTAGATTGGTTCATGACATTTACTTTTTGAAGATAATTTCATTTAAATGTTGACCGCGGCTGCGTCTTAGGTGGTCCATTCGGAAAGTCCAATTTTGGGCAACTTTTTCGAGCATTTCGGCCGGAATAGCCCGAATTTCTTCGGAAATGTTGTCTTCCAAAGCTGGAATAGTTGCTGGCTTATTTCTGTAGACTTTAGACTTGACGTAGCCCCACAAAAAATAGTCTAAAGGCGTTAAATCGCATGATCTTGGTGGCCAACTTACGGGTCCATTTCTTGAGATGAATTGTTCTCCGAAGTTTTCCCTCAAAATGGCCATAGAATCGCGAGCTGTGTGGCATGTAGCGCCATCTTGTTGAAACCACATGTCAACCAAGTTCAGTTCTTCCATTTTTGGCAACAAAAAGTTTGTTAGCATCGAACGATAGCGATCGCCATTCACCGTAACGTTGCGTCCAACAGCATCTTTGAAAAAATACGGTCCAATGATTCCACCAGCGTACAAACCACACCAAACAGTGCATTTTTCGGGATGCATGGGCAGTTGGCCACCAAGATCATGCGATTTAACGCCTTTAGACTATTTTTTGTGGGGCTACGTCAAGTCTAAAGTCTACAGAAATAAGCCAGCAACTATTCCAGCTTTGGAAGACAACATTTCCGAAGAAATTCGGGCTATTCCGGCCGAAATGCTCGAAAAAGTTGCACAAAATTGGACTTTCCGAATGGACCACCTAAGACGCAGCCGCGGTCAACATTTAAATGAAATTATCTTCAAAAAGTAAATGTCATGAACCAATCTAACGTTTCAAATAAAGAACCGATGAGATTTTGCAAATTTTATGCGTTTTTTTTTTTTTAAAAAGTTATCAAGCTCTTAAAAAATCACCCGATATAATATTTAGATAATGAGGAGCGCGTATTTCGTGTAGAGCATTTATTATATTTGCCCACTTTGCGGAGTTGAACGCATTCTTCACATCCAGGGTTACTAGCGTGCAGTCTTTTTTTTGTACCACCTTTCCATATTTTTCCACTTATTTCACACTTCGCAGTATCAACTACTTCTCTTAGTGCGTCAATAGTGGACCTTTTTTTTATAAAGCCGTATTGTCTCTTAATAATCCGCCGGCTTTTTGGATTGCTAACGGTTTGCAAGTGGTTTCTTACAATGCTTTCGTATACTTTATCAACCGAGTCGAGCATGCACAGAGGTCGATATGATGAAGGTTCATCTGGCGGCGTTTTTGGTTTTGGAAGTAGTACCAGACGCTGTACCTTCCAAGGATAGGGAAACACCTTTTCTAAAATACACGCATTGTACATATTAATAAACATACAGGAATTAGAGTAATGGCTTCTTTAAGGGCTCTGTAAAGAAATAACATGAAGGGTTTAGGATTTAAAACAGTATTCAGCTCTGGTTGCCCAGAGCTCCTTTATTTATAGATTTTCTTATCCTAATTCATGAATGCACCACATGCAGAGCACATACACATATCTTAATAATAATCCACTGTACATACCCAACGGCTTACACAACTACTTCTTATCTTTTATAATTTTAGGATCATTTTCGAAAGACAATGAGAACAAAAGCAAGAGTTAAAGTGTAAACACAATGGCTACGACAGACTGCAGCGGCACGACAGTGAACTGAAAACGTCGTTGTTCATCTTACTACATGTACATTTTGAGAAGCAACAACAACACAATGGACGGCATGTACACAAAACAACGCAGTTGTCCATTTTGTATGTACACAATTTCGTTGTGGCCATACTAATACCTTTCACTTCAATGAAATTTTAATATTTTGTTCAAAGTGAAATTTTTTATGCAAAAACTAAGTAAATAGGTCAATATTTTTGCTTTAAATTATCAATTGTTATTACAAATGATATAATAGAGCTATAATATAGCTATTTTATGCTTTTATTTGTAAAATAACATCAAGTTTGTTAGAGCTGTGAATCATTTTACATTTTACATATTAGTGGCATCACCACTCTACCTCCTCTTTCTATCTTCCATTCTACTGTCAACTCTACTGTCGTCCTACTGTCGTTGGCAAAAATAGGAGGATATTGAAGTTAGCGAGAACGACAACTGTCGGCCTGCAGTTGTGTAGTCGTGCAGCTGTCAAAATAACACTGCCCATAAGAACGTGTGTATTTTAATATTTGACAGATGTAGTTTGCAGTCTGTCGTAGCCATCGTGTTTACACTTTTAGTCGTTAAACTGATGTCATGGATAATATGATACGAGACTTTCGCATTGGCTCTCGTTTTTCTCTCAAACGCGTTCCCTGATTATTTGACAGTGAAGGAGATCAGGGAATTTCGATCAGCTGATTTCAGAAAAGGCGGGATGCCAGAAGTAACCCGCTATAATTACTTGTCGAAATTAGTGTGAAATGAAATTTCATTGAACTGTGCGAACATATTTTGGCAAAATAACTGTTTATATAAATTAATTAATGATTTTGCATTTTAGCATTTATATATGTATGCATTTTCAAAGTGTTTAATTTTGTGTTTTGTATAATTTATTAAATACCCAAACTAATATTTTTCAGCAGTGGCATCATTGGCAAATGTTATAAAAAATGCGAGTTTTGACAGCTCTCTCTCGAATCAAAGAGTCTCGTATAATATTATCCATGCTGATGTCATCGGCGGAAGGTGTTTCTTCGATATTTTTAATCTAATTTTTTGGTATTTTTGTGAAATTAATCAGCACTGTACTAATCAATATACCCGAAATGAACATTTATTACACTGTTGATAGAAATGAGTATTTGTAAATACATATCTACGTTTGAGACTGGATTCGTATGTGCTGGTGTTAACGAACATAAATATTTGTAACATGATATCTGTTTCTATACAGATTTACAAAAATATCTTATTTACAATTGTTGCCGTTAAGAACTGTTCAGGAATCTGAACAGGTTCTATTTGGTATACCGCCTGTTCCAGACGCTTTGGATTTTTTAATTTTTTTCGCAATAGCCAATCTTCTGTGACTAACAGGGGTGGCTCTGTATTTTCGTTTCACTTAACATAGGAAATAGGGACATGTGTCGGGAATAATGCTCCGACAACATTTCTCATAAATGATACATTCGTACGTTGCGGCGGCTTATTTTTGAACTTCGACATACAAATTTGGTAACCCTGAATGGAAGTGAAGGGAATTAAAGTGTGATAGAATAATATTCAATAGTTTTAAACATTTACAACAATTAAATTAAAAAACTGATTTCTACATGGAAGTACTTTTCACGGGGATTGACTGGAAGTTGAAGTGTGGAAAAGTTTCTCAGGGGATGTAAGGCAACATATTATAATTTTTTCTTATTGGACTTTGACCAGCAAAAAGTAATCTGAAAAGTAACCACCTAGCAGAGAACGTTTATCATAGAGAAGGTTGACGTTTCAGATATCGTAACTTTTCGAAGGGGTACTCGGCAGAGATGGAGGAGTCTCACCACAGACCCATTATAAGCGTGTTTCACCACAAAAATAGCAGAATTGAGCATTTTCAGTGTTAAGTGAGAAAAATAATGCTAATTCCAATGTAAACAAATTTACTTCTACAGATTCGTTTATTTTCTATGCACAACCGACTCGGCATATAATTTATACATATACATATGTATGATCTGCTTATAAGTATTTGGTATCAAAGCATATACATATGTACATACTTATGTACTAAGTACATACTACATATACTTATGTATGATCTGCTTATAAGTATTTGGTTTTTTTTTTTTTTTTTTTTTTTTTTAAAGTAGGGGGAAGCATCAAAAGCCGGAGTGCGGAACTTTAATCCGCTAAACCTAACCTACTCCCAACTCCAGACTCTCCCACGGAACCACCTGATTAAGTATTACTTCGTGGGAGTGATAAGACATTTAAGTCTCTTCTATGGCACGGACTGACTGACGCCTACTCTGGTATCAAAGCATATACATATGTACATACTTAGTAGCAGATCATACATATGTATATGTATAAATTATATGCCGAGTCGGTTGTGCATAGAAAATAAACGAATCTGTAGAAGTAAATTTGTTTACATTGGAATTAGCATTATTTTTCTCACTTAACACTGAAAATGCTCAATTCTGCTATTTTTGTTTTCATATGTACATATGTATGTTAACATTTGACTATGTATTTCATGATGATTCCATAAAATCATTAAAAATCTATAATATAGTAAGGTAATGTGTATGGGTAATAATACACCCAAATAATTAATATAAATAGATTTATGGTGATTAGTTTTAAATTTACACATTTACATTAAAAGTTCTTAAAAGATCAAGCGGTCGCACATGTGCTCATATGTATATCATGTATGTATGCGTGCATGTAAACAAATATGATAGACCATACGCATAATGTTTGTAAATTTGTCTACATGCAACATATGTATGTATGTAAATATGTATGTACACTCAATGCTTCATGCGAAATCTACGTTGACACGGACAACCAAGTGCCGAATCTCACGTTTTGTCAACGGACCTACGCGACAACAAAGCTTTACAACATTGTGTTGTTGGTAGAAAATCCGAGCTGTGCCGAAAACACAAACCAACGATCGCCAATTGCCACTGCTTCCCTTGCCACTGTACCAGTTTCGCTTACAAACCAACGTAGATATGTATGTTTCTGTATGCGCTTGCATACATTTCGACGCAGATTTTTGCAAGCCGCGTAACAATATTTTTTACATTCCTTGACAAACACAGTCAATCCCGGTAATATGCCACAATCAAAGATACAGATTTTTGTAGTTTGTTAAAAATAAAAATGTAATATGGCACATAAGCGAGTGCGGATACTTAATCGAGTGGTACTTAAAACAATAATTTCGATGTATTTTAAAAAACAAACCGTGAGATGCAGCAAGATATAGGCAGTTAAGAGGGATGATTTTCATTTAAGCGGAGTACTACTTCACCGGGATCCACTGTACACATAAATCAGAGGAATATTGAATATTTTCTTTGACACATTTCTTGACTTGAAAATCGACAAATAAACTATGTTGTCAATTTTATTATAATATATTTGAATACTTATATTTGCGGGGTTGTCGCTTTTTCCTCCTTATACAAATGTCAGAAATTGTTCAATTTATGATTTTTAGCTTTTGCCATAGTCGCGAAAAGACGCTTGTGGGCAAAGGCTTGTTCGGGGAGATGTGAAGGTGGTCGCTTTTATGAATGAAGCGAGTTTGCTTGTTGAAAGTGCGCTTGCGTTCATGAATGAAATTGTTCCTGCTGTAAGATTTGCTACATTTGGCTGTTATATTGACTTGTGACGCCGCTGATGCTATTTAAGACATTTGTTATTTTTGTAGAACAATATTTGTAATTTTTGCGGGTGACACATTTACAAGTGAACGCATATAAGTATGTATGATGCTATTTCAAACGATTGTTGTTTTTGTAAAGCAATATTTGTAGTTTTTGGGGGTGACATATTTGCATGTGTACGCCTATGTATGTATACAAGTATGTAGGTTTGTGTATGCGTTATTTGTGCCAATGTCATACGCCCATATTTATCTATGTACATATGAGCAGCGCGCACATGTTATTATTGATAAGTGAAAATGTGATTTGAATTCGCGAAAGCTACCATAAACACAAATGGTCATGATATGTACATGTGAATATAAGTTTTGAATTATAAAATATACGATTTATTCAATTGTACAAATGAAGTGAACACATAAGTATGAATATATCAAATACAAAAAATGATTTAAAAATAGACTTTATTTCCACATTAACTAAGAATATTGCTTTGAAAAAGTAATCTAATTCAAATGTATTCAATTGTACATGTATTGATTAATATGCACAAAAAAAATTCATACGAATACACATGTTTGCATATAAACGTATAAAAATATGTATGTATAAGCAAAAGAGCGAACATATGTACTACGTCTGCAACAGGAATATATAGTTTTGAGCATAATTTTTATTCCACGCTCAGCTCTGTTCAAGCGAATATGTTAAATTTTCTCCTGCCGAGCTGGCAGTGGTGAAACACTTCCATCTCGACCGAGTAAGCGAAAAATATTTTTACGTTCTTCGCGCCGTGAACCTTCTCTATGATAGACGTTCTCTGCACCTAGTATACGCTTTTTTTATCCAATACAATAACCAATTATATATGCGTTATTTATAGCAGAGAACGTATATCTTAGAGAAGGTTCACGATGTCGAGAATTTAGGGATATTTCAATTTTGGGATATTTACTGTTTTGGATGAGTGCATTTCACCACAGAAAATTATTAGCGCATTTCACCATTTAACTTCAGGGGACACGAAAATAGCAGAATTGAGCATTTTCAGTGTTAAATGAGAAAAATAATCATAATTCCAATGTTAAAGAATGTACGCTTACAGATTCAGTTTTTTCCTATGCGCAAACGATGCTGCATATATGTAATTTATAGATCGGTTTACATATGTACATATATTTGTTATGAAAGCACATAAGTGTGTACATACATATGTATACTTATATTTGAAGATTGAGCTATTTTATGATGAATTCCATAAAATTTTGCAAATATGAGCTCTATTACACGAGGAAACTTTTGTTGCGGCAACTCTGGGTTTACAGGCGAGGGGCGACGAGGAGAGGAGAATCGCGCCGAGTTTCCAGTGTTCAGCAACTCGCTTTGTGTTCTTATTCGTAACAGTTCGCTGCGACGGTTTTCGACATTCGTGTTCTTTCTTTCGTAGTACATAGTTGCATTTGCGTATTTTTTTTTGAAATTAATATTTTGAATATATTTAAAAAATTTAATTTCATCTTTTGGTAAGTAATTTGCTAATATGTATACAAAAATACATAATATAATATAAATATTTTAGAAAATGGAGTATGACGAAAAAATGGAATTAATTAAAGATATTGTGAAATGTATGAAGGAAGCCATACAAATTGATTTAGACGATAGTAAAAAGGGTGATATATGTTTGTTTTAATAAATAAAATGTATTTCTTAATTGACAGAGCTGATTAATATATGTGATAGAGTGGCCCAAATACCTATAAGAAAAAAGAAACGACAATGGGTTAAAGTAAAGAGTAGACAATGGGTTAAAGTAAAGTGAAAGAGAATGAGAAAAAAACTCGAACAGAGTTGCGCAACACAAGTTGCTCGTGTGAAGGTTATAGGCGACAGCAAAAGAGAATCGCCCGAGAATTAGCAACTAAAGTTGCCTCGTGTAATCGCTGACTATATAATTCAATAAGATTTGTATTACTACCTAAATATGCTTTTTATACATATGTATATTTAAATAAATAAATATTTGATTTGGTCATTAAACTTTTCGATATCATGTTAAATGACCAAGCGGTCGCACATTTGTCCATATACATATAATTATGTGTGCATGTAAGCAAATATGACAGACCATACGTTTGTTTGTAAATTTTTCTACATGCAACATATGTATGTAAATATGTACACTCAATGCTTCATGCAAAATCTACGTTGACGCGGACAACCAATGGCGAAGCTTATAGTTTTTGCTTTCATGTCAAAGAGTCAATGTGTCGAAAGAATGACGCGACTTCACACGCGTCACAACATGGTGTTGTTGGTAGAAAATCCGAGCTGTGCCGAAAACACAAACGAACGATCGCCAATTGCCACTGCTTCCCTTGCCGCTGTACCAGCTTCGCTTACAAACCAACGTAGATATGTATGTTTGTGTGTGAGCTTGCATACAAATTAAAAACTCCGTTTAGTTCTCGTGGGCAACTACGGGCAACTGCCCGTGAGCAACTCCCGTGGGCAACTCCCTGTGGTCAACTGCCTCGTTTTCTTTATTATGTTTTCTTATATACAGTATTTTGCTTAAGTCTAGATACAAATATTTATCTTACATTCTAGGAAGTATATCTACAATCCACTTGAGATATGACATATGTTACAAGTGGAAAGATTCATCTTACAATCTATGAATTATATTTTGAGACCACCTAAGGTGGACAGTATTAGCAAAGTACACATAATGTTTCAATACGGACCATATGGGTCGTAAGTGTCATGTTACATATTTATGACAGATAAAGAATATGTTCATGTAATGTGAACTTGTGGTATTAACTTACATGTCGACTCAGATTTTTGCAAGCCGCGTAACAATATTTTGTACATTCCTTGACAAATACAGTCAATCCCGGTTATGTGCCACAATCAAAGATACAGCTTTTTGTGGCTTGTTAAAAAAAAAATTAATATGGCGCATAAGCGAGTGCGGATACTTAATCGAGTGGTACTTAAGAAATTATTTCTATGTATTTTAAAAAACAAACCGTGAGATGCAGCAAGATATAGGCAGTTAAGAGGGATGATTTTCATTTAAGCGGAGTACTACTTAACCGGGATCCACTGTACACATAAGTCAGAGGAATATTGAATATTTTCTTTGGCACATTTCTTGACTTGAAAATCGACAAATAAACTATGTTGTCAATTTTATTCTATACTTATATTTGCGGGGTTGTCGCTTTTTCCTTTTCATACAAATATCAGAAATTGTTCAATTTATGATTTTTAGCTTTTGCCATCGTCGCGAAAAGACGCTTGTTGGCAAAGGCATGCTCGGGGAGATGTAATGGTATTTGTTTTTATGAATGAAGCGAGTTTGCTTGTTGAAAGTGCGCTTGCGTTCATGAATGAAAATATTGTTGTTATGTGTTTTTCTACAAATTTGGGCATCGACTTGGCTGCCATATTGACTTGTGACGCTGCTGATGCTACTATTTGAAACCATTGTTGTTTTTGTAGAACAATATTCGTAGTTTTCGGGTGACATATCTACATGTGAACGTATGTATTAGTATGTATGTTGTGTATGCATTATTTGTGTGGGAATGTCATGCGCACATATTTACATACAACTGGTAAATTCTGCCGATGCAACCTCAGCACATCCGGCACATGTCAATCGAAAATGCAATCGAATTGCTTATACTAATTGCTTATACTAATTCTAGGAAATAGATCACGACACTTAATAATTCCGTGGCTTAGAATAAGCATAAATTAACCAAATTGTTAAATTTAAGTTTGAGTCGTTTTTGGTCAATAAAGCGGACACGCTGTCCGATTAAAAAATAATTTTTTTGGTATTCCCAACGCGGGAATACATAATTGGCGCCCGAGCAAATTCAGTCGGTCCGGTAGGAAAACTGGCGCCCGGTTGAAAAAGTATTTTCGATAGCGGTCCCTGAGTAACAAAAGTAAAAAGGAGGCATCGACGTGCCAGCCTTATCGAAAGACATAGCAGCAAGTGAAGTGAAAAAGTTTAGGCCAGCGAAATAATTGTTGTGAAAAACATAAAAGCTTTAGCAGTGATAAAATACAACAAGCAACAATAACAAAGCAATTTAAATAGCGTTTATTGGCGACTACCAAATTGTAATTGTAACTAAAAGCGTAGATATGTACGAAAGTAATTATTATAATTAACAAAACTGTAACAGAACAATATTCTAAATTTGTGATTTTATATAAAACAGAAAACAAACACAAGCCTCATTATAAAATCCTAAAGTGTTGAAAAGATTAATTACGCGCGCGTTCAATAATGTAACACATGATATTGAATATATTAAAATAACAAGTAACAGAACAATATTCTTATATAGGTGAATGGCTCATTGTTTATAAAATTTTTCTTTAATGTTTTGAAAGAAAGAAAACTCGCGCGATCACACATGATAGTTAAAATCAAGCGAGTGAATGGCTAAAAATGTTTAGCCGAGCAGCACAAGCAACAACAACTATTGCTCACATAATCAACGACGGCTACTAAAATTTAAAGTTTACCGAGAAATTGAAAACAAAAGCAAAGCAACAAAAACACAAACGTAAAATAACGAGTGTAGTGTTTGATAGTGGGGCTGTACGATTTGCCAACGTTAACAACGAAGTAAACCAGCAGCAGCAGCATCCAGAAACATCAGGATTAGAGTAAGAAAATTTTTTTAAATTATAAGAATTATTTAAATTAATTTAAATTATATTGTAATTATATTAAATTGTAAAATGGCTAATCCCAACAACTTGGTCAGACCTCCCATTCTTCCTTCTAACCAATCCACTCCTCAAGCGACAAATAACACTCAATTAAGTATAGACGACTTGACATCATTAATAGCGAATATAGCGACAAATATACTACAGCAGCAAGGACCAAAGGTAGTACAGGCCACCCTAAATCCGGATGCCAACTTGGCAACTACAACTGATCAAACTATAGAGGACAGACATAGAGGAAATTTAGATAGGTTTGATTAGACGGTTTAGATAGGATCCCTGATGTAGTGAAGTGTCTAAAAGAATTTTCTGGCCGCCCAGGAGAATTCATATCGTGGAAAAAAAGTGTAGACCGTATATTAAATATATACGAACCATTAAAAGGAACCCCGAAATACTACGGAATCCTTAGTGTAGTTAGAAATAAGATTGTAGGCAATGCAGATATGGCATTAGAATCTTATAACACGCCACTTGATTGGTCAGCAATAACAAAATGTCTGGCAATGCATTATGCCGACAAGCGTGACCTATCCACCTTAGAGTATCAAATGACAACTCTAGTACAAGGTAATAAAACGGTTGCTGAATTCTATCAGCAAGTATACAAACACCTCTCATTAATTTTAAATAAACTAGGATGTACCGAAATGAGCAACGAATCTCTACGAATGATAACGCAATCATACAGGGATAAAGCTTTGGACACCTTCATAAGAGGATTAAATGGCGACCTCCCACGATTACTGGGAATAAGAGAACCGGTCGACTTACCTCAGGCCCTTCATTTATGCCTGAAACTAGACAACCAGAATTTTCGCATGAATCATGCTCACAATGTGAAAACGGCATACCAAACTCCTCAACTCTATCCTAAGCGACGTTCTTCACAGGAACAACTGCAATCCTTTTACCCTAAATTGGCGTACTTGCCACAACCAAATCAAACAAATTGGCAATCTAGACAACAATTTCCTAACCAAATTCAGCATACAAGTACTCCACCCAGGCCACCTAAACCTCAACCCCGGCCAGAACCCATGGAAGTTGACGAGAGTATGCAATCACGTCGAATTAACTATATGAACAGAACTCCTCAAAATCAATTTCAAGGGAAAAGACCACCATCAGTTAATAATCAGCAACAAAGGAAAACCCAAAGAACTTTCCACATTGCCACAATGTCGAAAGATGTGGAGAATGATTATTCGGAAGACGAACCATCTGAAAATCTGAAGTTCATTTTTTATCTGAAGTTGATGAGCTCTTCGCTTCCATATTTTGTAGCAAGAGCTGATAACGGGAAAATTCTTAAGTTTTTGGTAGATACAGGATCTAGTAAAAACTACATTCAACCACACTTGGTTAAAAAACGTATTAAAAATAAAAACCCATTTTTTGCAAAAACAGTAACAGGTGATGTTAAAATTAATGAACACACAATGCTAAAACTATTTGGTCTAGATAACGAAATCAAGTTTTTCTTAATGCCATCCTTAAAGACATTCGATGGAATTTTGGGAAACGATACATTAAGAGAGAAGCAATTACCAAATTTCAATCTACACAAATGAAAATTATTTAATAATAAAAAATCGAATAAAAATGAAACTAAAGCAGCTTCCATCAAAGGCAGTAAATGCAATACATATAAAGGACGAGCACTTATCGTCACAGCAGAAGACTAGCATTAAGCAAGCAGTAGACGCATTCCCAAATCTGTTCGCGGAGCCGAACGAAAAATTAACATACACAACAAAAGTTGTTGGAGAAATAAGAACCGTAACGGACTCTCCTGTTTACTCGAAATTTTACCCATACCCAGCATCTCTCAAATCAGAGGTAGAAAAGCAGGTAAAGAAACTTTTAGATGATAAGATTATAAGACCCTCTAGGTCTCCCTACAATTCACCCTTGTGGATCGTCCCGAAAAAGGCCGACTCAGCGGGGAATAAACAGTACCGAATGGTCATCGATTACCGAAAATTAAACTCAGTCACGACAGCAGACAGATATCCAATTCCTGAAATAACAGAAGTAATTTCGCAGCTCGGCGAAAGCAAATTTTTCTCAGTGTTAGATCTGAAAAGCGGATTTCATCAAATTCCTCTAAGAGAATCTGACATCGAAAAAACGGCATTTTCCATCAACAATGGTAAATACGAATTTACACGTTTACCATTTGGTTTGAAAAATGCTCCTTCTATTTTTCAGCGCGCTCTTGATGATATCCTGCGCGATCACATAGGAAAATACTGTTATGTCTACATCGATGACATAATTATATTTAGCAAAACGGAAAAAGAGCACCTTTTTCACATTAATACAATTTTCAATACCTTGGACGAAGCCAACATGAAAGTTCAGTTGGATAAGTGTCACTTCTTCCAAAAGGAAGTAGAATTTTTAGGGTATGTCATATCTCCAAATGGCATAAAAACGAATCCTGCAAAAGTTGAAGCAATTGCCAACTTTCCAGAACCTATAACTTTAAAAAGAGCTTCGCAGTTTTCTTGGTTTGTCAGGATACTACAGAAGATTCATAAAAGACTATGCGAAATTAGCAAAACCACTGACTTCTCTTCTGAGAGGGGAAGAAGGTAGAATATCGAAAAACAAATCCGCAAAAGTAAAAATACTTTTGAATGAAGAAGCAATAGAAGCTTTCAATAATATAAAACGTTCACTCACTTCCAGAGATGTGATACTTGCATATCCTGATTATAAGAAAAATTTCGAACTGGTAACAGACGCCTCCAACTTTGCAATCGGAGCCGTACTATCGCAAGACTCAAAGCCTCTGGCATTTATCTCAAGAACATTGAGCAAGGCGGAGGAACATTACGCCGCCAATGAAAAAGAGATGCTAGCCATAATTTGGGCTCTGAATTCATTTAGGAATTACTTATATGGCTCAGCTAAAGTACAAATCTTTACTGATCACCAGCCGCTCACTTACGCTTTGAGCAATAAGAATAACAATAGCAAGATGAAAAGGTGGAAAGCAGCCTTAGAAGAATATTCATACGACTTACATTATAAACCTGGGAAACAAAACGTCGTAGCAGATGCACTATCCAGGATACCCCCGAAGGAATCACAGGTTAACAGTCTATCAATAGCAACCAATTCGAATGATAGCTCGTCCCATAATTTAATTTATAGCATAGAAGCCCCTATAAACGCTTTCAAAAACCAAATAATTTTAAAAACAGATAGCACATCTACGTATCAATTTAAAATCGTGTTTCCTACATATCATAGACACATAATTACGGAACCTGATTATTCCGAACAAACCCTTAAATCAATTCTAAAAAGATATTTGAACCCATCAGTTATAAACTGTATAAAAGCGGAAGAATATGTTATGGGCAAAATACAAGAGGTCTACCCATTACATTTTAGCAAATACCGAGTTAGGTTCACACAGATACAAGTGGAAGATATACCTAATGGAAAAGAACAGGAAGAGATCATTATAAAAACGCACAATAGAGCGCACAGAAATACTAGGGAAAATAAAATGCAAATTCTGGAAAAGTACTATTTTCCTGCAATGGCAAGTAAAATAAAGAAAATTATAAGAAACTGTGCAACATGCAAGGAAAGCAAATATGACCGACGTTCAATAAAACCTCAAATTCAGGCCACACCCATTCCACAGTTCGCAGGCCAAATAGTGCACATTGATATATTTATAGTTGGTGAGGAATTAGTTCTAACCGCGATGGACAAATTCTCCAAATACGCAATAGCAAAACCCATTCGATCGAGAGCATCGGAACACATCAGACAGCCTTTACGCGATATCCTTTTCTCCTTTGTTCCAGAAACAATAGTGATGGATAACGAGAAATCTTTTAATTCTGAAGCAATAAACTTCACGATAGAGACTGAATTCGGAATCAATATTTTTAGAACCGCTCCGTATACAAGTTGTTTGTTCACAACAAGAAATAATGGACAGAGCACGTAGATTCCAAGAATTGTGGATTCCATTCTACATTACAAGAAATAATGCGATGTTTTAGCGACCCTAAAAAAAGGAGAGCACGTACCGTTAACAAGAACATTCCATTTGTCAAAGTAAATAGAAGATAATAACGGATATTTAGAAACATGAGTAAATATGAATTTAAGCACATAAAATTTCTTCAAAACTGACAATCACGAACTGAAAATCGACATAATTTCGAATAATAACGGATATTTGATCAAAACTAAAACTGAAAATAATTAATCATTATGACAAAACACTTCATTTTATCAACTTAACAGACTACAAGGAAACAGTAGCCTTAATATCAAATAACATTAACATGCTAAAAACCACAACTTTTGAAGATAAACAAATTTTGAACACAGTTAATAGGAACTTTGCATTACTTCAATCAAAAATAAGCGGCTTACACCCTTATTTTAAATCAAAACGAGGACTTGTAAATATTCTAGGGAATGGATTAAAATATATAGCAGGATCCATGGACAGTGATGACGAGACGGAAATCCATAACGCACTCACAGAAATACACGAAAATGAATTATCCACAACAGCTAGTATGACGAATATAGTACGCGTTAATAACTTCATATCCGAGGAAATAAACAATATAACAAAACATATTAACCAACAGCAAATCTCAATAAGTCATTACATTAATACATTTAAGGACACCATACAAAATAAAATAAAGTCATTAGAGGACAAGGTTCAATTTTTAGAGCACACATACCAAATAGAAAACGATATATCCTTTTTACGAAACCACATAGACGACATAGGACAAATTATATTTTCCAGCAAAATAGGCATAATTCCTTCGGACATCCCCACCAAATTAGAACTCGAATGAATTACAGATTTCGACAGTTACCAAAATATCAAGACAGCAGTAATATTTCAAAACAACAACATAATCATAATCCTCCTAATACCCCAATATTCACCAAATACCCTTTCTCAAATCAGATTTGAACCACTTCCTAATATAGCTAACAAATCAATAGCCTTAGATACTTACGAAGTATTAATAGATTCAGAAAACAATATGTATGAAACATATATAAAAAACAATTTGGAGAAAAATTTAATAAAAATTCACAATAAATGTTTAGAAAATATATTGAAATTCGAAGAAGCAAATTGTAATTTAGAAACTATAGATAAAATAAATGTCACTGAAATAGTCCCTGGTATTCTAGTATTTAAGCATTTTGATGTAGAAATAGAACACAATTGCAATAAACAAAAAATAAAACAGAAAGGCAACTTTCTTATCAAATTTGAAAATTGTTATATTAGTACGCTTAATAAGACGTATTCGAACATTAACATTAAAATATATGAATCATTTATTTTGCCAAATCGAATCACAAAAATTAAAGAGACAAAGAATGTAACTGAACTTGTTCTTAAATTATAAAATCTTTATGTAAAACAAATAAATCACGAAAATAGTA
This sequence comes from Bactrocera neohumeralis, assembly GCF_024586455.1. Taxonomy (NCBI): domain Eukaryota; kingdom Metazoa; phylum Arthropoda; class Insecta; order Diptera; family Tephritidae; genus Bactrocera; species Bactrocera neohumeralis. The sequence continues at coordinate 21,193,046 of NW_026089623.1, forward strand.
TCGAATTACTAATGAATAAAAATAAAAAGAGGAATTTAATCAGCATAGGCACTGATGTTATAATTATAACTATAATTTTAATAATAATTGTATACATCATTATAAAAAGTAAGCAAAAGCTAAATATTTCAATTGAGCCACAGCAACTTCAGCAAAAAGGGGACCATTTCTACAAATTTCAACACCACAAATGCATTAATCCCGATTGAGGACAATCGACTTAAGAGGGGAAGAGTTAGCACGAACCAAGCATAAAGTGCAACTATGTCAACAACCCCGAAATTACAGCGCAAGCGACAACTGGTAAATTCTGCCGATGCAACCTCAGCACATCCGGCACATGCCAATCGAACATGCAATCGAATTGCTTATACTAATTCTAGGAAATAGATCACGCCACTTAATAATTCCGTGGCTTAGAATAAGTATAAATTAACCAAATTGTTAAATTTAAGTTGGAGTCGTTTTTGGTCAATAAAGCGGACACGCTGTCCGATTAAAAAATAATTTTTTTGTTTAATTTGTATATTATATATACAAACATATTCATATACATATGAAATTTTAATACATACATACATATATTCTCAAACATAAGAAATATTTTAATAAATAACTCTTAATTGCACATTAACTACAATATTGTTTTGAAAATAGCATAATTTAATTAGAATGATATAAATTATGCATATATTCATATAAATACGCAAAATGATAATCACATCAATTAACATGATGGCATGTGAGCATATAAAAACACTAGCTATGCCGTCGACTTCGTCCGCGTGAAATACTGATTTTGGGCTTCGCTTTTATCTTCGTCCGCGTCAATTTCTGTTATCAAAGAACTTCTGCGTAAATTATATTTTTTGTTTTATTTTCTGGTGGCAGAAGAACATATTGATTTTCTCCGCAACCTGATCTTGACAACGCGGCCATGTAAAAGCAGTCTTGGCGTAAATCGATCCCCACGTGTTTAAATGTTTGCCCCTGCGGTGGTTTCAGATTTCTAAGTAAAATTATTGGGACGCCTATTTTTAGCTTAAGGGAATGTGGAGGAAGGCCACTTGGGTTCAAAGAAATTTAGAAACTCCTGTGGGTAATGGACCACATCTTCAATTTTATTTAAAATTATGTCATTAATTTCGTCCACGCTAATGTTTCTCGCCGCCAATATTGCCCTTTGACACATCCATTGGTGATCTTTATTTTCTATTTCGCTGATGTCAGGGTAAACTTTTGATATTAAATCCTCAATGTTACCTACTCTTACTCCTAAATCGCGGTCAATTTAAATTTTATTTTGAAAATGAGGTATTTTCCCGTCTCCTACTAAAACTAATTTTGAAGGGAAAGTTATACTACCTCCCCCCAAGTGGGCTCTCATATTTGTCGATAATTTTAAAATCAAAGTTCGGGAATTCTGTGAGGCCCAACGTTGAGATCGTTCAGCGCCTGATTCTCGTTGTCGGTTCGCCAAAGTTCGGAAATTTTATGAGACTAGACGCTGCGAACGTTTAACGCTCGATTCCCTAGCACGGTTTTGTTCATGATTGCTCGTTGAGTACCCAACCTATGCATATTCTCATCCTTTCATTGCTGCGCAAAACTCGCAGCCGCTTTGCAGTAGCAGTCTGCCGAGAAAGCTGAGTTCTTTTTCTAGGCATTATAGTGACAAAGAAAGAACGTAGAAAATTATTAAAAAGAATGTAGAAAAAAGAAATGTAAGATTAATAATCAGGAACCTAATTATTTTTACCTGCACTTGGTATTTACGTAAACTGAATATTATGTCAAAAGAATTACCGAACAACACATTTATTTGGATAAAGATTAATATTATTATGTTAAGACAACTCTAACAAATAATTTCGACCAAATTAGTTATCACAAAAACGGTACTCCAGTAGTTTGGAGTTTTGGAGATTAGCGCGTTCAAACAAACAAACTCTTCAGCTTTATAATATTAGTATAGATAAGCAAAAGGCCAACATACGTCATAATTTTGATTAAATGCTCAGCTCTGTTCACGCGCCACTGTTAAGATTTCTCCTTCTTCGCTAGCTGTGGTGAAATGCACTCATCGCATTTTGTTAGCTTTTGACAGTTCACACTCTTGTCCGTTGTTGGACCTTCTGTTCTCTTTTTATAGTTAAGCTTTTACCTGTATTAGATTAGCATAGAAGTATACACTGAAATCGTTAATCGTTTTATCTAATAGTTGCCACATAGTTATTTTTACTAACTATGGGCTCATTATGAAAAAGGTACGAACGCCTCCACCTGGTGGTGGCCAACTATCCGAAAACCCAGAAACTACGGCAAATAAACTTATTCATGAAACAATTATAAACCAACAATCCAGGCAGTTGAAAACCATAGAGCAGTCATGCGCCGAATTAAAGAAAGAGATAGCCTTTCTCAAAGCCGAAAATCAGAATTAAAAAAAAACTTATGTCCTACAAATAGCGAAATAAAGCCTGACTTGTATTCAACAGATGAGGAAGAGTTTGCACGCGAAACAGATTGGTTTTTAAAAAAGGAAAGCTGATCTATCTTCTCAGTTTGCGGTTCCAGCTACATCAAATAACATAAAAGAAGTCGAAAGAAATCAAACATAAAAGAATATCTCACGACCTCCTCCAATAATGATGTCGAGTGAAAGTAAATACCAAAAAATATATAAAATATCGAATAATGAGGCAAAAAAGGATTTACTATTAAGTTTCTAAATAATAATACATGTAAAATCAATACATCAGACTCTGATGATCATAGAAAGTTAACCAAAACTCTGTCTACACAGAATTTACGAGTACAATGGGTTTCTTATGAAAATGAGCAATATCGACCAATTAAGGTAATCGTTAAAAATTACATCACTCAAACGAGCCAAAGGCCTCAGACCTTCATAAAAAGGGATTTGAAGCTATAAACGCAGTCAACAAACTAAAGTGGAAAACGAAAGAGCCGTTAGATATGTTTCTTCTTACTTTCGATGCAACAGAAAATATAAATAACATATGTATGTATGTATATGTATTAAAAAGCATAATGCATTCAGATGTTATTATAACTGTGGTAATCAAGCAATATGTGTGAAGTGTGCGGGAAAGCAGAAGACCATAGAGTGTCAAAAACCTGAACACCATCAACCTAAATGTTGTACTTGTGGTAAGGCTCATCCTGCTAACTACGAAGGATGCGTAGTTGCGAAAGAACTGCAAAAGATTCACAACCAAGGAACTGGTACAAAGAAAAACGTCTCAAATCCCAAAAGCTCGGTTGTCAAAGATGCCAAAAGCCTCCCAAAAAACATAATACGCCAACCAATGGCTGAAAATAAAGTTTCAACAACAAATGGGCTAACTTATTCGCAAGTTGTAAAGGGAACACTTGCTCAAATGATGCTAGCATTCTTCAAAAAATCTTAGAAAAGCTTACAAATCAAAATGAGTTTACCATTGCACTTGAGAAGAGGCTTCCTAAGCTCGAAAAGCAGCACAAAAAAAATAAATATGACAAATTTCTTAAAAATGGCCTTACTAAACACCAAAATGAGCTAGAAACAATACTCGTTACTGAAAAAATTGACGTATGCTTAATATCTGAGACCCATTTAAGGAAGAAAACTTACTTTAAATTCAGAAACTTTGAAATATATCATGCAATACATCCGAATAATTGTGCCCGCGGAGGAGCTGCCATCATAATAAGAAGTGACACAAAACACCATTAAGAAAACCGCATATCTACAGCAGAATTTCAAGCAATAACGATAATGATAGATAGTGACAACCACTTTCCCTTTCAGCAGTTTACAGTCCCCCAAGACATTAAATAAAATGCCATAGCCATCTAGAACTGATCAATAGCCATAAAAATCGATTCATAATGGGTGGCGATTATAATGCAAAACATACCCACTGGTGACCGGGGCTTATACCCGCAAAGACCAGGGAGTTATTGAAAGCTCTTCAAATGACTGGGTGCAGTATAATGCTACTGGAACACCAATATACTGGCCAACAGACCCACTTAAAACATCAGATTTTTTATTACTAAATATATCTCTTCAAATTATATGTGCATAGAAAGCGGTTTGGGTATGACTTCTGACCATTCACCAGTATATTTAAGCCGAAAGTGTTGTTATTAAGATACCTCCACTTACGCTAACAAATGAAAACATTGACTGGAAATACTTTAAGCAAATGTTACCTAATGTTAATAGTCACGTCACAGCAAGTCATAAGTATAAGAAAAAAATTAAAGAAATGGTAGCAGAAAAACGCCGATTAAGCCGAAAGTGGCAACAAACAAGATCTCCATCTGACAAAAGTTGTGTAAAAAACTTACCAATAGGATAAAGGCATTTAAAAGCTCAGCTATTATCTGAAAAGTTTATCTAACAACCATAGGAATGATTATTCACTTTGGAAGTGTACACAAATTTTTCTCGACCCGTAACTTAGCATTATCCAATCAGAAAAGCAGGCCAGACATGAGCCAAGAGTGATATAGAGAAAGCAAATTTTTTTCGGAATACCTTGAAGGTGTCTAAACCACATGACATATCCAAAGAAGCGGAAATGGAACCTCATACGTACGAGAATTATACCGGAATTCCTCTAATAACTAACGATGAGGTATGTGCAGAAATAAAAGAACTGAAGTCTAAAAAATCACCTGGGTGTGACCTTATTACCAGTGAAATACTAAAACAGCTTCCTCAAAACGTTATAAGTAAAATTTATCCTATAATGAATGTTACTATTAATCTACAATACGTATCTATTTATTGGAAAACTGCAGAGGTGATTATGTTCAACAAATCTGGTAAGCTAGCGCATGACATTACTTCGTATCGGCCCATATCTCTCCTGCCAATACTTTCTAGGCTTTTGGAAAAACTGCTTACTGTGCGTCTTATATCCCTGACAGACGACAGCTCTAATATGCATTAGCGGCTTAATTTGCATTCACTTGCGCATTTGACTGATGTTAATAGCCCGACAGCGCTAATATGCATTAGCGGGATTAATTTACATTTACTTGCGCATTTACATTTAGTGCATTTAGCTGAATTTACCAAATTTCTGCTATTGTTTGACAGATGTCGCTTGAAATCTGCCGACTTGTTTGTGCTTACAGCTTCAGAGGTAAACAGTTTTTATATTACTAATTAAATTATGTGCAAGTATATTAACGAAAACCAATTTTAATATGTTTATATGGCAGAAATTAAACACAGTTTGCTATCCATTTTTCTAATATTCTTAACTTTTTCGCACACTTTTATTTCACTTTTTTTTTAATAAATGAACAAATTTCACTATCAGCTGTCTAAATGCACAGGTCTGCCGTCTTTCACCATAAAATTTCAATGCGCATTAGTGTTGCTTAAGGCGCATTAATTTTGCTCGTCTGTCAGGGCTATAATGCAAAGTAGTAATGCCAAAAAATTTCATGCATTTAGCTGAATTTACCAAATTTGAGTAGGAAACACTGGTTACAATTACCGATTTTTGCTATTGTTTGACAGATGTCGCTTGAAGTCTGCCGCTGTGGGGCTGTTTCCACACTTCTGTATTTTGCCTATTTATCTCAATTTATCAGAAAAACGCTCAACCAGAGATGTGCATGAATACCATTCAAATGACATATTAAGTATTTTGTAGAAATGAAGACTGAGTTAGCACTAGGCATAAACTAAACGAAAGCTGTCATTGCATGATTCACCTCAGCGAGTGGTTTGTTAAAAAATGCATATCATTGCTTGCTTATTCTGTAAGCACATAACATTCACAAAAGCATTGAATCAGTATGAGTTTTATGAATATACGCAGTGCTTTTTGATTTTATTTTTTATAGTTTTTAATTTTATTTGATAGTGCTTAAACATATATATTAACAGAGTAAGAGTAGGTATTAATGATAACGTAAAAAAAAAATAATTACAAAATTCAGCCTTTAAAAAAAAAATAATGTAATACTTCATGTTCAATATTTTATTATTTAAAGATATATAATATATATTATTATATATATATTATATACATATGTATTTATATTTTTGTTCTTATAAATTATTGTAATGAAATGTTAATGAAGCTATATTTTTACTCATATTTGTACACTGAATTCAAAAAAAAAAACAAATTATTCACTGTTTTTGGCCCAATACGGTTACGTTTTTCAGTTATTATGTTACCTGAGGCAGAAAAAACTCGTTCTGAAACGGCACTGCTTGCAGGTATAGCCAAAATTTTTTGGGCAAACTTATATGTATAACCGAGGGTATTCTGAATTATGACTTTCCCACCACTGCATAACATTAAAATTAACATTAAGTCCTATTTTTAGATAACTATAAAGATTTATTTCATCAGATATACTTTCTGCCATGGACGGTTGAATTGAGGTCATAAAAGATGAGAAAAATAATTGGAAATCCTGTGGTGATTCATTATGGATTGCAAAATTAGTTGGACTATCGGACGACGAAACAGATTTCATTATTTCGGAGACACAAAACTCTTTAACTTCGTTTAATTTACTTTCGCCTACACAAGAATTGGTAGGTCGATACAAAAAACAAGCCGTATAGTGAGAAATACTTAAATTAGGAATGTACATGTGTTGAAAGGAAGTCTTTTCAAAATACTTTACTAACTTTTTGCAAGCATCCAAAAATTAAACTAATTCGGTAGTGCTGTTAAAACCGCAATCCGAAACATTATTCAATAGTTGATTTGCAGAGTTAATCCTATTTTGATTTTTAAGAGCCTTGACAATGTTTAATCCTCTGTCAGTAACTAACGTAATATTCTCCATGTTATTTACTTCGAAATCTGCCAAAATGGTGTTCAATTTCGTTAAAACGCCGTTCCGCTTGTTATTGTTCATTTCAATTCCTCCATCATTAGTATTCTTTTGTCGTCTGCTATGTTGTTTATTCGTCGTGATATGGTTCTGGAATTGGGCAACATGTCGGAGACGTCTAAATGATTACCATATTTTGTTCCAATATTTAAGAGTGCCTCCACGACCGTTTTAAAACCTTCGCCGTCTACAACGGAAAATGGACGACAGTCCTCTACAACCCATTGAGAAAACGCCAATAAAAGAATTTCCTTATCTGCATTGTTAACTTTTTTTACAGCAACGTTGCAATTTCTTACAGCATAACACTTGTGACGGATAAGATTAGATGTTTGCTTTCCATTATATTTTAATATGTTATTACACTTCTCACATATCACTCCATCAATAAGCCTACTTTCGTAATTTTCAATTTGACAGGAAATATCTCAAATTTTACTTCTGCTTTGTTTATTTTTTACAATACGAAAAACATCGTTTTCAATATTTTTTATTATTTCAGAGTTCATCTTGAAAACATATTTAAAAGATATTAACGCACTGATTTTGCACTATGTAATCTGAGCTTTTATGAATCATTTGATTGTTTTGCTTACAACTCAAAACACAATTATAATTTTTGAGTGGTTGTTGCTAGCGGCATTTAAAGAGTGATTGAGTAAATGACAAGCAATTAGAAGAGCGCAAACACTGCAAGAAATGTTACTAGCACATGCTGATGATTGAAAACAAAACAAAGACAGTGAGTACATACATATAGGAAAAAAGTGAATCAACTCGTGTACATCTCTGCGCTCAACACAATGTTTGGCTTCTTTTTCTTTTCCTTTATTTCATCCGAATCGTTCAATTAGTTCAGTTCGACTTTTTTACATAAAAAATGTTGCCAGACGGCTCGAAAAACTTAACTAAAAATAGTATATTTCAATTAGGTTGCCACAGCTACTCCCTTCCCAGTGATTTAATCACGATTTAGAATTGTCTGCAAGTGTTAAATTTTTTTTATAGGTTCGCAGCGGTGTATTTGGTAACTCGTCACTTCTGGGAAAGAACGCTGGTTTTAATCTCTCCACAGATGTGTTGTATATTGCGTTGTTAATTTTAATTGCCTAGAGTCTGTCTGAAATACGTTCCACAACTTTGAACGGACCCGTGTAAGGAGGCTCTATTGGTTTTCTCACATGATCCGAGCGGATGAACACATGACTACAATCGTGTAGATTTTTATTGATGAAAAATAGTGTCGAATTGTGGTGTACCGGTGAACTTGGTTTTAGCTGCTGTATGTACTCATGAAACTTTGATATGAACTCCTGTGGATTATATGATCCATCCCCGCTATCAAAGAGTTCGCCGGGTAAACGAAGATTGGTGCCATACAGCATTTCTGCTGGGGATGCTCCAATGTCTTCTTTATGGAAACAGCGAAGTTCTAACATCACTGTTGGAAGGATAAGTGCCCATGGAGTATATCGATTGCACATGAGTGTAGCTTTTAGCGTACGATGCCATCTCTCAATCATGTCATTGGACGCGGGATGGTAAGCTGATGTACGTATCTTGTGTGCGCCAACCATTTTTGCCAACGTTTAGAATACTGCGGACTCAAACTTGGAGCCCTGATCTGTTGTTATGGTCTTCGGGGAACCGCAACGTGAGATCCATGCTGAATTAAAGCTTGTCGTTATCTTGTTGGCCGAAATATCTTTTAACGGAACCAGTTCGGGCCAACGCGTGAATCTGTCTATCATGGTTAAACAATATCATGAGGGATACGCTCTGGAAGAATGATAATATCAAGGTGGACATGGTCGAAACGTTGATCAGTTTGTTTGAACGGCTTAGGCGCTAGATGATTGTGCTTTTGTATTTTTGATCGTTGGCAACTGATACAAGAACGAACCATTTATATTACGTCCTTGTTCATTGATAACCAAATGTATTTGCTTCTAATTTGTTTTAAAATTTATCTTGTACCAGGGTGTGAGAAATTGTGAATGTGTTGAAATATTTTGTTACGAAGCTTAACTGGAACGTACGACCGAACCATTGCATTTGATATATCGCAGTGTATTGTATTGCCAGATGGAAATTTTAGCTTCTGTAAATTTAAACTAGTGTCATTGTTTATGACTATTTGTTGTAACTCTGAATCTCTCTGCTGTTCTTCTTCTATTTCATCCATTGGGACTACTATGGGCATATCAATTTGGCATACTCTGGAGAGTGCGTCTGCTACCTCATTATTATTACCAGACAGAAAGACGATTTCCGTTGAAAATTGTGCAATATAATTTAAATGCCTTACCTGCCGTGGTGACGCTTTGTCTGCTTTTTGACGGAATGCATACGTTAAAGGCTTATGATCGGTGCGCATGACGAATTTGCGACCATCAAGTGTTGGACGAAAATGCTTAATGGCTAAGTATGTATATTGCCAAAAGCTCACGGTCATATGCAGAGTAATTCTTTTGCGCATTTTTTAGCTTGGTTGAGAAGAATGCGATTGGCTTCCATTCCCCATTCACTTGTTGTTCCAGGTTCCAGTCTCCGACGCATCTGTTGTTAATGCAAACGGCGCATTTGGTACCGGAAAATTTCACAATGTTTGTGTAGCCAAACTGGCTCTGCAGTCGCTGAATGCTTTTTCAAGCTCTGCATCCCAATCGATTTTTCGTTTGTCATTTTTTTTCGAGTCTTTGAAAAGGTTAAGTAGAGGTGTTTGAATTTGTGCGACGTTAGGAATATGTTTCCTGTAGAAATTAACCACTCCTAGAAACCGGCGGAGTTCAACGATTGTATTCGGTTTTGGATATTGACAGGTTGCAAAAGTCACTTTTGGATAAGTTGACACATAGTTTTGTCTCTTTAAGTTTCTGCAGCACCAACTGGACATGCTTGTGATGTTCTTTTTCATTTTCTGAAAATATGAGAATCTAGGTAACAGAAAACAAAGTCGATATTTCACACTTGGATAAGTTGACACATAGTTTTGCCTCTTTAAGTTTCTGCAGCACCAACTGGACATGCTTGTGATGTTTTTTTTTCATTTTCCGAAAATATGACAATGTCATCTAGGTAACAGAAAACAAAGTCGATATTTCTGAATGTGATGTCTATGTACATATCTTTGGAACGTTTGAGTGACATTTTTTAGCCCAAATGGCATAACGACAAACTCAAAAAGTCCAATTGGCGTTCGCACTGCTGTTTTCGCTATGTCTTTTTCGCACATGCGTATATTGTAATAAGCTTTTTTATATCTATTTTGGAAAAAACTGCTCTACCATGTAAGCGGTCGACTATGCTATCGAGGTGCGGTATCGGATAGCTATCTGGTTGGGTGTGGGCGTTTAGTGAGTGATAGTCACCGCAAGCTCGCCATCAACCAGTTTTCTTTTTCACTAGATGAACTGGGCTTGCCCAAGGACTGCTTGATGTACGAATTATACCTAGTTGCAACAGTTCATTGAATTTGCTTTTGGTGACATTTAGTTTTTCTCCGGAGTAACGGCGAAGTGGCTCTGCAATAGGTCGGCAATCTGTTACAATTTGGTGATTGACGTCCATTGATGTTGGTAAGGTGTAAATATTAAGCGTTGTCAACTCAACATGCTGCTTAGTGAGGTCTTGAAATTTAGATGAGAGGCTTATTGTTGATATTTTGTGCATTTCAGCCAGCCGAACTGTTCCTTTTGTGTTAAGGGTTGTTTGTGAATCAACCAGACACTTTGCTCTGAGGTCTATTAGAAGGCCAAAGTGTACCAGAAAGTCTGCTCCTATGATAGGTGATTTTACGTTCGCTATTACAAAGTTCAATGTAAAACTCCTCCGTAAGCCCAAACTCAGTGACAGATTTCTGGTACCAAAAGTTTGAATGGTTGAGCCATTTGCTGCAAAAAGCTGAAGGCTATCAGGAGTAAGTGTTGAGTGTTTATGAATGATATTCAGTGGTACAATTGAGATGACAGAACCGGAGTCATTTAAAAATTTAAGATTGTTTTTGCTATCAAAAATGTGCAGTCTTCGTTCTTTGATGCTGATGTCTTGTTCTACGCTGCTGCTCTTGTTCTACGTTGCATCGATAGACGGCAGCGGGATTAGTTTCCCTGCGTGCCGTGCGTAGGTTTGTTGAATTCGCATGGAGCGTGACATTTCCTCGATGCTGCACCAAATCGAGTGTGGTAGTAACATATGGTAGTAACATACGACTTCTGCTTCGTTCGCCGACGCGTTTGGCGCTTGAACAACGGCGTTGGTTCATTGTTGCAGGTTGTAGTTTTTGAATAATTTGTTTGAAGGAGGTCTCCAACGCCAATAGTCGTGCTTCAAAGGTATTTTGCTTGGATATGTTTAGAGCTGAGCAATTGGCTTCGTAGTCTTGCGGAATGGTTGTAGATGCGACTATGTATGAGGGTGAATTATCTAGTTCTTTTTTCAATTTGCCATACTTGCCCGTGTCCGGTGGGTTTCTTGCAACATCTGAAACTTGACGTAGGATTTCTGCATCAAGTGCTGTAATTACGGTGTAATATTTAGAGACATGAGATGTGATACGATTTATATGCAACAAGCCATCTATTTGCGTGAACCCCAGGTCTGGGTCCGACGGCAAAAACTGGGGTAGTCTAATGACACCAACTGCTTCTATCGCGTTGTGTTGTCTTGTACCCGCTTCTGCCCGGGTTTGCTGTGCTGACCAGGTTGCGTCCGATTTCAGTGTGCCTTCATCTTTGTTAGGTGAATTCAGTAGTGGCATCGCGATGTAAGGATATGCTGACTGCAGTTGATGTATACAAGTTGTAACTGCCAACAAAGTCAATTGCGTAGCAGCTTTGAATTGGCGCTTGTTTGTCGTCACGCCCGCGCTTGTGTGTTGGTTGCTTATTATGGCAGGCGTTCACTTAAGTTTCCTTTTTACAGGTGCGCTTATTCTTTGCGGGGTCACCAATTATGTGGGCTGTTTCCACACTTCTATATTTTCCCTATTTATCTCAATTTATCAGAAAAATGCTCAACACAATGTTTGGCTTCTTTTTCTTTTCCTTTATTTCATCCGAATCGTTCAATTAGTTCAGTTCGACTCTTTTACATAAAAAATGTTGCCAGACGGCTCGAGAAACTTAACTAAAAATAGTATATTTAAATTAGGTTGCCACACCGCCCCCTCCGAGTTTACAGTATCAGAGGTTAGCAGTTTTTATATTGCTAATTAAATTATGTGCAAGTAAATTAATAAACCCAAATTTTAATATTTTTAGTTAGCAGAAAATAAAAAACGCAGAGTTTGCTATCCATTTTTCCAATATTCTTAACTGTTTCGCACACTTTTTTTGAGTTACAATCAAGTATTGCTTTTATTTGCAATTTATTATCTTTTAACGTATTTAATAATTACCGAATTTTTTCGTTAATTTTATATTGATTTTCCAAAAATACCAAAATTGTCATCAAGGTAGGGTAATCTGACTTGTTTTTTGAAATTTTTTTTCATAGAAATTTTTATGCTACAATAGTATTTTTTTTACATATCATGAGGTACATCGTGGAGTATACAAACACATTTTATCGGAATTTTTTGATGACATCTGTCGGAGAAATGGCTGGGTGAATGAGATGCGTTTTTAGAATCATGAAAAAATGTTGATAAATAAAAAAGTAATTAATTTTTTTTGTTTTTAATTTTTCCCCTTGTTTTATACCCTGAACAGAATAAGTTTGTCACAAAGTTTGTAACAACCAGAAGGAATTGTCGGAGACCCTATAAAGTATACATATAAATGATCAGTATGTTAAACTGAGTCGATTAAGTCATGTCCGTCTGTGTGTCCGTCGGTCTGTATATATAAGAACTAGTCAGTTTTTAAGATATCCTTTTGAAATTCTTCTAAAGTCATTTTCTCTCCCAGAAGCCGCTCATTTGTCGGAACTGCCGACATCGGAGCGCTATAACATATAGCTGCCATACAAACCGAACGATCGGAATAAAGTTCTTGTATGTAAAACTTTCATATTTGACAAGAATATCGTCACGAAATTTGGAATAGAATATTTTCTAAAGCAACAATGTAATCTCCGAAGAAATTGTTCAGATCGGTTAACTATAGCATATAGCAGCCATACAAACTGAATGATCGGAATCAAATGCTTGAATTGGAAACTTCATCATCTGACGATATATCTTCACGAATTTTGGTATAAGTTAGTGTTTATAGAAATAATGTAATATCGGAAGAAATTATTCAGATCGGCTCACTATAGGATATAGCTGCCATACAAACTGAACGATCGGAATCAAGGGCTTGTATGGAAAACTTTCGCATTTGACGACATATAGTATCTTCACGAAATTTGACATAGATTACTGCTTAAGGTTATAACATAATCTCCGAAAAAATTTTTAAGATCGGATTACTATTGCATATAGCTATATTAAAAGAAATGCACCTGTGAAGGGTATATTAGCTTCCGTGCAGCCGAAGTTAACGTTTTTTCTAGTTTTAAATTTTGTCATAACATTGTCAATATATTATAAAAAATTATGAATCTAGTAGGGACGGAAAGAAAGGCTTAAGCGCGTACTCGTATCACATTATACAGTAGCCAGACTCTGCAATTTACAAGCAGAGCACCATTAATTATTTTGTATTATACAATAAGAAACCCAAATTGTTCGTTAGTTTATTTTCTGTTAACTAGTTACAATGGCAATGAAATAAAAAAAATTTGTATGCCGTTCCCCAGGGCTCTATGTTTGCTTCTTCACAGAGCATTTAAATGCTTCTCTGCGGCGGATTTCATTTTCACCTCCCTGGTCACGCTGTACGCGGCGTCTAGCTGAGTGACAGAGTTTCCTCAACTTGACTATTTCTTCGTTTTACTATTGTACTGCCTTTCGATTATTGTCATATCTCGTCCTGCGCATAGTTTCATCGCATGCTGCAAATGGTTCCTTCCGTATCGCGGACACTAAGGTGGCGGCGTCTTCGCCTAGTGCCTTTGACGTACTCCAGACGGTCTCAAAAACGTCATGATCAAATTCCTTTAGCCGCCAAATTCGTTTTCGAGAGGTATTTCTCCGACAGGGTTCCATTTCATGGGAGAACGAAACTTTAGCAATTATAGTCATATGGTCGCTATTAGTGTACATATCTGACACCTTCCACTTAGTTTGCCTGCTAAGAATGTCGTTAGCAAACATTAGGTCTAGTATGGAAACTTTATTTCCCTTTTGAAATGTATTTTGTGTGCCACTGTTTAAAGTCGTAAGGATTGTTTGACTCAGAAATTATAGGATTAGGCGACTACGATGATTTTTAGTTCTGCTACCCCAGAGAGAAGAGGAGTTAAAACCTCCCGCTATTATTTTTGGCGATTTTTTCTTGTCTCTAAAGACAGCTACAGGAGAAACTCTTCAAATTCACTAATTGTTGCGCGGGGACGAGCATAGCAGCTTAAAAAATATCAACCTTGTATATTCGCCCATGTAAAGCCATTACGGATTTCTTGAGGTGAAGGCTTGTTCTTTGCAGGCCCATATTGCTGTCTTACCACTTATATCTTTACTTCAAGTGCTTTCCGAACGCTGGCTATATTGCTCTCTTAATAAGGCGACATTTATGTTCTCTTCTAGAACTGTTTGTTTTAGCAGATCTTGTGGAGTGACTAAGGTTTAGCAGTTTTAACCTCATCTTTTATCATACTTTTGCCGCTTGATTTCTGCATGTTTTGAATCCCACACACTTTTTTTAGTGCCTCGCAGATTTCTTCAGGTGTAGCACTTCCTCCAGATCCTTACGCACTATTGTAACGTTATGAGTTTTTGGCTGTATCAGCGCCATTTGACCCACCGCTTCCTCTAAGACGCTTTTTAATGATTCAGCTCTCATGTCTGCCTGATTTTTTCGCTCAATCAGTAGGTCTCCTTTCATCGTTTGATCTCAACTCTTCAAGACCGCTGTCGCTTTTTATCTTCCGGAGAATATGCAAATGAATATTTGTATAAAATAAATTATACTTAGCTATTTTTTAAGGTTTAGTATTCACTTGGATCGTCCGGATTTTCGGTAAGTCTTAAGACAAAATCTAGTGTGCTTTCACTTATTCAAAATTTCCTAATAGCCCTCATTACAATTACAAATTAGCACAATTTTGTTGAACTATTTATTTCACTGGAAGATGGAGCCATTTGTAGAAGTTCACGCAAGTGAGAAAAGCTCTCTGAGCGCCATTGACTATGGAGTGGCCAGAAACGATTCCTTTACATATACTTAGCTCAAGCAGATCATGTCTTCCGGTCTTAAGCCAAGTATCCTTCACCGCCGTTCAAGAAACGCGATCAGCGTGGCTGTAGGCCTGGAAAATCAACAATTTTCAATCAACAATAGAAAAAACCTATAAAATTTAATCACTTTTAAACAAATAAACGTGTCGTAATTTAATAGAACTAGGTGTATGTTAACTTTATTGACTCACTGTATAGTTGTATGAAATAAACGCAGAGTTTCCCCTCGTGGATCCGCCCATGATATGTATATACAAAATTGATCAGGTTGACGTTTCACATCTTAAGGTATATCCTTTGCTTTGATTTCTGCAAGTTGCAAGAGTACAAAATGTTCGGTTGCACCCGAACTTAACCCTTCATTACTTGTTTAATTTTAATTTTTATTGATAACTCAAGTAGAGATCCATATATACAGTATAAAGTCACTAGGAAAATCTTTATATTACGTATATAACGGCCCAAGGACGTGTTTACCCGATCTAATCCATTTTTGATGCACGAAAGTATTCTCTCTGAATTTCAACTGTATGTCCCATACATTGGCCGATATTTTTGGTCAAAAGTCAACTATAGATACTTCTTATTTTTCTTCATTAGCGTAGACACCGCTTACGCGATTATAGCCGAGTTAACAACAGCGCGCCGGTCGTTTCTTCTTTTCGCTACGTGGCGCCAATTGGATATTCTAAGGGAAGCCAGGTCCCTCTCCGACGGAGTGGAGGTGTTCCTCTTCCTCTGCTTCCCCCGGCGGGTACTGCGTCGAATACTTTCAGAGCTGGAGTGTTTTCGTCCATTCGGACAACATGACCTAGCTAACGTAGCCGCTGTCTTTTAATTCGCTGAACTATGTCAATGTCGTCGTATATCTCATACAGCTCATCGTTCCATCGAATGCGATATTGGCCGTGGCCAACGCGCAAAGGACCATAAATCTTTCGCAGAACTTTTCCCTCGAAAACTTGCAATGTCGACTCATCAGTTGTTGTCATCGTCCAAGCCTCTGCACCATATAGCAGGACAGGAATTATGAGTGACTTATAAAGTTTGGTTTTTGGTGGTCGAGAGAGGACTGTACTTCTCAATTGCCTACTTAGTCCAAAGTAGCACCTGTTGACAAGAGACATACTGCATTGGATTTCGAGGCTGAGATTGATGTTGGTATTGATGCTGGTTCCAAGATAGGTTAAATTATCTACAACTTCGAAGTTATGACTGTCAACAGTGACTTGATTTAAAATCTAGTCCCGAGTTCGACGACTGTTTGTTTGATGACAGGAGATATTTCGTCTTGCCCTCGTTCACCACCAGACTCATTTGCTTCTCTGCTCTATCTATTCTGGAGAAAGCAAAACTAACGGCGAGGCTGTTAAGGCCAGTGATGTCAATATAATCAGCATACGCTAGCAGCTATACACCCTTACAGAAGATTGTACCTTCTCGGTTTAGTTCTGCAGCTCGAATTATGGGTTGAGGTTGAAGAAGTCACATGAAAGAGAGTCGCCTTGTCTGAAACCTCTTTTGGTATCGAACGGCTCAGAGAGGTTCTTCCCGATCATGACGGAGCTTTTGGTGTTACTCAACGTCAGTTAAAGTCATCCGGTGGTAAAATTCTTCTATTAGGCAGATGGGGACTAAGGGAAGTATTGGCTCGATTCCACCCATTTACAGGACACAGACGTACAACTATTAGGAAAAGATTCTCTCCAAATTTTAATTTTATGTCTCACACATTGAAAGATATTTTCGGTGGTGGGCTAGAGGTTTGAACAATAGTGGTTCGATTTGGAAAAATTTTGCAATATGTTTCAAGAGTATAAATAACAAGTAAGGAAGGGCTAAATTCGGGTGCAACTGAATATTTTACACACTTGTAAAGCCAGGGAATCATATAGAGTAAAGTCAGCCGGATGTTCGAAAATCCTGATATGAGTTATTGGTATATGATCAAACCGATACACTGTTTTGAGTAAAACACTCTAGCTATTTTCATTGAGATAACTCACATATTGGGCAATATACCATAGGACATTTGTGGGATGAACTCGGTAGGCGTGTGAGTAAGAAAAATATTACCAGCAAATCTCAACTAAAGGAAGTTCTTCAACAGGAATGGCAAAATATAGAGCCCAGTGTGACAAAAAAATTAGTTTACTCTATGCAAAATAGACTTAGAGATGTATTGAAACAAAAGGGTATGCCCACCAAATATTAATTTTTTTATTATATTATAAGTTTTCTTGTTAAACAAAAGTGTGTGAATAATTTTGTCCCTCATATAAATGAAGTAATATGCAATTTTTTTAGTTTTTTTTTAATATAGAAAATTAATTTGTAAAATTAATGTTATTTTTAAATACCAGAGATATGAATAAAGTTTTCCTTAAAACAAAACTATAACCCTTTTATTATTTAAAAGATACAACCGTTTTTGTGGTAAACTCAGTGATGTGTGAATAATTATGTCCGCCAGTGTATGTGGTTCAAAGTCACCCGGAAGTTCGAAAATCTTTGTATTAAGTATATGGGAGCTAAAAGGAGAATTGGTATTTTTGACATGCAGACATACCATTATAAGAGAAGGATTATCCCTTAATACCAGTTAAATATATTACACATTGACCTACATTTTCGATCAAAAGTCAACTATAGATACTAGGTTCCAATTATTCGGTATCTAGAGGCTTGAACAGGTTTGATTGAATTTGGACAATTTTTATTCATAAGTTAGCATACTTTAAATAAATTGTTAGCGCAAAATTTTATCTCGTTACATTAATAACTTCTTCATACATACATAAGTATATGTATAGGAAGGTGAAATAATCAAATGGAATTTAAAAATGTGTTATATGCGAAGTTAACTTGGTTGTAATCCGATTTCGCCTATTTTCACAGTGTAATATAGAAAAATGAGAGAAATTTCATGTACTAAAGTTAGTCGAAATCGGACGGTCGGGTCCCGAGATCTGGGATTTCATCAGAAAGTGGGCGGTACCACCGCCATCGTCCAATTTTCACACCGGCTCCCATAACGCCCTCTCATACCATCTCGGGTGTAATTAGTTACTACCGGATTTAGTTATTGATTTATAGCAGCTTCACCTTTACATGGTGAGTGAGTCATCTTGACATAGTGTTAATAGAGGTTTTTATAATATTTGCGCTTTAAATATGTAATGCTTTGCTATGTTAAATTGATATTTATGTATAGAATAAGAGCACTTTCATACATACATATCGTCACCTAAAATGCAAAATAACGTACGATCAAAAAATTCGAAATTGAGTGTTTCATTGATTACGATACACTATTTCAAATTACATACATATAAGTACATATGTACATATGTCCAACATATCTAGATACTACTATCAGATATAACCCTGTTTTAACCAATATTTAAATTTTGTTCCACTCATTTTATAATGTGTTCTATTCTTTCCCCTGTAAATTTCAGAAAATGTTCTTAGGTTATTTTGCATTTTAGGTAAGGTATGCTATTTGCGATCATATTATCAATATAATTCAGTGCAGTATTTTCAAACCTTTTAGTATTGTTTTGTTTCTTCCCAACTATATGGAACCCTCACCCAAAATATTAAATTTAGCAGCATATATAATTCTATGTTCGGACCGACAACGAAAACATGTTTTCGTGGGAAAAACTGGTTTTCGCATGAAAGCTTGTGTTTTCGTCCATGTAAAATCTGAAAACTACTTGAAAACTTACATTACACTCATTATGATCGGTGCCTGCTCTAGTTTAATCGATGTTTTTGGAAGACATATTTTGCCGGCCCTAAATTGTAACTTGATATTTGTTTACATTCCATATAAAAATACAGCTGTCATTTGATATTCTCATATTAGGGGGATTCTCTAGCCTTGCAAAACCTTGCACGGTGCAGAAATTGCAGAATGTTCCTCTTGGTGCAACGGTACAAGAACAAACACACGCAGAAAATTAATTGTAATGGCTTTAAAATATGTCAGACCAAAATGTTTATTTTCGTGCCGTCATATATCACTAATGGGTGCTCTCTTGGCCTTGCATATTTCGGTATAGGATTTGTGCATTTTGTGTCATCGTGCAATCTTGCAAGAGCAAGAGAATGCCGCTATTGATAGTTGTCAGTGAAAACCATAGCTCGCAAATAACTGTCGAACGTTTTTCTTCTTATGCTCTCGTTGCGAGCACAACCGAAAAAGTTCATACTCTCTCGCTCTCGCTCTGAGCAAGAGACTTTTGCTGTCTTCATTTATGTTTTCTGTTGAGCGCTTTTCGTTGAGCTCTTTGTATTTCGGTCTTTCAATGAGCAGTGCGTAAAGGTGAACGAGAAACGTTCGCACAAAGAGAGTAAGCAAAAGACCGATTGACCGAAAAACTCAACGCAAACGGTCTTCACATTTACTTTTGTTGTAAGGCATTTAGATTTTCTGCACTAATCGAACTTCTTCGTTCACTTAATATAAAGTGAAGGGCTGAGAATGCCCGTTCGACGGACACTTGCGTTGCAGGTGTAGCCAGCACAACCTGCGCTAGTGCACTTACATATATGCGGAATCTTAAGCTGCAAATCATTAAAAAATTCCAATATACTATTTGAATTTAATGGCAAGCGACCAAATGTTACGTTGAAGTTTTCGATGTCAGCATAAATTTTGATAAGTTTTGCAGAAAGAGGATCTTTTTTGCTTTCTGACACTGTCTGCAACAAATATTTCACAACTTAACACACTCAATTCACGACCGCAATTAATATATTTCGTCTGCAAAACAGAAGTTTAACGATTTGCTTGCCTATGCGTGTGAATGTATACCAATACATACGCAAAAGACTTTTTGTTCCACTGAACATGACAAAACGGTCTTGGAACAACCAAAACAAAGCAGAATAGAAAAAAACGGTTTTGCTCTGAGCGCAAGCAAGCTCATTCAAGAACCCATAAAACGGTTGCTCTCTGAGTCTTTTCGTAAAGACTCAGGGAGAGACACTTATTTGCAGACAACGAGAAACGGTCGACAGTTATTTGCGAGCTCTGGTGAAAACTTATCGAAAACACACATTGTCGGTCCCAACGACTTAGATTCCACAACATACAAATGTGTTTCAAAATGTTTTCAATTTCGGTCCGAACACAATATAAAGCTGAATTCTTTGTATGAATATTGAACGTTCATTACATTTTTCGAGGCGAATCCGAACGTCAGAGTTTTACCCAGTTCTTGGGATAGGTCAAACTTTGACAACTTCAGTCACATTTATGACTATAAATTTAATTAAAAAAATCGAATTTAACCGTTGCACATATTATTTATGTATATGTAATGTATGTTATAAAGTACATATTAATTCGTAATTATTCAATTGATTATGTTATTCAGGGGCCAGAATTGGTAAGTTGTCACAGAATCTGATTAAATTTTCGCCTTTTCGAACATACGCAAAATAAATTTTCGATTCAGCTGTTTACTAATTTGACAAAACTTCCAAATGAATAAATTTGAATGAAATTCTATTAAAGTTTACAATGAGTTACACTATTTTAGATTTTGTTTTATTAGAAAAAGAACTGATCAAGTGATGCACTTGATGCACCACGGAAATGTGTGATATTTAGTTTGTAATTACTTTTATCATTGTATGCACTTGTACATGCCATTGTTAAGAATACCCAGATTATTTTGTAGTATAAAACTTTCAAACATTATTCCTCTGGAGTTAGTATTGTGAGAGCCCCATAGTGGATGCCACCCATTTATATCGCCCAGTATAATATTGTTCGCAAGAAGAAGAAGAATTTTTTATGTTTGGTGATAGATAAATATTTTGTACGAGTATTTACAAATTATTATCAATTATCGATTGAATAACGACGCAATTAGTTATTAAATTAAGTTTTGTAAGTAATCGTAAAATAATTGCATTTTTATAAACTGTATAATTATGAAATTTTGTGTTTTATTCTTATGTCTTCTCCTATTTAAATATTGATATGTTAAGATCAGTGGCGAACGCAGGAAAAAAATTTGGGGGGGGGGGGGGGGGGGGGGGGTTTTGGTTTTAGGTAAAAAGACAATGTTTCATTATTTTATTCACAAATTGAAGTCTAATCTTCTTTTCTTTTATTTTGGGCCATAACATTTAAAATCTCTTCCTCCGTCACGTCTATATCTCTATGGATATTCAAGAGAGCCATTCCGTTCAGGCGTGCTTCTCCAGTTTTATTTTTTAAATGTGTTTTAAGTCTGCGAAGTGAGGAAAACGAGCGTTCACTTGAAGCGAAATATAGAAGGATTGTTGCTCCAATCTTTAATAAACGATGCACTAAAAAAGTTTTGGATCTCTTTGTTTGATTTAACCAGTTCCTGAAAATATATTCAAAATTTTAGTTGGAAAATATAATCTGAAGAAAAGATTTTTAAACTTTTCCACATTCTAAATTCAGCAAATGAAAAACAAATAATAAGTAAAGTTGTGTATCTAATTCAGACCAGTTTTTTCTGATTGTTTTTATTAAAAATATAGACATTTTAGTTAAGACACTCAAGTATTTTTTTGCAAATAGCATAATTTTTTTAAATTTAAATTTATTTCACAACAGTTTGCTCATGGAATGAAAACTGAAAGTCATAATAAATGAGTTTTTATTTTTCCTGTATTATGATTAACAATAAACTGTAAAAAAAATAATGGAAACCTTATTGGTGACTTTTCAGTTCAGAACTAATTTTCAAAAGAAGTCCATTTTCGACTCACAATTCCCCTTAAATCTAAAAAAATCCAGTTCAGCAGCCACAGAGTTATAAGGCAAGCTCATTACTTTGAAGCAAATTCAAAAAAATTTCTCTGTCCAGTTTATATTTTTCTGGGGTTTTTAATTGGCCTACATTCCCACAACTTTTTAATACTATCCAGATACAATAGGTTTGTTTTTAGTTTAACATTTTCATAGTTTCAAAAAATTAAATTCTATCAGCAGAAAAGTATCAAAATAGGCCGTTTGTGAACAAAAAAGTATCAAATCACAAAATTTAGAAAAAAAAGTATCAAAAAAGATACAATTGTATCAAAACGGCAACGCTGTTAGTGACTAATGCATTCATTTATTTTACATATTCATACATCGTCGGCAGAAAGATTGCTTTGAAAACAACAAATTACAATTTTTCAAATGACTATGTAGAATTAAAGTCTATTATTTAAAAATTCAATTACTTTTGGGGGTTTAACACCCCAAAACCCCCTCCTGCGTTCGCCCCTGGTTAAGATAATTCGTAACAATAAATAAATTAATTTTGTAACTTACATACATTTCAAATTTGTCAGCGACTATCAAACCGATGTAATTGGTTTCCGAGACACACAAAACCAATACAATATGTGTTTTGAACATCAAACGAATCTGAATTCGTGACACTTATTACATTTTTATCGATTTCAATTCCAATTACTCTTATTAAAAAATTGCATGACTCCTCCGAAATTTTTAGTATGTATCAGAATTAATGCAAAGTAAAATTAAGATAATGGAATTGAAATAAAAAATAAATTTAATTAAGTAAAAAAAATTAAAATAAGTTTATAAATGAAGACATACATATGTATGTAAGTGTTTACGTATGTGAACCGAATGCAAGCAGCGTAGTACTTGTCGAAAATTCTCAACTGGTAACCAATATTAAAATTAACGGGCCTACAAAACGTAGATTTTTGGGAATTAAAAACTGCTATTCTATAAATAATTTTGAAATTTTTATGACAAATTTATTTATGAAAAAAAAACAAAGATTGGCCAAATTTTGGGGTCTTAAATAAAGCGAAATCGATCGAAAAACCGACAGGATGTAGAATTATAAACAGATTATCATTGCATCAAATTCGACAAATTATTTCTAGACCAACGCTTTTGTTATTTATAAAGCTAAAATGAAAAATAAAAAAAAACGATTTTTACTTTCAAAACCTTACACTAGGGGTGCCCTTTAAAACAGGTTTTTAGTTTCATAGGTATTATATGGTAAGGAGTCAACTAAATATTTTCTTTTCAAATTGCTCATTTTACGCATGTATTTAATAATTAAAGTGCCAAATTTTAACTTTACTTTTGGCAGAGCAAAACGTAAAATTTGTTTACACCATAGTAAATTTTTTCAGCACAACTCAACTCAGGGAAAAGTGTTACCGTTTTATACACAGCTAAAATAAGAATATTAGTATAAATTTTCACCACACTTGGGTTTGTTTTGATGTAAACGAACGTACACTTACATATATGTACATATATCAGATATTTACTTATAATACATGTATTAGCGAACAATGAACGTATGTATATATTATTATCTTATTACTGGTAAAAATTTGATTATTTTGTTAAAAGAACTGCCCCCAAAGGCTACGTTGCTTAAGCGAAAGGCACAATATAAATGTGCTGAATTAATATGAAATAAGAACACTGTGATATACTGGTAAACAATCCAACAATTGACTGACGACTACTGTCAAACTCAACGCAACGTTAATATATATGTACATATGTATGTAGTCCTATAAAATATACTCGACCGAGCGAACGCAGAAATATAAAACATTTATGGCGCGCGAACGTTAATGTGCGTACCTCCCGGCTGCGCACAAGCCCAATATGAAATTAGTGCTCGTATCAGTAAATATAAACATGTACATGTATACCCTCGGAGGGTTGGAATAAACGAACAGCACGCAACAGCTGAGCTGCAAGTAAGAGAAATCAACAAAGCCAATGCGGCAATGACTCGTTGTGTACTTGAAATGCTGGACGCAACATCAGCAGTTGAGAATCGAACGAGTTCGGTGATGAACGTGCGCACGGATAAATTTTAGATATTTTGCTGTTTCAACTTTTCAGTTAATCGAAATGTTACGGATATAGTGAAATAATACGCCTGCACATGAAATGTGATATCAGCCGTATCTTGTCAAATGAGTGTTCAAGCTTATCCCAAAAATATTTCAATATATATGCCCAGATCTGATATTCAGTGAAAATGGTCCACTAACATAGTATAGTGGTTGCCATAGATACAAGAAATTGTTTCAATGTTCTGAAATTGAAGTGTGTGATCAATGAACATTTAAAGTTCGCGTTTATTTCTTTAATATATCGGATTGGACGAGAACATAAAAGTAATGTTATTGTTTAAAATTAATAGATTTTTCAAAACCATTGCCGCTTTTTTACGCCCTGCACATTTAGTTTTAGTTGGTAATTTCCATCTGAATTTAAAATTGTTTGAAAATGTTCGCACTCATTAGTCTTAAGGCACGCTCCAATCTACAAGTTCATCTTTTATATTCTGTAAATTCTGCGTTTGCACCTGTATATGCTTTGTTTTGAGACACACTCAAATGCCCTCGTAAATACAATTTAGCATAACTGACTAGCCAGATGCATCCCTTCTCCAAATATATGCTTAATAAATACATACATACATACAAAGCGATTTCATATGAATACACAATATAAATGTACATAATAACCAAATGTATGTATTTCTACAATTAATATGGAAGATCTAATTATTTAAAAGACTTAAAATTATACATTGAATATTGAAAAGTGAAAGTAGGAACAATACTATGTCAGTAAAACACGTTTAGTTAAATGTTGAACTAAAAAAAATTAATTTCCTGAGCAATTAAAACATCCTTAGTAAATTGAAACTGGTTAGAAAAATGTTAGACTTCTTGAATGAAACCATTGTTTTAATGTGTTAATACTGAGTATTAATAATTTATTTTATATTCAAAACTGATCATCAGAAATTTTGTTATATATTTGGGGGTAAATTGTAAATTTTTAGACTTGTTTAAAAAATTGTTGTTGGATTCATACAAAAATGAGCTTACACATTTACAATTCTCAATGCTATGTTTTCGAATTGTTATAACTTATGACTTTATGAGATTTGTGAAAACCCTAATTGTACAAAAAGAAGTACTTTCTTTATGAACAAAAACTAATAGTTTGCTAGGAATGAATTCGATACATTTTGTATGTTTACAACTTGTATCATACTGCTTTATAAGTTATTGTATTGAAAACATATTATCGGCACACTACATGAGTTTTTAGTTTATAAGTATAGAAGAAGTATGATTTTAAATGTGGAATCTTAATGTAAACATATTTATATGCATATATACAACCATTTGTTTGTTATGCATAAATTTATAAATGAAAATGATGAGCTCCATAAATTAATTAAGCAATTATCCATAACTTGTTTCACATGAACTTCCTGAAACATGAGTTTTTAGCAATCATCTTAATTTTAGATGTCCTATAAATGGAAATTCTTCCAACACCGAAAATTAATTAAGCAACTTCCTGTACCTTTTTTTACAAGAGCAACTTTCTGAAACATGATTTTTTACCAATCATCTTAATTTTAGATGTCGAATGAATGGGAAGTCTTGCAACATACTTAATGATATTTATCTCACTATCGACCTAAAGGCAATGAAAATGCACCTGCTGTGGCTTATCAGTAGTATGGGATTATCGCTGTTACGCCTACAGCTCACCCAATGCAATGATATTGAACAGTTGAGGATTGGCATAGCGGGAAACCAAAATGAAAACAGCGTGGGAAATAATGGTCAATTGAATACCAATTCTGGCGTAAATAGGAATGATCTTGCTTTAATAAATACTAATAATAGTATGTTGGGGACAATTTTTAGCGGAGGCGGAACTACAAACAAAGATATAAATACTGATAATAATTTTGGTGAAACAAATACAGGAGTATCTGTTAACTTTGAGACAGGATTAGGCGATCAAGGAAGTAAAAAAGTTGATAGTGACTTTCCGCTAGCAGCAGTACCAGGACTAGGGCACAACACAGATTTTATTTCTACTGGTCAATTTAGAGGACATAAGCAAATCAAACCTTATGGTCAACAATATGGCCACGCATTAGCTGGTTTGACGAATTTGGGAATTATTATACCAAAAAGCAAAGGATCTAACCTTGAGGAATTTGCTCGTAATAGTGGAAGCCGTAAAATGCAAACAAAAGTTGATAGTGAAATCAACTTAATGGACTCAACAAATATAAGTGGAAGTAACGGGGGACAGAATACGTACCTGTAAGTAAAATTGTAATATAAAAACTCAAATTACTTTTATATTAAAAACAAAAAAAAACAAAACAGAACCATACACATCTTCAAATCGATCCCTGTTCGTAAGTTTTGATATACCATAAAATCAAAATTCTTCAATAAGACGGGTTTTTCTACTTTCCTCCGCTTAATTTGCAATATAAAAGTTAAAACTTACACATTCTTACTAAATAAAACATTTTTTTCTACATGGTATACATTAGCATCATGTCGCTACTGAGTATAATAATTTTGTTCACCAATCGGTTACTTGCAACCCCCAAAACCAATCGAGATAGATAGCATACATATGTATGTATATGTAGCTGTATATGTATACATACCTGAATGATTAGGAAAACAAGACGAGTTTAATTCCGAGTGACTGCCACGCCCACAAATGCAGTTTGTATCATCAAAGTATCATTTTTAACTGTGGTGTTAAACTTTGTATAAAGTAGCGTGGCCTCGTCCTCACATAATTTTAATTAACATGGACCACTAG
Source organism: Bactrocera neohumeralis (assembly GCF_024586455.1). Taxonomy (NCBI): domain Eukaryota; kingdom Metazoa; phylum Arthropoda; class Insecta; order Diptera; family Tephritidae; genus Bactrocera; species Bactrocera neohumeralis. The sequence continues at coordinate 21,219,877 of NW_026089623.1, forward strand.
ACCTATATCAACCAAATTTGATGAAAAGAAGTCGTATAGCACTGAAAATGGGACTACAGCAATATATCACAATCTCAATTTTCAGACGATGTGAATCTCTTTTCAGTACATACATAAGTATGTGCAACAATGGTGTTACGAATTAATACTTCATAAAATGTCTTTTTCTGTAAGTTATAAGTCGTCGTGGCAAAAATAGATAATATCGGTTCAATAATAAACAAAGCTTTCGTATACCTAATATACGCAAACTGCTGATTGAGTTTTAGAGGATACTAGTCTAAACCCGCAGCTCCGCTCGCTCTCTGTTGTCAAGGATATCATTTATCGTGATAACAATATAATGGAATAGTTAAATTGGCAATCTACATTTTTCAATGACATAGTACATCACTTAAGTACTTAATAACAGTCTCAAATTATGATTCAACCTTTTCTTAATCATTTCACTATAATTCATATATACTACTGTGATCAAATTGAAAGGAATTTTTAAATTATACTTTGCGTGTTTTTCGAATCGGTGAAAGTGAATTCTAAACAGATAAGAGAGATAATGCACCATATCATACTGCATTGGTTATTCGTGATCATTTCGCCACACTTTCAACTAATATCGTGGCGTCACCACCAAATTCGCCTGATTTACCTTCGTATAACTTCTGGCTATTTAGCATTTTCACACGACCCCTCTGAGGACACCGTTTTGACGAGATTGAGGATATAAACGCTGAATCGAAGAAGGATCTGATGGATATCACGACGGAGGATTTTTCCAAGTGCTTTGATGACTGGAAAATTCGTTGGCATAAGTGTATTGTAGCGGGAGGGGATTACTGTGAAGGAGATGAAATGGACAAAATTCACCTTTCAATTTGATCACAGTAGTATGTGTATGTAACAAAAACCACTGTACCCTGCCAGTAGCTGTGTGATTTTATTTTGTTCAAATAATTCTTACATGAATATTGAACACATGCTTATGTTTAGAAAATATAAGTAGTTTATGAATTGTTGTGACTTTTAACATAAAACGATAAAAATTAGTCTAATTTTCCGTGCTGTGGTTCGGGCGTAATGCGCGGACATACCAAAAAGGCGTTTCATTTTTATATATAAGACTTCGGTCTATTTGTACAATATCTTAGCAAAATTAAATTGGATATACTACTGTATAATTCTGTAAATGAGTGTGTGATATTTTAGTGAAATTAAGCAAATTTTTTAAAGGTAATGTGTTTTGCGGTTGAATATGAATGAAATACGCCTAGGCCTTAAATTTAATATCCGTAATATAACGACTTCCGATTATTTGGTTGACTTTTCCCACGCCACCACTGGTCTTAATATAATTTATTGGCATTGAGATGAAAGCATCAACCAGAGAATCGGAAATCAGTATATTAGAGATCTGATTCATATTCTGCGCTAAATCACATTACATTAAAGAAAACTTGTTCACTTAATTTTATTAAAATATTGCACATCTTCACCGACATAAATGAATTAAAGTCAAGTTGAAAGGCCAAATCATTAAATCGGGTATATTGGAGCTAGAAGAAGTTGTGGACTGTTCGGATTGATGTTTATAATGACTCAAGTAACCGCAAAACTCCGTGTTCCTGTATCTTTAGGAATATCACTTGCACACTGACCGATGGCAGAAGGTCTGCTAGAATGACAAAAATCGTTATATATATGTAGTATATAGCAGCTAAGAATATATATACATATATCGATATCGATTATACGCTATAAAGTCAGCCGGAAGTCCGAACATTTTAATGTTATGTATATAAGACATCGATTTTGCCCGTTTACGACAGAAGAACACATTATTATCAGGAAAATATTCTCCCCGAGTTTCAATAATATGTACATATATCTCACCGATAGTTTCAGTACAAATTCAGCTATAAGGAAATTTGAGCTTGTTATGATCCAGTTTTGACAAATTTTTGACTCGAGATGGAAGGTGTGCCAAGGAACTATTTGTGTAAAGCTTTATCCCTATTAATTTGAGTATATAATGTAATATAATAATATAAAGATTATATATGTACCTAATTTGGAATTGGTCGAACAGTTCTTGAGATATACAATTTCACTTAAAGATGGACGGTGCCACGCTCAATGTTCAATTTTGGGACCGGCTCCCAAAAAGCCGTGGCATTTTGCTGCGAAATTTATGTATCTGTCGTCTAATAGTTATCCTCATAACAGAATGACATAGTATACCATACTAGCAGCCCACCCCGGCATCACACGGGTATTAAACAATCATTTCAAAAGTTATAATTTTCTACACACACTCCCACACATACTTTCCAATTTAAAAATTAGTTAAATGAAGGAAATACGAACATTACAGTATACATATTTGTTTGTATATTTATTATTCTTTTAATTTTTGTAAAAAGGCCTTTACTATATATTTTACGTTCTCTGCTCCTGAAAAATAATTTATTGAGTCAGAGCTTCCCTGTAAACGATATTTGATGTTAATTTATTTTGTGGCAGCAATATAAATTGATTACTTAGGATCATCGGAATCCTCGGTATATGAGCTAGTTGACCAGCTGCTGGGCAGATGATAATGTTTGCTACAATTAAATTGTCCTTCAGTTCCATAATAAGCAGCCTCGTTCGGTTGTAAATGCTTGGAGGACTTACGTTCCACGAAAGCATAATTGGAATTCCTTTTTTTAAAGCCAATTCAAGTAGTGGCAGTCCAGAAGGGTTTAATGAATTTAAAAACTCCTAGGGATAATGGTCTGCGTTTCCGACATTAGTTACGGTGTACATATATCGATTTATATTTTTTTTTTCCTGGAACTTTTTGAATAATTAAATCGTTTATTTCGTTGACACTATCATTCCTGGGTGACACTATTGCCCTCGAACACAACCAAAAATTCTCGATCTCTTAAAATTTCAAAACTATGGACTATTTGGCCTAGAGACTCATTCAGACGAAAATTACAATTACTCATTAAATTTGGAGTGGGAAAAATTCCTTCCCCAAGTTTAAGCAGTTGCTGTGGAAAATCACCATCAGTGAAGATGAGCTCACATATTCGTCCGTAAATTTATATTTTCAATCGAAGTCCATAAGGGCAGTATAGGGGTAGTGTATTCCAGGCTGAGGTCGCAGCCGTCAAGGTAGCAGCTGATTTGCTGCTACAGAGTGCATCTGCCTTCAGAAAAGTGACTATTCACTCAGATAGTAGAGCGGCTATATTAGCCTTGAACTCATTCAAAGTGTGTTCAGGGTTGGTCGAAGAATGTCCAACGTCGCTATCTCTAGCAGCTAGAGTTTTTGTGATTAGACTGGTGTGGGTGCCGGGCCATAGCGGAATTGCAGGCAATTGCAAAGCTGATGAGTTAGCAAGGAAAGGTACCCTAGAACCATTATCGGTAGAATGGGAACGGATCGGTGCTCCTATTTCTTCTTGTGGTCTACTACTAGATAGCTAGGCCACGCGGATGCTCGTCCAACGCTGGGCCAGCACCGGCCCTTGTGCGGTTGCAAAAGCGGATAGAACATATTGATTGCTGTTTTATCATCCTCTAGAACGGTTGCAGCAATTCCTGATGAAGCAACTGCTATCACTATCTTCCTGATTGTCTTAATTTAGGAAGTATTAAATTTGCAAGAAAGGTTTTGCCAGTGCCCTGGCGCATCTAAAAATAAATATTGTTTTTGTTATTATTCACACTATAACTCGCGCTTTTCATTGTGTTGCTACTTAGCTAAATGTTAAATAACATTCTCTGTCTAAATTTAACATTCTCTGCTATAAATAAGTAATGATTTTTTTTTTTACTTTACGCTCGTAAGTCGGTTAAAAATGAACATTTTCTGATTTTTTTTTTCAAACCATCCTCATTGGATTACCTTCAAAGTAGTTCAGGTAATTTTTCATATCAAGCAACGGTTTAGTCAGCGCACGGACAAAAACCCAAATTATTATACCCTGAACAGGGGATATTAAGTTTGTCACGAGGTTTGTAACAACCAGAAAGAAGGATCGGAGAGCCTTTAAAGTACATTTATAAATGGTCAGTATGTCGAGCTGAGTCGATTTAGCCATGTCCGTCTGTCTGTCTGTCCGTCTGTCTGTCTGTATATATACGAACTAGTCCTTCAGTTTTTAAGATATCGTTTTGAAATTTTGCAAACGTCATTTCTCTTCAAGAAGCTGCTCATTTGTCGGAACTGCCGATATCGGACTACTATAACATATAGCTGCCATACAAACTGAACGATTTCACAACATATTTTCACGAAATTTGGTATAGATTATTTTCTAAGGCAACATTGTAATCTCCGAAGAAATTGTTCAGATCGGTTAACTATAGCATATAGCTGCCATACAAACTAAATGATCGGAATCAAGTTTTTGTATGGAAAACTTTCACATTTGACAAGATATATTCACGAAATTTGGTATATATTATTTTCTAAGGCAACAATATAATCTCCGAAGAAATTGTTCAGATCGGTTAACTATAGCATATAGCAGCCATACAAACTGAACAATCGGAATCAAGTTCTTGTATGGAAAACTTTCACATTTGACAAGATATATTCATGAATTTTGGTATAGATTATTTTTTAAGGCAACAATGTAATCTCCGAAGAAATTGTTCAGATCGGATTACTATGGAATATAGCTGCCATACAAACTGAATGACCGGAACCAAATTCTTGCATGGGAAGCCTCCTCATTTGACGACATATATGTAGTATCTTCATACAAATTTGGTATGAGCTATTGTTTATAGAAATAATGTAATATCCGAAGAAACTGTTCAGATCGGATTACTATAGCATATAGCTGCAATACAAATTGAATGATCGGAATCAAATGCTTGCATGGGAAGCTTCCTCATTTGACGACATATCTTCACGAAATTTGGTATGAGTTATTGTTTATAGAAATAATGTAATATCGGAAGAAAATGTTCAGATCGGCTCATTATAGCGTATAGCTCCCATACAAACCGAATGATCGGAATCCAGGGCTTGTATGGAAAACTTTCGCATTTGACGTCGCGTCTTCATGAAATTTGGCATGGATTACTGCTTAAGGTAACAATATAATCTCCAAAAAAAATGTTCAGAACGAATTACTATAGCATATAGCTTCCATAAAAACTGAACACATAGTTACTAAAAGAAATGCATCTGTGAAGGGAATATTATTATTATTCGGTGCAGCCGAAGTTAACGTTTTTTCTTGTTTTTATTTAGAAGATTACATAAAAAATACGTAGTAACATACGCTAAGCAACACTAACAATTGGGTAAGCAACTAAATACATTGCGTATATACATAGGTAATGGTTTTCATCTAACATACAGGTATGAATGTTAAACATATTGACGTCAAAAAATCATTGCCGTATTTATCACATTCCTTTTGAAACTGCAAAAAGCATAGATTTTTTCATTTGATTATTGGTGTCCTTTAAGTTTGAAGATCATAACATTTAGTGGAATGATGATTTTTAATTTTTTTTTTGTGTGCCCATGTGAAAAAGATTTATTGTAGTTAAGGATTGTAAGAGGGTTCAGTGAGTTTTCTATTATAAAATAAAAAATACTGGTCGGTTTCTTCAAAGCCTGTTTTAATCACCTTTTTGACTAATTTTAACTTTCAGTGGTATTGTGAAATTAAAAAGATGCGCTCTTTTCACTATTGAAATATAGTAACCTTGCTAGAAGAGCGGTATCGTGTCTGTTTCATATAAATCTTTGAACATTATTTGGTTTGTAGACTCAGTAAAGTTGGTTAATAAAAGTTAACAAGGAGAGTGGCGGTATTGATCACGATTTCTTCATATGCTTTTTCCTTTCTATTGCACTAATATAATTTTTTCATCCCGTAAATACTCTCGCAACATGTTGCTACAGATTAAAATGTGTAGTTTTGTCATTATACACTTGTTTTTAAGACATAACGCTAATTGAAGAGCTATAAAAAAGGCTCCATATTAAAATACAAGTTCAAACTATTAGGTAAAAAATATTGTGGTCAGGGTGGACATTTGTGGACTGGAATTTTTTCAATAATAAATTTAATAAGCACAAACCACTAAAGCTATTTGAACCAAACATGCTGAAATGAATTACATAAAAAATGTAACGGGTTAGGTTAAAACTACCAAAAGCACGGTAACCTAATAAATAATCACATTTAATTTTGCTTCCGACATTGTTCGCAAAGGCGTTTTAGGATTCGGTATCGAAATTTAACAATAGGCATGGTACACTATACCTTTTGATGAAACCCTGTATCTCAAGAACTAATCGCAATTTCAACGGATTTGGGTACATTAATTCTACAATCGTATGTTTTGTTTTGAAAATGGCCGAAATAGGGCAATAACCACGCCATGTATAAAAATGTATTATTTCATAAGAATCTTTTACTTTACAGAGTATAATTCAAGCACCGATTAAGCTAGTGATTATACGCCAAAAAATAGTGAAGATCGGACGATAGCTTTTAAAGTCCTCAGATACAGATCATGTGGGCCTAAGTGCCTGTGGCTGATTTTGTCGAGAAAATATAAGTTAAACTCTGAGCTATTATTATATGAAATGTGCTCTTAAGTCAAAACAGGATAAATTTGGGTCAATACTTCGTTATCACCCATATGCCTTTTATAAAGATTTTCGAACTTTCGAGTGACTTTATATCGCATATTAATTTATAGAGCGGGACAGTACTACCCCTAGCTCTCATATACCTAATAAACGAATTTAAAATTTCCGGCAGATTTTAAAGCGTTATATATCGGTCAAATTTTAAGGTTTTTAGTGAAGCATAATAAAATATTGCATATATTACAGTGTAATTCTGAAAATTCATGATATTGATCCACGGATTACCGCAAATAAACTCCATAACTGATTTTCGTTAATCTACTAAAATTTATGGCGAATATATCGGTTAGTGTGTGATTTTTCATTTTAAATTGTTTGGAAACATTTTCTCGACAAAATTTAGTAATATCATGTGTTAATACTGTGCGCCCAGATCTTTTCTCCGTATAGTAAGTCATATAATGATTTCCATCCGTTTTGACTTTCCATCTGACTTTGAATAGTTTTTGTTGGAAAAAATGTGTGAAATTTTAACGAAATTAAATGGATTTCTTCATTTAATATTAATATTTTGCACAAGCAAATTATCGAAAAATTGTCTACCTTGGAACGCACTCTTGCGTTTGGTTAAATAAATTTAGATACTAAACACTTATTATTAATTCCAATGTGTTGTAGCTATACAACTAAATCTCCGACCTATAATAACGTAATGGTAGTAACGGATTTATCGAAGAATCATCTACCTTGAAACATACTCTTGAGTTCTATCACAGCATGATTAAACACATGTTCCAATTTAATGGCTATTTATTTACTTTTATTTCTAATTCCAACAATTTAACGCTTTAGGTAAGCTGGCTTTAATGTCCCGGCATTTGGCAACCCTATTGTTGCAATCTTTATCGTAAAGTTTGACATTTTTGATGTTACACATACTCAGAACCTTTTAACATACGAGCGTTATTTGTGGAATTTTGATTGTAGAGAATAGGTTCAAACACACGTAAAAGTGTATACTTGTAGATCTTAATGGAGAAATTTTTGAAAAACAATGAAGCAATTTTCCCTGATTAATATTTGTTTTTTTTCTCTAATCCCGAAATATAAAAAGCAAGCTGCGTATACTTATAAGCCAACTACTTCTTACTTATACCTCAATTTCTCTTTACATGGCAGCACAATCCGGCAGCCCTCATATAGTAGATCTTTAACAAAACTTCGCCACTCGAACATTTTGGCAAATACGAATATCGCTATTTAATTCATTCCGGCAATTTCTCGTTAATTCGATTTCTATATATAGAAATTAATAAGGTACCAAGTAGAAGCTAACGAAATACCAAATTTGACCTAAACTAATCAAGATACATTTAGAGATATACAAGTATATTATAGATCAATATAAACGATCAGGACGACTGGGAAATCTGGGAGACTTTCCGTTAGTTCGTCTGTCTGTGAATGCGGTAACTTGAATAAAATAGGGATTTTAATTTTGCAGATGGGGTCTGTAGCACTACTGCCACGCCCACGAACGTCAATAAACGGATACCTAGATCAAGTAATATTATTGAGCAATAAAACCGTTAACTTGACATTAAATTGAGATATAAAACTGCAATTTGATGTTAACTTGTCATAAAATTAAGACATAAAACTGATAGTTGGTTACAAATTTTTCAAAAGTGGGAATGGCCTCGTGCCTTAACTGGTTTAAAGTACACATCTTCCAACACTGTGAAAATGTGTAAATCCAGATATTTACCCCGCACTCTTTGCATATTACGGTTATATTGCGTTAAAGTACGATAATTCACCTACTAAATGCGCGACATTTAATTTAATACAATTGCACACCCAATATGGTAAGGAAGGTTTTCTTAAGGTCAAGTGTAATTGGACAATGGGCACTGACCACCAATTTGCTCTCATACGGGAGAAAATGGGAAATGAATGATGAATTAGCGAAATCGGATGTAAACCACGCCTACCTCCCATAGAATAAAGTTTAATTTCCATCAGATACACTTTACAGTGTGTAAATCAAAGTAGAGTGCTCAAGTTATTCCATTTTACGTCCAAAAATTGTCGAATTTGGAATAAAACTTTTTAAGAATTCAGACACCAAATATGGGGACAGCAGTGCATATGGCTGATTCTTACCGAACATATCGGTCAACCTGGATCAGTATGGAACTCGTGGATAATATTTTGTGATGATAAAATGTGCTTGTACTAAAGATGGGTAAAAAAGGGTAATTACATCCCTTAGCCACAAAATACCTTGCATTCATATTTTTATACTCTCGCAACAATGTTGCTAAGGAGAGTATTATAGTTTTGTTCACATAACGGTTGTTTGTAAGTCCTAAAACTAAAAGAGTCAGATATAGGGTTATATATACCAAAGTGATCAGGGTGACGAGTAGAGTCGAAATCCGGATGTCTGTCTGTCCGTCTGTCCGTCCGTCCGTCCGTCCGTCCGTCCGTGCAAGCTGTAACTTGAGTAAAAATTGAGATATCATGATGAAACTTGGTACACGTATTCCTTGGCTCCATAAGAAGGTCAAGTTCGAAGATGGGCAAAATCGGCCCACTGCCACGCCTACAAAATGGCGGAAACCGAAAACCTATAAAGTGTCATAACTAAGCCATAAATAAAGATATTACAGTGAAATTTGGCACAAAGGATCGCATTTGGGAGGGGCATATTTGGACGTATTTTTTTGGAAAAGTGGGCGTGGCCCCGCCCCCTACTAAGTTTTTTGTACGTATCTCGGAAACTACTATAGCTATGTCAACCAAACTCTATAAAGTCGTTTTTTTCAGGCATTTCCATATACAGTTCAAAAATGGAAGAAATCGGATAATAACCACGCCCACCTCCCATACAAAGGTTATGTTGAAAATCACTAAAAGTGCGTTAACGTACTAACAAAAAACGTCAGAAACACTAAATTTTACGGAAGAAATTGCAGAAGGAAGCTGCACCCAGGCTTTTTTTAAAAATTGAAAATGGGCGTGGCCTCGCCCACTTATGGACCAAAAACCATATCTCAGGAACTACTAGACCGATTTCAATGAAATTCGGTATATAATATTTTCTTAACACCTTGATGACATGTACGAAATATAGGTGAAATCGGTTCACAACCACGCCTTCTTCCAATATAACGCTATTTTGAATTCCATCTGTTGCCTTCTCTGTTTAATATATAGTACATTAGGAACCAATTATGACAGCGGAATAAAACTTTACAAAAATACGGTATTTGAAAAATATGTAAATGACGTATAATGAAATCTCGATTATCACTTTATCATGCGAGAGTATAAAATGTTCGGTGACACCTGAACTTAGCCCTTCCTTACTTGTTCGAACTTCGTTTTGAGTTTTAAGAGTATCTATCGGTCAATATGTAAGATATCTTAATGAAATTCTGTATACAAGTACATACAAAGGGTTTCAAACATGGGCTTGGCTTTCTTCATTATATTAGTTACTGGTCAATCTGTGAGGCATCTTAATGCAATTTAGAGAGCATTTCTTTCTGGTAATGATATGTCGTAATACCAACAGTAGATAAAATCGAGTCAATATATTCTCTAGTCCCTATATACTTACCTAATATAAGCAAATAAAAATATAGGAATTTCAAAATTCCGGTTGTCAATATTTAAGATATCTTATCAAAATTAAATGGAATATGTAATGTAGGATATACTTACTAATCAATGAAATTAAGGGAATAATTTTTCTTTAAACTAATGTGGTTTAGCGCTGAATCTCTTTCGTTTATCTTGAATTCTTAAGAAAAATTTTTAGTATAAGTTTCTACAACACCTGAAAGTAATGTATTTCCTCACCATTGAGCTTTGTAAATTGCGATGTAGTACTATATACATTATTCACCACTAAAAAGAATTTTGCAATGCGGCGGAAAGAAATCTCAATTTAAAACCTCGGCTACCTTATTGCACGTTATCACTATGTTCTAACTTTATTCGTGTTATCAAGCTTTATGTATTCAAATTTGTACACTATTGAGAAAAATGTTGTAATTTTATTTATCCTCATATTTTAATATATTTAGTTCTTTTCTTTTTACTTATTTTTTTTCTTGGAATGGCTGACTGTCTAAATATCATGCAATATTATTATTATTTTATATCGTGGAAGGAATGTATTCGTTGACTCTTTGATCTCTGCAATTTGTTGCATCAATTACACTGACAAGAACTTAAACAAAACGAACTAAAAGTACACAAATGTGTAGTATATACGCCCTTACTCCTTTTCTGACTCAAGCGCAATATATGAAAGTTTACATTCACAAAACTATTTCCTAAAAATATCTCATTGCTACGTCTTTAGACTTCATGTTGTTCACCTATAACAGATTCAGAAATAAAAAGAGTTCAAGATGTATAAAACGAGTGCATATGTTTTAGACGGATGTGGGTACGCACATAAACATACCTACCTAAATAAAATATAAATGTGCATATGCGTCTTTAATATGGTTTCACGAGGCAATAAAGGAGTTCTAAAGAATCATGTTAAAAAACACATGAATAAACAATATCATGAAACTTGTTTATAAGCAACGAATTAACGGTTAAAATTTAATTAAATTACTGTAGTAATTTTACATTAAAAGATAAGAATTATCGTTGCTGAAAACTTTTCTTGAGGAACAGAGGAAATGATGTTTTCTCGTGATGTTCGTGTCATATCGCTGCATTGAGTAACTCCTGAACTTTATTTCTTCCAAATTGCTGAATGGTCAGTTACACCCGCGCTTAGCTTTTCTTTAGTTGTTAGCTTTTTAATTTGGGACATATATGTACTTACAAGGTGCCTTCCAAAGTAAACAGGACTTTTTGAATCTAGCGCCCCCTGATGGCGCCATCTATATGTCTGGTATGACTGTGCATTTTAAGGGTCAGTATGTTTGTGATATCGATGCGAAAATGAGCTTCGAACAAAGAGCCAACATTAAACTTTGTTTTAAAATTTGTAAAACTATTACCGAAACATTTCAATTGATGAAACCAGTTTATGGCGATGATCACCTATCCCGTAGCGCCGTATTTGACGTTGCACGATAATGCGCCGTCTCATCGATCGACGCTTGTGACCGATTATTTGACCAAAAATCACATTTTAACCATTAACCACTCTCTGTATTCATCTGATATGGCACTTCTTCCTTTCGGAAAAATGTATTTGCACATGAAAGGAAAGCGTTATGCAGGCGTAGAGGCCGTTCAAAAGGCTTGCACCGGCATACTGGCGGTCATACCGTCCAACGAGCTAAATCACCCGTTCAATATGCTTTTGGACCGTGAAAAAAGCTATATTGAGGCAGAAGGAGACTATTTTGAATGAAATAAATTGATTTTGCCGAAAAAAACATTCGTTCTGTTTTTTTATGATTCAATAGTATAATTTATTTCTCTACCCATTAAATTTAAAAGACAGGGATGTCAAGAAAAATTCAACAAGAAATTTGTCAATCACTTAAATATATTTATTTACCGCAATTATGTAATAATTTTTTCATTATTCGACTCCTAACGACAAGCACTACCATTTTAATGAACATGTTGTTTAGCAGACTATATAAAAATGCGGCCATTCTTCCAAAATAATCACGATTGTTGACCAGACAAATCAGAATATGTTAGGAAATATCTTTAATTATATTATTTATAGAATCATATACTATTCGTGATGTTATTCATTATTTTTCGAAATGACGGGTGATCCAAGTAGAAATACCTTTCCCAATAGTCTTTTTTTGACAAACCACGCGTGAGTCGTGTCATGCTGTCATGTTACTTACGCCTGAACAACATTTACAAATCGTTCACTCAACTTACATATATGTATGTATGTTCAAAATAATCGGCCTAAGTATACTATTGGCACCACCAAACCCATCCTGAGACCCAGCACTTTGGACGAAGAGTACCCAGAAAAGATTCAAGAGCTGGCCTTTCATCCCGAAAAAACAACGGTTTGGTGTGGTGTGTGAACGGTGATGCCGGTAAGAACGTACCGTAAATGGCGGCCGTTATCGCGCCATGAGAACCGCGCCAATCGCCAGATACCAGTCGTAATGTTCGTAGGAGTCGTCGAAAATTGGACTCAACGTGTGGACCATCTGAGACTTTCTTTCGATTGATAATAAATATTCGATTGATAATAAATATTCGATTGATAATAAATATTAAATTTTAGGTTTTTGAGTTGTTTCTTAAAAAAAGTAGAAAGCCTCGAAATGAATCATCCGTTATAAATCCACCACGACTTTGCAATGGAACTACACTTTTAATCAAGAAAATAATGTACAAAGTTATCGAATTTTGACTGAAAAATTGTAAGGTAATTTCAATTCAAACGTCTGCATTTCGCGGCGTGACTCTCTTTTGCCGACAATCGTTGCAAGTGTAGGGATTACATTTGGAGAATCCAGGGTTTTATCATGAGCAGCTCTATGTGGCTTTTCACGCGTCGGAGAAAACATTTTGATGTATTCGTCCAGACGGAAAAAAGAAATATTGCATATTCTACAGCACTTTTATAAATATCAAATGAAACAACTCGCTGCAATGTCAATATGTTTTCGACATGTATAATGACTAAATATTAATGGAATATTTGTGTAATGTCTTTTTTTAAATTTTTTTTAGTTAGTGGCGTAGCAATGCGCACAGGGTATAGCTAGTCGACAGACATATGTATATATATCTCGAATACCAATCCTCACTGTGATCTTCTGTACAGAAGTTAATTTCATTTACGAATATATCAAGCCTTCGGTCGATTGAAAGCGAGTTCAAACGAGCGGCAATTTCAGTTTGAGGAACAAGGTTATATTTATCACCCAAAAACTAATCGACATAGATAAGATTATGTGTAATAGATATTAAATGACGAAACGTGTTAAAATCTGGAGGTCTGTCTATTCGTCCGAGTTCCCTGGCAAAAACCAGATGACAAACTCGCCTCGACCACAAAACGCCATTAACCGAAAACCTATAAAGTGTCATAACATAGTGGATTTGACCCAGGCCTCATATCCCACAAACCATTCAAATTATAATATCCAAGTCCAATAAACCACGACAATTTAATGACTAAATGCGCCAGAGACATCAATTTTTTTCCATGAAATGGCATGAGAGTGCCTCAAAGAATAAGGACAATGAGCGTGGAAATTTCTATCTTGATGTATTAATTGATGCTTTATTTATATACTGTGAAATGGAAAACCGGGCTAATTTTAAAGTTTTGTTATATGAGAAAAACATAGATATACATGTGTTCGTTATATTAAACTTATAGCTTTTCATAGATTTCCAAATACTGGTACCCTTCTTTAATGTGACTTATTGTGCCAGTTTGGGTTTTTCATTTAATGTACGGCTTAATTATCGAATTTTATAAGTGTTCGATTAATGATTAAGCGTAGCAGCGGTCCGTTTACGCTCACCTACGAACTCGTCCTTACTAACATTTTGTATCGAGTTTTATTAAGATTAATGGAATGGAAGAATTTTTTACAGTTTGAGGATTAACGGTACTCTACAATACAACCTAAAAAGTATATATCACTTCACGTCTTGGCACATGCATTATATTTTCGCTCCACGTGCTCATTGTAAGTTGGCGTTTGCTATTATGCAGTCGCAAATTAAGAGTACCGATTTCTTGAAATTATTTTCAGCAAAGTTTTCAATATTATTCTTCGAACTAAACAGAAAATAATAGTTTTGTGCCTTGTTAAAGCAGTAATAAAGATCTATCTATTGTCCAACGGTAAAAATAGGGCTCTGTAGAAGCGTGTAATACATATTTTCATATATGCAATTATGTATTTTCCCAATACCACATACTATTAACATGTCACATACTAAAAAATTAATCGTATAAGTAAAGTCAGCCGGATGTTCGAAAACCCTGGTATTAGTTATATGGGGGGTAAGTCAAGTTTCTCGCTGAAATTTATCTATTTTAGGTACAAAAATACACTGTTATGAGTAAAACACGCTATGTAATTTTTATTGAGATAACTCAAAAATTGGCCGATATAATTAGCATAAAGTCACCTGGAAATTAGAAAATCTTTATCTTAGGTATATGGGGGCTCAAAGAAGTATTGACCTAATTCAAACTTGTTTTAACATACAAACATACTATTGTTAGAGAAGTACTATCACTGAATTTCAATTATATATCTCACACCGAAACACAGGTACTGGGATCCAAATATTCGGACCTAGGGGCTTGAACAGTTTTTATTGCATTTGAGCAATTTTTTATCTTAAGGTGGCATACACTAAAGGCATTGTTCGCGTAAAGTTTAACCCCGTTATATTAATTGATTCCTGGTTTGTGTACTGGAAAGTAAAAGATTCAGTGGAATTTAAAATTGTGCTATATCATTTTCACAACGTGACATAGAAATATAAAAAAATATCACATACCAAATTTTGTCGAAATCGGGCAGTCGGGTCCCGATATATGGGCAGTGCCACGCCCATCGTCCAATTTTTACCCCGGTCCCTATAAAGCTTTGTCACACGATCTCGGCGGCAAATTTTTGCGTCTCTGGCGCGTTTAGTTATTGATTTATTGCGCTTTTAGTAGTTTTTAACAGTGCCGTTATATGGGGAGTGAAACGGTTTTCATCCAATTTCATCCATTTTCACACTATAGGTAGGAGGTGTTCGTGCTAAACGAATTTGTTTGTTATGGTACTTTATAGGCTTTCGTTTAATGTCAATTTGTGGGCGTGGCAGTGGTCCGATTACGCCCACCAACTTTTTTTTCATCAGGATACAGCTTGCACGGAGGGACGGATGGACACACAGCCAGTCTACCGGATTACAACTTTTCTTGTCACCTTGCTCATTTATATATATATATATAACTCTATATCTATCTCGTTTAGTTTAAGGTGATACGTACAACCGTTAAGTGAAAAAAACTATAATACTCTGTAGCAACTGGTTGCAATAGTATAAAATAATACTTCAAATCTTTAGCATGTGCAATCACTACATATGTAGTATACAATAAAGTCGTTTTCTCTGTCCCTATATCCCTATGCATGCTTAAAATTTTAAAACTACGCAACGGATTTTGATGCGGTTTTTTTTTAATAGATAGAGTCATTGAAGAGGAAGGTTTATATGAATAATACAATGTTTTAAATAGAGGAAAAATACTGTTATTTTTGAGGTTTCTAATGTGATGTCGTAAATAATTACATTTTTCCACTATAAATATTTGGAATGGTAGAAGCGAACTGCAACCAAATACGCAGTGCAATGGATTATAACTGGCTCAGTAATCAGTAGATGAATATTATACCACGTGCATCCCAAAATACTAACCATGTTTCTATTGTCACACACGGAAACAAACATTCGTTTTTATTACGATTAAAAAGCACTCAAACACTTCTCAGAATCAGCAATTCGTTGTTTTTGTTAGATTACCAACTTGCGAGACACTCACTTTGCACAGAGCTTTCGCCTCTTTAGGGCGTCATTGCCCTCGGTGCTCAATTCGCCTCTTTCCAACTTAGCAAATCTCTTTTGAACGGTGGATTTCCCTGGTGGAGAGTCCAAATTTAACAGTATTTTAAAATGCACACGATATGCTTTATGATCCAGTTTTATAATAGATGGTGGAGTGAAATATTTAGTCATTATGAATTAAATCAGTTACTTCCTTTCTTTGATTGTGAGTTTTTTCCCTTTTTTCATATAAATAATATTTATAGACTCGGCCATTGCGAAGTCATTTCCGGTAATACCTTGCGCCTGCGTTGGCAGAATAACTTCTTACAGAGTCATCTAAAGTGAAAAAATACGTGTTTTAGTTAAAACCCTAACTTAGAACTTGGACGAAGGTTTTTTGGTAGACATTAAAAAAAATGTAAATTTCGCAACATTTTTTTTCAAATAGTTGTAATCGAAAAAATAAATTCTTCAGAAAAGTCTTTAAGAATTATATCTCAAAGACCTGTGTAAAATTTCATGAAGATCGGTTGATTAGGTCTCGGGAAATCTGGCCAACTGACTTAAAATCACAATTTCGAGAAAAACACGTTTGAAAACGGCGTACTTAGGCTAGCTAGCCTCGAGCGCACAAGTTCTTAATGCTGTATCTCCGAAACTATTAGTCGGATCAACTTGACTATTTGAATTTAGGACAATATTCTAAAGGTGTTGTAGAATTTAATAATACAATAAAATAAAACGGTTTTTGAAACCCGTAAACCCCTTAAATATTTAAAATCACTTAAATACATTTTCTAGCTACCGTATATATATTTCATATTAAGATTTTCTAACTTTCGGTCTCGTATATACTACATACTTGTATATCGGTGAATCTGTGAGGTTTCTACGAGGATCTCATACAATATCGTGTTCAGAGATCTGCAATTATTATATTTTTAATTCATTTGTTGAGAAAAAAAAATATAAATAGTAATAGTGGATATAATTTCCACGAAAATACTTTGCGCAAGGCACACATAGCGATTGTGTTACACTAACAAAATGTACAGCGAATTTACAATTGCAAATACGCAAGACAATTTGCACCAGATTCTGAATTGTCCTAATATGTTTCTCTTGGTATGAACCGGTGAAGTGCTCAATTGTCTCATGAGCCAAGAAATGAATTTCATTAAACCGACATAAATAATAATAGTATGTTTAAATGACTTAAGGTTTAATTATAACCATGACTATGACCATACCTATGAATTGAATTTTGGGTTTTCGCCATAACCCTAAACAGCTGCTTGTTAGTTTTTTGTATTTTTGTGTTTCTATTTTGCTCGTTTGATGTTATTGGCTCTTTTGAGTTTCATTTTGTAAATTTTTCAATAATATTAATAAGATTAACATATATTCTATTTATTGCTTCACCACTTCTCATTTTCTTTGCTTTGATTGGCGCTTTCGAAAAACTACTAATGAAAATCAGCTGTTATGGTCATGGAACCAATAACCGACTATAGCTAATATCGTTACGAACATGACAGTAGCTATAATATAATTATGTGCATATATATGTACATATGTATCAATAGTCTTAACAACCGCGCCGTTAGTTCTGCTTTCTCCAGAATGGAAAAGGAAGTGAAGCAAATGGGTCTGGCGCTGAACGATTTAACCCATTCTTGCAACTATTATTAATAAAGATTTCTTTCGGGTCTTTGTCAATATATCTCACAGATTGACCGATATCTATATAAATAAAAATGAATACCAAAAATGTATGTACGCGCATAACTCAATAACGCCTGGACCAATTTGGCCAATTCTTTCTCTTAAATGTTTGTTGAAGTTCAAGGATGGTTTTTACGGCGAGAAAAATTCGAATAGTTTCCAGAAAACCCTTAAAAACAGCCCTTTTCTTTTCCCCATACAAACGTTACAATAAATATGAATGTTTGTTTGTTAGTAACACTAAGAGAACGGTTGAACCAATCTTAATGAAATTTTTAAAGGTTGTTTGTTGTGGATCGGGAAAGGTTTAGAAACAAAATACCTTATACTTTTCATGAGGAGAAGTCGGAAAATTGGACAATTCCAAAAAGTAACATTTTCCAAACACATTTTTTTCAATTTTTGTTTGTTTTGTTTTTCAATATTTTGATTTGTAAATTATTTGAATCGTTCAATTGCGGTCGCTTACTTTTTTATTCCGGCTATCCAAAGGAAAAATTATTGAAAATTATTCAGTGAAAACTTTATGTATGTTTGAGACGATGTGATCAATTACAGATTGAAATTTGTTACGAAGCCACGAAGAGGTGGCGCTAATATTGGTCGGCGTTATTTTTGCCATCAACGTATGGCAGCCCAAAGAAAGGCAAGAAGTACTCCCAAAATGCGATGACATACGTGCGGAATTATGGATCGCGGTCAATCAGCTAGCGATCGTAACGATATCACAGCACGACTTTTTTAACAATAGCTGCGATGTTTGATGGTCTTTATCTTGAAGCAACCTATGGTATATATGATGCTGTTAGATGCTGAATGTGTTCTGTTGAGTAGCAAAAAAGAGGTTTGCCGCACGCACACATTCTTCTTTGGATGCGGATGGTGATTTCACCAGATCAAATTGATGAAATCATTGCAGCGGAAATTCCTGATTCAGAGATAGATCCAGAATTATATGAAGTGGTGAAAACCAATATGATTCATGGACCTTGCGAACCTTACAATCCCATTTTGGTTTGTATGTTTGACAATGAATGCACGGAACACTACTCATGTGGTTTTCTTTCGGAAACGGGAATGGGAAATGATGGATATTAACTGTATCGGCGTCACTCACCAGACGACAATGGCAGAACATTTAGCATTTAGAGGCGTGAATATCGACGTCAACAACACATCGAAGTTGACAACACATGGATCGTACCATATTCGCCCCTTTTGTTTAATTCACATTCAAAACTCATGTCAATGTTGAATATTGCAGATTGGTGTAATCGATCAAATACGTTTGCAAGTACGTCACCAAAGAAAGCAACATAGCGGTTATTGGCCTTGAACGATATGAGATCAGCAGTATCAAATGGGTCGATATGTGAACTGCAATAAAGCGCTTTGTAGGATATTTACTTTTGCAATTCATGAAAGTTTTCCGACTGTTTTGCGTCTCGCGGTTCAACTTCATTTAAGTCATCGCGTATTGTGAATGGTACAGTGTGTGCAACATTTTGAGAAGCATGCCAGCAGTAGCATTTGCTGGAACATGATAATAACTGGAAACAGACGAAGGACAATGCGATAGTACTTCGCATGCCACTGAAGTTCGCATACTTTTCGCGAAGATCATTTCGACATATCAGCCTTTAAATTCGCGTTAATTATGGGATACGAAAAAATGACATTGCCGATGACATTTTACATTGTATTCGCTAAGAATTGGAAATGGGCAAATTTCGGTTGATACTTCCAGTGGTTTGATATCAATTTCACCTCCCTTTTGTCAATTCACTTCAACGGAAGATGAACCGATCACGAATGTTTATCCGAACATTGGCCAAATTATCGTAACTGCGATAGCTTGAGTGCACGAGCAATTTTAGCTGCCAAAATTACCGATGTTAGTGATTTAAACTGGAAGATTCAAAGTCAAGTTCCGGGAGGTTTGCGCTCATATAAGTCGATCGATCGTCTTGACAAGGAAGACGAAACCGTAAATTATCCAGTGGAATTTCCAAATACCATACCAAGCCTGCCCCCGTATCACTTGCGTCTTAAAGTTGGATCTGTCATTATTATGTTTCACAATCTTCATGCGCCGAAACTGTGTAATGGAACCCGAATGATTATGATGTACTAGTTATCGAATACAAGGGACAGCCATTTCAGTTCAAACGTATTCAATTTCCAGGGAAAATTGCCCTTGCGTTGACAATCAACAGGACACAAGGAAATCGGGAAATGCTATGTTTTTCACACGGCCAGATATATGTGGTGTGTTGACGAGTTGGAAACCCATCTTCTCTATATATTTACGCACCAGAACAGGAATCAAAAAATTATGTTTACTAAGTTGCGCTACATAAAAAAAATGTAGAAAAATCGTAAATAAATCATTTTCGACAGAATATAATTTCAACTTTTTTCATTTCAAAACACATAATTTCACGCAGGGCAACGGCTGCGGGGTCAGCTAGTTTTCGATAAAAATTTTAACACTTTTTGATCATAAGAGTTTACTGGAAAATTAAAGAATAAGACGGAATTTTAAATTGTTTATATGTAAGTGAAGTAGGTGTGGTTGTGGGTCGATTTCGTTTGTGTTCGCACTAAATAGAACATGGGAATGTCAAGGTGAAGTATGTCCTGAGAAATTGTTTTCATTGAAATATGGACAATGCCACGCCCATCGTCCGTTTTTGACAACGGTTCCTGTAAGACCTCTTGCATCATCCCAGGTGTAAAATTCACTACCTCTGTCATATTCCGGTATTGGCTTATTGCGCTTTTAGTAGTTTTTAACAGCACCCTTAAGCAGGGAGTGAGCGGGGCTATGATCAGATTTCATCCATTTTCACATTGTCGGTAGGAATGCGTATTGGATTAATCTAGAGTAAAATTAGGTATTTTAGCCTCAATGGCTTGGGAGTTAAGTACATTAAATCTTTTATGGGACAGTGGTCCGATTACGCCCACCAACTTTTTTTTTCATCAGGATACAGCTTGCACGGAGGGACGGATGGACAGACAGACAGTCCACCGGATTACAACTTTTCTTGTCACCTTAATCATTTATATACTATATACATATACGCTTTTAGTAGTTTTTAACAGCATAACTATGATATATCATTTTATGTATCTTGTTTAGTATTTTTAGGTGATGGGACAGTGGTCCGACAACCAACTTTTTTTTTAAGCTTGATGGACAGAAAACAGTCCACCGGATTACAACTTTTCTTGTCACCTTAATCATTTATATACTATATACATATATAACGATATATCTATGTATCTTGTTTAGTTTTAGGTGATACGTACAACCGTTAAGTGAAAAAAACTAATACTCTGTAGCAACTGGTTGCAATAGTATAAAAATGGATAAAAGCGGTGCTGAAAATATGTGAAATCGGTTCAAGAACTTATTCAGCCGCCTAAAATTATACATAAAGATCATCATGATTTGTAAGCTGTTTATGTTGGCCTATGTGAATGAAATCTACAAGTATTCTAATATTTGGTAGTTAGGTATATTTTCCCATGTTGGACTTGACACAGCAATGTAAAAAAGTTCTTTGGTGGTGTATAGTGGAAAGTAATCATTCTATATTTACCCACATAAACTATTAGTTGTGTAAAATCAAAAGTCCTAAGGACCTTTTAATATGATAACAGACAAACTGCGAACCTATTGACTTTAACATAGAACTCGACGCGAAAACCCCACAGTTCGATATGTTGCGCAATGCGTGCTAAGTCCGCTTATCTTTTAATTCAAAAAATTGCATTTGAATGGAATCAATATTTTTATACAATTTGAAAAAAAAAAAAAATTATTTAATAGTCCAGACTTTCTAGAAAACCCAAATTGTTTGAAAAATTTAACTCTAATTAAAAAACGGCTAGTAATGCCTAAGTTGCCTTTTATAACCATCCGTCCTGTGTGTTATCACGAGCAGAGTTTGCTCAAAGGTGCCTTTATAAATAGTACACTCATTCCTGTTAACAATATTATAACACGTCTGCCACGGTCGCGGAATAAACTCACGATTATATAACTGATACCATGCGTCCTGCAAAGGTTATGACAGATTTTCAATTCTTAGCAAACACCCCACTGTATAGCGAACACAAAATACGAATTAGAGAGAACTGAACTTAAGGTTTTAATAACCAGCCAGAAGTTTCTTTTGCTGCAACTGCCGCATCATAATAACCACTATTCGGTATTGTAAAACATCCCATTAAGGTTCTATCGGGTTCAGATCCGGTGATTGGGATGGCGAATAGAGTTGTTGTGGTACATTATAAAGCTCCTTGACAACATGGGTTGTCTGCTTAGGGTCATTATCTTGCTGGAAATACCAGGCGTCACTAAGACTCAACTTGCTTGCGTATTCGTTCTAAAATTTTTCAGGAAGTCCAAATAAACCAAGCGGTCCATATTTGTTTCAATAAAATGCAGTTTTCCAATTCCATTCGCCGGCATAACTAAACCACCGCCGTGCTTCACAGTTGGAATATAGTTTTTCGGTAAAAGCTCTTAATTTGCTTTGCTTCAATTTTTTTGTTTGCCATCACAACCGAATAAGTTAAACTTACTTTCGTCACCAAACAAAACATTCTCCCAGAATTTTGTTGATTTGTGCAGTGCAAAGTCTAGTCGCTTTTTTTTATTTCCATGCCACACATTTATTTTGGTTCAATGAAGATAAAAATAATTTCAATGTCCTTAAGCTCATCTATCCTTTCAACTGCTAAAGCCTTAGGTATAAGGGAAAATTAAAATATTTTGGATGTATTCACAACTTCTGAAACTCAGGGATTACCCTATGAATTGACACTAAAAACCACTGTCAAATATATGAATACAGTTAAAAAGTTAACTAAGCAATGGAAAACCAAAAAAAAAAATGTATTCGGGCAACAAAGTTCTAAAATCAGTCTTGTTTAGATGTTTTAATATTAATATTTTGATTCTATACATAAATTTAGTTTTCTCTATTCGACATTTAATTGCAGAACTTCAGAAAGTCCTTAATACTGAGTTATGCAATCAGAATGTCCTAATTGTTAGAGATTTTAACATTTGTCTAAAGCCTACAGGGAAATCTTCTTGAAGTAAAAAATTTAGTTCCATGTTGGTGTACAAGTAGAATACTTAACTTTCTCTGCAAAAATTGATTGGTCATTTTCAAACATGGATCTTTCCCTTGTTAATGCTGTTACTTGCACAGCTATCATCATTAATTTTGACAGACGTTTTTAAGAAAAACTGGTGCGTGGAGTCCCTACGCGCGGAAGAAGTTAAACTTCTTAGTATATTCCAAGAAATGCATATAATTTTGTATGAAAGAAAACTAGCGAGAGGGAAAGGATAAAAATATGGTGGAGTGACCAACACTTCCTTAAATTCACATACAACATCATACAGAATTCAATTTGCACCTTCTCTATGCTTTAAGCAAAGAACTTAAAATAACATTCTAGAAGTTGTTCAATTTATGATTTTTAGCTTTTGCCATCGTCGCGAAAAGACGCTTGTTGACAAAGGCATGCTCTGTTTTTATGAATGAAGCGAGGTCGCTTGTGGAATTTGCGCCTGCGTTTTTATGAATGAAATCGTCTTTGTTGTAAAATTTACTATATTTGATTAAATATCCAAATTTACTATAGATATTACTATGCACGCATTCATACAAAATTATGCTCATATCATAATTATGTCTACATGTCAATATTGAATTGCTGAGGTCAAAACGCAAAAGCATACATACATATGTAGTATATGTATACATTGCACATACAAGCGATTCCCTGGTTGAAAGCAAAAATTTATACAAGCAAAACGAAATTCTTTACATTCGTTGGGAGTGTAATCATGGGCATGCATACATACATATATTTATGTCTCTTCATATTCTCTGCAGGGATAATGGGATGCCCAACTTATTCCAGTGTGAGAGCGCCTCAAAATAAGCGTTTTTTATAACATTTTCCATTATGGCCAGATCGAACAAAATAAGAATTTTTGGGCATTTTAAATTAAAACACCCAACATTTATTACGAATGCAAATTATTATATATTGGACTTTCAATATATGATGAAACTACTTAAATCCTTTTTTATGATTTTATAGTATATTAAAACAACTGACTTTTGATCTTTCAATACTTAATAAGGTAAATTTAGCCTGTTAGTTCTCAATTATCTAATTTTGTTAATCATTTGTAATTGAAAATTAATTCTATTATGCATCAAATTACAAAATGTTTTATGAAATATATTTAAATTTCGCATTTTCTTTGATTTTCATTGTTTTAAATTTTTATTAGCGATCTTGAACAGCGGCAAAATATTCCTCCATTTACCTATTTTTTGGTAAGATTTCAATCTGCCCATCGCTCGTTTCCAATTGCTAAACGTCAAAACCTCCCCAATCCAGTCAACCGTCAAAGTTTAGGTGGTTTTGCGTTTAGCAATTGTTCTCTCACTTCCAGTGAGAGAGGAGTTGGACATCTCTTTATCTCTGTTCTCTGCTTGGGCATACATGCCACGTCATCATGTGCCGAAAATACATATATTTATTACTCTTCACAGCGTGAATTCTGTGGTAGTGAGGTGAATTCCTTAGTACAAATCTAACAAATGTTTGCTGTCGAACCTGCACCTTCTCTATGCTTTAAGTTCTCTGCTTTACTCTCATTCTCTCTCTCTTTCGCACTCTATCTTTCTCTGTTGCTCTTCTCCTTCCGAGTTGCGTTAAGTGTTGAACACAATGACCGCTACAGACTGCAAACGACATCTGTCAAATATTAAAATACACACAGTTATTTTGACAGCTGCACGACTACACGACTGCAGGCCGACAGTTGTCGCTCTCGCTAACTTCAATATATTCTTATATTGTGGTTGTTAGTGTTGATGCCATTAATATGTAAAATGTTAAATTATTCACAGCTCTAACAAACTTGACGTTATTTTAGAAATAATAGCATAAAATAGCTCTATTACATCATTTGTAATAACAATTGATAATTTAAAACAAAAATATTTACCTATTTACTTATTATTTGCATAAAAAATTTTACTTTGAACAAAATATTAAAATTTCATTGAAGTGAAAGGTATGGCCACAACGAAATTGTGTACATACAAAATGGACAACTGCGTTGTTTTGTGTACATGCCGGCCATTGTTTTGTTGCTGCCTTCTTACAAATGTTCATGTAGCAGCCTTCACGACGCCATTTTCAGTTCACTGTCGTGCTGCTGAAGTCTGTCGCGGTCATTGCGGGTTCAGCACTTGAATCGTTAAACGTTTAACGCAACCTTTTCCGAAGTCGCTTAAGAAGTTTCACTTCGATAATTTTAATTTTATTTCTCTTTAACTTTATTTTATAATTTTTAAATAAATTAATATTTCAAATATTATTTATATATATTTCGACTATTACAAAGTGAAGATATGCCAAATGAACTTCATTTCTTCAAAGAAAATTGATGACCTTCACGAAATATGTATATTCGTTATCATTTCCATATACTATACCAATAGAATTTGTATGGCCTCTTGGATGCAACAAGATAGTGGTCCGAGTCGATGTTAGGACCTCGGAGCGCACGCACATCTAAAACACTGGAGAGGTGTCTTCCGTCTATCACAACATGATCGATCTGGTTGGTAGTTTTTCGATCCGGAGACAGCCAGGTAGCTTGATGAATCTTTTTATGCTGGAATCTAGTACTACAGATAACCATATTTCGGGCCCCGGCGAAGTCAATCAGCCTCAACCCATTTGGGGAAGTTTCGTCGTGGAGGCCGAATTTACCGACCGTAGTGTCAAAGATACCTTCTTTGCCCACCCTGGCATTAAAGTCGCCAAGCACGATTTTGACATCGTGGCGCGGGCAGCCTTCATAAGTGCGCTCCAAGCACTCATAAAAGGCATCTTTGGTCACATCGTCCTTCTCTTCCGTCGGGGCGTCGGCGCAGATCAGCGATATGTTGGAGAACCTCGCTTTGATGCGGATTGTGGCTGGACGTTCATTCACCTGAGTGAATGATAGTACTCGCCGACGGAGTCTCTCTCCCACCACGAATCCAACACCAAACTTGCGCTCCTTTATATGGCCACTGTAGTAAATGTCACAAGGACCTACTCGTCTCTGTCCTTGTTCCGTCCATCGCATTTCTTGGACGGCGGTGATGTCAGCCTTTATTTTCGCGAGGACATCAACCAGCTGGGCAGCGGCACCTTCCCAATTAAGGGTCCGGACATTCCAGGTGCATGCCCTCAATTCGTAGTCCTTATTTCGTTTGCCATGGTCGTCATTAGAAGGGGGGCTCTCATCCGAGGCTTGTTGCTTCTTTTCATTGGGGGTGTTTTTTTACGTGGCGGGTCCCAAACCCAGCGCACAACCCTATGTAGGGGATGTTTCGCCTTCTCACATTAGCTCGCCTTCGAACGGATGTTCTTAGGCTACCCAGAGGATACTTGGTCAAAGACCGGAAGTAGTGAGCTGCTTGAGCCATGTGTAAAAGAATCGTTTCTGGCCACTCCCAAGTGAATGGCGATCAGAGAACTTTCCTTACGTGCGTGAACTTCTACACATGACTCCATCCTCCATATATATTTTATATATGTACATACAAAAAGTTGTATCACTTCAAAATATCACATTTAGATTCATTTGTACATTCTTAAAAATTATTAAACATAACAATACATATACAATTCATTCTTATTACATTAACATTCTTAAAAATTATTATACAAAAGATATAAAATTGTTATATATTATATTTGTACTTTAGTTCAATCATTGCCAGTCTTTCTTTTTGCTCTAACTCCAATTTTTTTTATTTCAAAATCTTTATTTAACTTTTCTTTGTCCAATTCTAGCTTTAACTTTTCCAAATTTAACTTTTCGTTTTCAATTTCCATTTGTTGCTCAAAAAACTGTTCTCTTTTCTTTTGTATATCTTTAAGCTCACTAAGAATATTCTTTGGAGCACGTTTTTTCACTTTTTCGAGGAACGACGGAGTGGTAGGAGGAACTGTTGCTACCTCTTCTCCTACTGTTTTCTGTTCTGCTTTGTAGTTAAGTGAACCCGATGGTTCCGCAGATGGTTGTGATCATTCGGCTAGATTTTCCACTACCTCTACAAGGTCTGCAAAATCGCTGCAGTATTGTGACACTTCAGAGTTGCTCGTCTCTACAACACAATAGGCTTCGGATTTACTCCCAAATAGAACCGAAAACCGTTCATAATTCGGACACATTTGTGAAAGTTTTGCTGAAAGAACGGAGAATTATTAAAAAACCAAAAAAGTTTCACTTAACATTATAGCCGTATTTACCTTTTATGGAGGAAACATCATCGCCAACGTCTATTCCAGCACCTGACGATTTGCGCCACTCCTCAGTTTTATTACACATCTGCTTCCAGTACCGGACCTTGCAGCACAACATGTCCGTAGTCGCATCGACATTTGTTGTTTCAATTATTTTTTAGTAGTTTAGTTAGTTAGTAGTACTACCTCAATTTCCACATTTTCTAGTAAATATTCTAGAACCAAATGGTTTTCCTCCTCACTCCATCTTTTTGAGGCTTTGCCCTCCTGCGTATTTTCTTTTGAGGTTCCATTGAAAATAAGTATTTTATGAGATAAGGTTGGTACGCAGCTCTCAAGTAATTGCTCAAGAAAAAAGATACATTATTTCTCAAGTAATTTTGACAGCTGGTTACGCATTGTGAATGATCTACATTAGAAGAGCAAGACAGAATAAACAAAGAAAGCAAATTTTGTGCGTAATATGTACATATGTGTGTATGTGTATGGTAAGATAAATATTTTCATTGAGATTTGAGAAATGTTGTTGATGATTGGTAGGTTTTATACAACATTTCAAAATGGAATATACTTCATAATAATGATTTCAATTAATTTAGGATGAATTTGACGATTACTTCGAATTTCCTTCAAGAAACAATTGTTGGTTTGATGTTTCTTCGCAAAACCAGGTTTGCCATATTCACATTTTACTGAAAAAACCTATCAAAAATTAGTACTAGATTTCTTGAGAGCTGCGTACTAGCACAAGTAAATTTATCGCAGAAAAGTTTCTTGACCGTTTCTTAAGCGTTTTTTTATATGAAGTTTTTACGTTTCTTGAGAGCTGCGTACTAAGCTATAAAAAGCAACTAATTGTTAAAGAAATACTTACTTTTGCAAAATTTTTCCAAATTCACGAAGTGAGCACTAAATTAATTTTTCCCGTTTAAAAATATATAAAGCAACGAACCACAAACAAACAGCTGATGTGATATTACCGAGTAACGAAACAATTACCAAGCTTGCCAGATGGATAGTTCGTTACTCGGTAGAACGATAGTCTGTTAATTTTACAAGAACAAAATACATGTTAAGAAGTACCGAATAATGACT
Organism: Bactrocera neohumeralis; assembly: GCF_024586455.1. Taxonomy (NCBI): domain Eukaryota; kingdom Metazoa; phylum Arthropoda; class Insecta; order Diptera; family Tephritidae; genus Bactrocera; species Bactrocera neohumeralis. The sequence continues at coordinate 21,248,207 of NW_026089623.1, forward strand.
AACGAATTAACAAGGCTGGTCTGAATACCCCTGTTATTTCTTTGGCACATTTGTCTGTATGTTTGCGAAAGCAAATGCGAACCACATACATACATATGCACACACATTCATAATAACAAGTTTCGCACGCATCTTTCGAATGGCCGAAACTCACGCTTTGTCAAAGAGTCAATGTGTCGAAACACTGACACGACGACAAAGTGTCACAACATTGTGTTGCTGGTAGAAAATCCGAGCTGTGCCGAAAGAAACTAACAAACGATCGCCGATTGTCACCGCCTCCCTTGCTGCTCGAACATTTTCGCCGACAAGCCAGCTTAAATATGTAAGCGTTAAACATTTAACGCAACCCATTCCGAACTCGCATAAGAAGTATAACTTCAAAAATGTAATGAAATATAAATACTCTAATTAAAATAATTTTTTTTGTTTAAACTTTTTCATTGGTATTGTTTTTTTACGTGGCGGGTCCCAAGCCCAGCGCACAACCCTATGTAGGTAATGTTTCGCCTTCTCACAGTAGCTCGCATTTGAACGGATGTTCTTAGGCTACCCAGAGGATACTTGGTCAAAGACCGGAAGTAGTGAGCTGCTTGAGCCATATGTAAAAGAATCGTTTCTGGCCACTCCCAAGTGAATGGCGATCAGAGAACTTTCCTCACTTGCGTGAACTTCTACACATGACTCCAACTTCCGTGGGATTAGCCTCCTCAACATCGCATATAAGGTTCTATCGAGCGTATTGTGTGAAAGATTAAAGCCCTTCGTCAACAAACTGATTGGACCTTATCAGTGTGGCTTCAGACCTGGAAAATCAACAACCGACCAGATATTCACCATGCGCCAAATCTTGGAAAAGACCCGTGAAAGGAGAATCGACACACACCTCCTCTTCGTCGATTTCAAAGCTGCTTTCGACAGCACGAAAAGGAGCTGCCTTTATGCCGCGATGTCTGAATTTGGTATCCCCGCAAAACTAATACGGCTGTGTAAACTGACGTTGAGCAACACGAAAAGCTCCGTCAGGATCGGGAAGGACCTCTCCGAGCCGTTCGATACCAAACGAGGTTTCAGACAAGGCGACTCCCTATCGTGCGACTTCTTCAACCTGCTTCTGGAGAAAATAGTTCGAGCTGCAGAACTGAACAGAGAAGGTACCATCTTCTATAAGAGTGTACAGCTGCTGGCGTATACCGACGATATTGATATCATCGGCCTCAACACCCGCGCCGTTAGTTCTGCTTTCTCCAGGCTGGACAAGGAAGCACAGAAAATGGGTCTGGTAGTGAACGAGGGCAAAACGAAATATCTCCTGCAACAAACAAACAGTCGTCGCACTGAGTAGGCAATTGAAAAGTAAAATCCTCTCTCGACGAACAAAAGTTAAACTCTATAAGTCGCTCATAATTCCCGTCCTGCTATATGGTGCAGAAGCTTGGGCGATGACGGCAACCGATGAGTCGACGTTACGAGTTTTCGAGAGAAAAATTCTGCGAAAGATTTATGGTCCTTTGCGCATTGGCAACGGCGAATATCGCATTCGATGGAACGATGAGCTGTATGTACGAGATATATGACGACATTGACGTAGTTCAGCGAATTAAAAGACAGCGGCTACGCTGGCTAGGTCATGTTGTCCGGATGGATGAAAACACTCCAGCTCTGAAAGTATTCGACGCAGTACCCGCCGGGGAAGCAGAGGAAGAGGAAGACCTCCACTCCGTTGGAAGGACCAAGTGGAGAAGGACCTTGCTTCGCTTGGAATATCCAATTGGCGCCACGTAGCGAAAAGAAGAAACGACTGGCTCGCTGTTGTTAACTCGGCTATAATCGCGTAAGCGGTGACTACGCCAATTAAGAAGAAGAAGAATTAAAATAATTTAAATTATATGTTCTATTTGTTATTATATAACACAATATAGTGTAAATATCAAGTAGAAATTAAACATTATAAACAAAAATGAAATGTAATTTGACTAAATGTTGTTAAATTAATATATACAAGTATATGTATGTAAGTATGTACATTTAAGGAACTCTTTTAAAACTTTTATTTAATACTATAAGCATTATTTATAATTTTTAATGTTGCTCACATTTGTTATTTTATAATATTGATGTAATAAAGAAAACATTTTTGGTAAAAAAACAATTTGTTTTTGTATACCTCATAACATTTGGAATGCATGTTATATAAAATCATAAGCGTATCCAACAAAACTCAAGTACTCATGATTTGAGTGTACAAATTGTTGTAATTAATTTCACTGTGAATATAGATAATTTTGGCCACACTTTCTTCTTTTAATCTCTATACACATATACAAGAGAAATACAAATTTCATATGTATGTTCCTCATCACTCCGAAACGGCTGAACCTATTTCAAAGAAATTGTAGGACAATCTTCAGGATGGCCTTGGCAGTGTTCCAGTAAAGTTAGACAAGTTTTTTATGTTCTTGAAGAATGGTCGATGAGCATACCTACATATTTATATTTTTAAATACACGTACTCTGACGCTTACTTCTCCTAGCCCCGCGCTAACCATATTACGCTATTTCCGCTTTTAACAATTAGAATGAAGCTGTTGAACGATCGTAAGCAAGGAGAAGTCAAGGGACGAATTGCCTCATAATTATTTTATTTATAATATTTAAAAAATTTAAAAGTAGTATAAATTTATGTGTATCTTTATTTTTACGTTTATATTATCTAAGGTGTCAGTATTATTACTCCGTTGAAACGGCTTTAACCATAGAAGTAACTAAGAGTTTGCGCGAATACGAAGCGGAGCAAAAACAACCTTCCCGACAAACACACATACGAACTCGCATAGCTATTGACGCTGAATTTTGCGCTTCGTTCCGAAGTTGACAAAATTTCTATGTGTCGACATCCTGCGAAGTAATAGAGGAGTTCATTGCCACTTTTCTATAAATATTATAATTTAATACCATGTATTGAAGAAAAATATAAAAAAATTGAACAAAATTTGAGAATCTGCAGTGGACCCCTTTGCCACTTTTTTTCGGAACTGAACATCACGAAATTCATCATTATCAGGCTGTTTTTATACTCTTGCAACCAGTTGCTACGGAGTATTATAGTTTTGTTCACCTAACGGTTGTTTGTATCACCTAAAGCTAATCGAGATAGATAAAGGGTTAGACAAGTATATATGTATGTACGTATATAAATGATCAGGATGACGAGAAAAGTTCAAATCCGGTTGACTGTGTGTCTGTCCGTCTTTGAGAGCTGTAACTTGTGTATAAAGTGAGATACTTCGATGAAACTTGGTATGTGAGTTTCTTAGTACAAAACAAATTTCGAGTTCGTAGATGGGCGTAATCGGACTACTACCCCGCCCCCAAATTGCCAATAACCGGATACACATAACAAAGTCCTAAATTAAGATTTAGTAGAGGATCCCCGTAGCAAGGGGCGCTTGTGGACGATTTTTTGTTTTAAGTGGGCGTGGTCCCGTCCTCTAACAAGTTTAATGTGTATATCTCCTAAATCGCTTAAGCTATAACAACCAAATAACTGAGTACAAATCTTATAAGAACTTCTACCGACAATGTGAAAATGGAGGATAGCCCCACTCACTGCCCATATAACGGTATTGTTAAAAACTACTAAAAGAGCAATAAATCAATAACTAAATATGCCAGAGACATCACATTTTACCAGCGAGATGGTATGAGAGAGCCTTATGTGAGAAGGTGTGAAAATTGGACAATGGGTTTGGCACCGCACACTTTTTGGTGAAATCCAATATCTCGACAAACCGATTTCTACAAAATTTAGTACGTGGCATTCCTTTTACGTTCTAATGTCCCATTGTGAAAATGGACAATGTGGAAATGTGAAATCGGACAACCACGCCTACTTCCCATATAGCAGATTTTTAAATTCGTTGATTCGTTCAGTTTCCAGTACGAAATCAAGACGCAATTAGTATTAGGATAAAACTTTACACGAATAATGTCTTTTTAGTATACCACTTTATGACCAAAAATTATTTTAATATAATAAAAACTTTTCAAGCTTCTTGGCATCGAATATTTAGACCCCAGTACCTATAGTTGACTTTTGATCGAATGTCGGTCAATGTGAGATTTACATATAATATATAACTGAAATTAAGAGATAATCCTTCTATTATAATGGTATGTCTGTATGTCAAAAATGGGTTGAATCGGACCAATACTTCTCTTAGCTCCCTAAACTTAATATAAAGATTTTCGAACTTCCGGGTGACTTTGTACCGCATATACCGGCCAATATGTGAGATATTCCAATGAAAATTATTATAGAGCATAGAGTCATAACAGTGTATCTTTTCGAACATCCGGCTAACTTTGCTCTATATGATTTTTTTACACCTTAAAATGATTCCCTCGCTTTGAGTTTTGCAAGTTGCAAAAGTATAATTGTTGGATTGCACCCGAACTTAGCACTTCCTTACTTGTTTCTCACTGAAACTTTTTTACTCAATTAACTTTATTTAAAAATATTTTTGTCAACCTCGAGCCTTTCAAATGAAAATGAATTGTGATTGACCAAGCGCACAGGAAAAAAAGCGCAGCACAGAGTTATTAACGAACGCATCTCACTTTGCGGGGATTACGTACATACATATGTATGTGTAGTGGTAGTAAAAAATTTGCAACCAAAATCAAATATTTTTTTCTACAATTTTTTTGTTGCTAAAATATTTTTGGTATTCTTTTTTCTCTTTTTTCCAATCTTTAGTTATTGTATTTGTTAAACAAGTACTGTTAAAATTGAAATTGAACGAGCTTATGCTTGTCAAACGTGAGTGGAGAAGATCAAATTATCGTCCGTCAAATACTTATGTATGTAGAAATATCAAAAATTTTTGATTTTCATCAAACGGAGCCGACAACAGGTCGGTGTAGCGTACGTGTGGCCGACGACACCAACACAATTATATGTAGTGTTTAGAGCAATTATTTGATCGTCTCCAGAGCACTTTAAACTTCTTATGCGAGTTCAGAAAAGCTTGCTTTAAAAGTTTAACACTTATATATTTACGCTAGCTTGTCGGCGAAGATGTTCGAGCAGGAAGGGAAGCGGTGACAATCGGTGATCGTTTGTTAGTTTCTTTTGGCACAGCTCGAATTTTCTACCAGCAACACAATGTTGTGACGCTTTCTCGTCGTGTCAGTGCTTCGACACCAGGAATAATGGGATGCCCAACTCCTCCAACACTGGAAGTGAGAGAACAATTGCTAAACGTCAAAACCACCTAAACTTTGACAGTTGACTGGATTGGGGAGGTTTTGACGTTTAGCAATTGGAAACGAGCGATGGCCAGATTGAAATCTTACCAAAAAAATATATAAACGGAGGGATTTGTTGCATCGTTCAAGACCTCTTATCAAAAATGCAAAACAATGAAAATTAAATAAATTTGTGAAATTTAAAGGTTTTTGATGAAATGTTTTGTAATTTGAAACATCATAGTATTATTTTCAATTGAAAATTATTAAAAACTTTTAATAATTGAGAGCTAACAACCTTAAATCCTATTATTGGGTATTGAAAGGGCAAAAGTCAGTTGTTATAATATTCTTTAAAAATATTTAAATAGTTTCTCCATATAATAAATAACCACTATTTAGTAATTTTTATTCGTACTAAATGTTGGGTATTGGGTTAATAAATGCCCAAAAATTGTTATTTTGTTCGATCTGGCCATAATGCAAAATGTTATAAAAAACGCTTATTTTGAGGCGCTCTCACACTGGAATAAGTTGGGCATCCCATTATTCCTGTTCGACACCTTGACTCTTTGACAAAGCGTGAGTTTCGGCCATTCGAAAGATGCGTGCGAAACTTGTTATTATGAATGTATGTACATATGTATGTATGTATGTGGCTTGAATTTGCTTTCGTAAACATACAGGCAAATGTGCCAAAGAAATAATATATGTATGTATGTATATGCCTTCCAAATCCATTGGTATATACTTATGGAAATGATAAAGTATATGCATATTTCATGAATGTTATCAATTTTCTTTGAAGAAATGAAGTTCATTTGGCACATCTTCACTTTGTAATAGTCGAAATAAATATAAATAATATTTGAAATATTAATTTATTTAAAAATTAAAAATAAAATCAAAGAGAAATAAATTTAAAATTATTGAAGTGAAACTTCTTAGGCGACTTCGGAAAAGGTTGCGTTAAACGTTTAACGCTTCATTGGAGGGGGAATAGCGTTGAACGATTAACGCAACTCGGAAGGAGAAGAGCAAGAGAGAAAGATAGAGTGCGAGAGAGAGAATGAGAGTAAAGCAGTGAACTTAAAGCATAGAGAAGGTGCAGGTTCGACAGCGAACATTTGTTAGATTTGTAGTAAGGAATTCACCTCACAACCACAGAATTCACGCTGTGAAGTGCTGAACACATAGAGCGCGACTACTACATGTACATTTGTGAGGAGCAGCAGCAACACAATGGCCGGCATGTACACAAAAAAACGCAGTTGTCCATTTTGTATGTACACAATTTCGTTGTGGCCATACTAATTCCTTTCACTTCAATGAAATTTTAATATTTTTTTCAAAGTGAAATTTTTTATGCAAAAAATAAGTAAATAGGTAAATATTTTTGCTTTAAATTATCAATTGATATTACAAATAATATAATAGAGCTATAATAGAGCTATTTTATGATTTAATTTGTAAAATAACTTCAAGTTTGTTAGAGCTGTGATTCATTTTACATTTTACATATTAGTGGCATCACCACTCTACCTCATCTCTCTATCTTCCATTCTACTGTCAACTCTACTGTCGTCCTACTGTCGTTGGCAAATATAGGATTAAATTGAAGTTAGCGAGAGCGACAACTGTCGGCCTGCAGTCGTGTAGTCGTGCAGCTGTCATAATAACTGTGTCCATAAGAACGTGTGTATTTTAATATTTGACAGGTGAAGTTTGCAGCCTGTCGCGCTCTATGTGTTCAGTACTTGAAGAGAAATAAATATATGTATTTTTGGATATGATGACGTGGCATGTATGCCCACGCAGAGAATATGAAGACGCATAAATATATGTATGTATGTGTGCATGCCCATGATTCCACTCCCAACGAATGTAAAGAATTTCGTTTTGCTTGTTTAAATTTTTGCTTTCAACCAGAGAATCGCTTGTATGTGCAATGTATGCATATATGTATGTTAGAGCTCCCACTCCCGGAATGTTTTCGAATTCCCGGGATTTCGGGATATCGAAATTTCATTTCCCGGGATTCCCGGGAAAAACGGGAGAAAATAAAAATTGCTAATTATTGCTTATAAATTTAAAAAAATTAAATTATTTTTTTTTTATTTCCAATCAGTTACATATATTCAATTAAGTATGCCCATGTTCTTGGGTTCTTTGTAGTAAAAAAATTATTATTTAATAATAATTATTATTTCTTATAAATTGAAAAAAATATATAATTCACTTTTTATTTCGAATCAGTTACATGAATTAAATTAAAAATATACCTATGTATTTGGTATTATATATACAATTATTATTTTTTCAAAAAACAAATAATAAAAATCACAGATCGATTTCTGTAGGAACTAATTTTAAATAGTATTTAAAAAATACAAGCACATCCATTGTTTCATCGTTTAAACTAGATCTGATTTTAGTGCAAATGCTTCCAGACACTGAAAAACAACGCTCGCATTCGACACTAGTTGGTGGTATTGTCTTTAAAAAATTACAAGCAACCTCCAGATTGCTGCCAAGCCCGCCACCCCCAAGAAGTAAATTTATTTCCTTTGGTACCGCTTCCTCTACTGATAATGAGACATCTCTTTTTAAAACGCGAGATTCTTTGACAGTTTCTTGCAACCTTTCCTTCAACGTTTTTTCCTTTTCATTTTCGATTATTTTTAAATCGATATCGCGATTCTCAACATCATTAGTATTGTACTTTTTGACAATTAACAGCTGATCAAACCAGTGCTGTAACTTTGATCAAACAGTGTTGTAAAGTACTAAATTCTTACTAACTGTTTTTTGGCAATGTTCATCTATTGTAAATACAACTTTGTTTATGAAAAAATAATAATTAACAGTGTTTAAAAAAGGACAAAAATCCCGAATATCGCGGGAAATTAATTTTAAATCCCGGGAGGAGTTTTAAGTCCGGGATCCCGGGATTTCGGGAGCCCGGGAGTGGGAGCTCTAATGTATGTACATCAGAGATGGGCAAATGAAATGTATGGATGTATTGGTAACCGCGAGCGTAAAGTGGTTACCATGGGACAAAGAACATTTGCAGTCAGTTCAGGAATAAAGGGTTGTTAAACTTATTCCAGTGTGAGAGCGCCTCAAAATTAGCGTTTTTATAACATTTTCCATTATGGCCAGATTGAACAAAATTACAATTTTTGGGCATTTAAATTCAAACACCCAACATTTAGTATGAATAAAAATTACTATATAGCGGTTATTTATTATATGGAGAAACTATTTAAATCTTTTTAAAGAATATTATAACAACTGACTTTCGTCCTTTCTATACCCAATAATAGGATTTAAGCTTGTTAGCTCTCAATCATTAAATGTTTTTAATAATTTTCCATTGAAAATATACTATGATGCTTCAAATTACAAAACCTTTCATCAAATACCTTTAAATTTCACAAATTCATTTAATTTTCATTTTTATAAGTGGTCTTGAAGGATGCAACTAATCCCTCCGTTTACATATTTTTTGGTAAGATTTCAATCTGGCCATCGCTCGTTTCCAATTGCTAAACGTCAAAACCTACTGAACTCGATTAGCTGTCAAAGTTCAGTAGGTTTTGACGTTTAGCAATTGCTCTCTCACTTCCAGTGAGAGAGGAGTTAAAGATCTCTTTATCTCTGGTCAGTTGATTAATAAACAACAGCAAAGCAACATCGTGCGCAGCTCGGTTGCAGGAATAAAGGGATGTTAAACTTATTCTAGTGTGAGAGCGCCTCAAAATTAGCCTTTTTTATAACATTTTCCATTATGGCCAGATTGAACAAAATTACAATTTTTGGGCATTTATCAACCCAAACCCAACATTTAGTACGAATAAAAATTACTAAATAGTGGTAATTTATTATATGGAGAAACTATTTACATCTTTTTAAAGAATATTATAATAACTGACATTTGTCCTTTCAATACCCAATAATAGGATTTAAGCTTGTTAGCTCTCAATCATTAAATGTTTTTAATCATTTTCCATTGAAAATAAAACAATGATGCTTAAGATTACAAAACGTTTCATAAAATACCTTTAAATTTCACAAATTTATTTAATTTTCATTGTTTTACATTTTTTATAAGTGGTCTTGAACGATGCAACAAATCCCTCCGTTTACATATTTTTTTGGTAAGATTTCAATCTGGCCATCGCTCGTTTCCAATTGCTAAACGTCAAAGCCTCCTGAACTCGAGCAACTGTCAAAGTTTAGGTGGTTTTGACGTTTAGCAATTGTTCTCTCACCTCCAGTGAGAGAGGAGGCACTATAATAAATAAATACTTTGAGAAGTATGAGCTTATTGAGAGAGATAATTCTTCACAATTTCAACTTTATCTTAAAATTCCCGCTAACTAGTTTGCTAGTAAAAGTAGTCAACTACCAATTTTCCCCACCAAAGGTATCTGAAATTCTAACATTTTATTTATGTTATACATTTGAAATGGGGCAAGAATATACTAAGGCATAAAAAACATCAACATACCGACTGCGTTTTTTATAACATTTTCCATTATGGCCAGATCGAACAAAATAAGAATTTTTGGGCATTTTAAATGAAAACACCCAACATTTATTACGATTGCAAATTATTATATATTGGACTTTTAATATATGACGAAACTACTTAAATCCTTTTTTATGATTTTATGGTATATTAGAACAACTGACTTTTGATCTTTCAATACTTAATAAGGTGAATTAAGCCTGTTAGTTCTCAATTATCAAATGTTGTTAATCATTTGTAATTGAAAATTAATTCTATTATGCATCAAATAACAAAACGTTTCATGAAATATATTTAGGCACAATTCCGATTTCTTTGGCACCGCGATTTGAAGGTACCGTTGGAAAGAAGAAGTACTCCTTATTAAAAAATATATAGGGTTATAGGTACCGTAAACGCTTAGTTTACGAGATATTCGACCTTAAATTGCAAAAATTCCAAAATTCGAACATTTCAAAGAGTTATTTCACCACGTTAAACCCACTTTATTCACATTTTTCTCTTCAAATTAATTAAATTACACCATGATCTTTTAAATAAATCCACACTTTACACTTTTAGCAGGTTTTTTATTTAAAAAATCTTTATTTTAAAAATTACATTTTACACTCGTTTGAACCCATTTGTTTACCAAAAATTACGAAGAAATGGAGCGCTGCCATGTGATGACAAGGCAATTCGCTGAAATTCCTCTTTTTCGCAAAAATTCCTCTATTCATGCATATGGATATTTTCTTTTTTAAATAAATTAAGCAAATAAGTAATATTATATACATGTATTAGTAATATTATAAAATAATGTTTCAATATGTATGAGTGCATGATAACCGTAAAATATAACCACTTTATATCCAAAACTCATATTTCAAATATAATAATATATATATCGTCACCTAATATACAAACCAATGTATCATAAAAAATAAATGGAAATCGCTGACAGAAATAATAATCAAAATTTATCAATTTTATAACGAAAATTTAAATTTTGTTTGAATATGAGTGCATAATAACCAAAGAATATAACCACTTTCACCACAAAAAGTCAATACATTTTTTTATTTTTAACGCAGAAAGGAGTACTACGCGAAAGTACTTCAGTCACCCCGGGTATTCGCTTGGCCAGAGTTATTTTTTTAGAGCGCGGCCGATGGCCGCCAACACAGAAAGGAGTCCCACGCGAAAGTACTTCAGTCTCCCCGGGTATTCGCTTGGCCAGAGTTATTTTTTTAGAGCGCGGCCGAAGGCCGCCAACGCAGTAAGGAGTACTACGCGAAAGTACTTCAGTCACCCCAGGTATTCGCTCGGCCAGAGTTATTTTTTTAGAGCGCGGCCGAAGGCCGCCAACGCAGAAAGGAGTACCACGCGAAAGTACTTCAGTCACATAAATTACGTATTACACATATACATATGTAGAAAGTATTTTTTTTATAGTTAATAAAGAAAAAAGAATCACGCGATAAAACAAACAAAGAAAAATTGTTAAAAATCCTACATATTTACTGTTTAAGATGTGGCAAGGCTCGTTTTCCTCATAATTGTAAACAATCTAACCTTTTCAACGATGAGTGTGCTAAGTGATTTTTAAATTAATAAATTTAGGTAAAATATAGCAAAACAAAAGGGAAATGTAAGCTTATTTCAAAGCTTAGAGTGTGTGTTTAAATATACAAAGTAAAAAATGTGAAAAAATTTTGTGAAACATAGAGAAATAACATGTTTTCTTAGTGCAAATTTTTGAACATTTAATCGTGAATATTTTAAAAAATATTAGTAATTTTTACATTATTTTTGGACATTCCTCCTCTGGAGAAGCTCCCCTATCCGTACATACTCCATTTATACGGAAATTCGGTTTTTTTACCCCTCCGCCAAAGTAATCGGAATCGTGCCTATATTTAAATTTCGCATTTTCTTTGATTTCCATTGTTTTAAATTTTTATTAGCGATCTTGAACAGAGGCAACAAATTCCTCCGTTTACATATTTTTTTGGTAAGATTTCAATCTGGCCGTCGCTCGTTTAAAATTGCTAAACCTCAAAACCTCTCCAACCCAGTCAACTGTCAAAGTTTAGGTGGTTTTGACGTTTAGCAATTGTTCTCTCACTTCCAGTGAGAGCGGAGTTGGGAATCCCATTATTCCTGTTGCTGTCTGCAGCGCAACTGGCCGGAAAATCAATTCATTATCCCACAGTGCAAAACTGTTTTTTTCGCTCTCAATAGCGACTGAAATAAGAGCGTAAGAATACGTGTGCTGAGAGTAACTGCTCATGTGAGTCAAAACGCCCATGTATGATGTACATATGTATGTGTCGGTACATATGTAGTAGCATCTTCTGTATTGACCCCCGTGCAATTCCGCGCTGCAGCAGGAGCGCCGTTCATGGGCAAGCCGGCTTCCATTTCTCTAAGTTAATATATTTCTGGCGAAGCGTAGCGAAAAACCGTGCGACCGATCTCCTCGAGTACTTGCACCAGAGATAAAGAGATGTCCAACTCCTCTCTCACTGGAAGTGAGAGAACAATTGCTAAACGTCAAAACCACCTAAACTTTGACGGTTGACTGGATTGGGGAGGTTTTGACGTTTAGCAATTGGAAACGAGCGATGGGCAGATTGAAATCTTACCAAAAAATAGGTAAATGGAGGAATATTTTGCCGCTGTTCAAGATCGCTAATAAAAATTTAAAACAATGAAAATCAAAGAAAATGCGAAATTTAAATATTTTTCATAAAACATTTTGTAATTTGATGCATAATAGAATTAATTTTCAATTGCAAATGATTAACAAAATTAGATAATTAAGAACTAACAGGCTTAATTTACCTTATTAAGTATTGAAAGATCAAAAGTCAGTTGTTTTAATATACTATAAAATCATAAAAAAGGATTTAAGTAGTTTCGTCATATATTGAAAGTCCAATATATAATAATTCGCAATCGTAATAAATGTTGGGTGTTTTAATTTAAAATGCCCAAAAATTCTTATTTTGTTCGATCTGGCCATAATGGAAAATGTTATAAAAAACGCTTATTTTGAGGCGCTCTCACACTGGAATAATTTGGGCATCCCATTATCCCTGACTTGCACACCAATGAATCAGTACCAAAAGCGCTTCATCACTCTTAGTATATCTACCAGAACAAAGCCTTGCCAGCCTTTCCAATACTCGTGATTTTATCGTGACGCGCAGAAGCACACTCGGCAAAACGAAATGCTTTTACCTCGCTCTCACACCGAAGGATATAATGAAGAGAAACATGAAAACAGCATACTTCGATTACATTGAAATTTATTTAGTATTTAAGTACTTTGCATACACAGTAGTTTGTCATGTATTACAAAATTACAGGGTCATTCGTCATTTCAAAAATGATATTCAAATTAACAAAGTTATTTGTTTACATCGACACGGCCTTCTTTACTAACACACGTCTTCGGGTGTAATACTAAAACAAGAAAATAATATCTTTTTTTTAAATTTAATTTTTTTTTTATATAAATGAATTATGTCAATACGACATAACTTAAGAAATAATTTCCATAAGGTAGCTTTCAGTGACAGGGTCTTGTAAATAAGGGAAACTTCCTTACATCAGGGCTTTATCAAATAGCTCACATAATATAATATTATAATTATTATTTATTTACGTCTTTTTCAACGTCTTCATTGACAATGACGTCTCTTTCAACGCCTTTATCGCCATTAACGTCTTTTTCAACGTCTTTATCGTCATTAACGCCTCTTTCAACGTCTTTATCGTCATTAACGTCTCTTTCAACGTCTTTATCGTCATTAGCGCCTCGTTCAACGTTTTTATCGCCATTAACGTCTCTTTCAACGTTTTTATCTTTATTTTTAACAGACTCACTTGCATTTTCATTGCAGCCCATGTTTATTTCATTAGCAATTTCTTCTTCCGGAAGCCTTCGCAAGTGCTCATGTGAGTATTTGTACGACCTTTTACTATTCAACGATTTCAATATGTACCCGTCTCCCTCCAAAATCTCTGTCACTAAAAACGGCCCTCGGTACTTAGGGTCTAACTTTGTTTGATGTCTCTCTTCATTTTTAAGTAAAACGTAATCACCAACCTTATATCTAACAACTTTTGCTTTACCTTTATCAAATCTTCTCTTATCATAACAAGCGTTTTTCTGTATATTTTTAGTTGCTTGATCTCTCAATAAATCAACATCAACTTTGTTTTCTTCTATATTAAATGAGAGTAAACCGAACGGTCCTGCCTCTTTACCTATTAATAATTCTAATGGACTAGCCTTTATAGTCCGATTAACCGTGGAATTCAGAGCCAGTTGAATTTTTCCCAAAGCATCCTGCCAAGAACGTTGGCTTGCTTCAACTGGTGTTAACAGATTTTTCAGCGTGCCTGTAGCAATCAAATGTAAATTAATGTTTTGCGAAATACAGAAATCCCGGAACCCTTTGCTAGCGAAACACCTACCTTGGTCAGCAATTACACGATTAGGCACGCCAAATAATGAAATTGATGACTTGAGAGACCTAACACAGTTTCCTGTATCAAGTAAAGTTGTTTTTACTAGAAACAAGGAAGTACAGTGGTTTCATTACTTGTGAAAACTTAGCTACAAATTGGCAAAAATACGAAGCCAACCCTATAAATTGTCTCAACTGGTGAACAGATTTAGGTGGTGGTAGAGCTGTCAAGGCTTGAATTTTACGCGGATTAGGTCGAATTACTCCAGCTTTAATTTCATATCCAAGATATTCAACACTCGATTTTAGAAAAGAACATTTATAAACATTAAACGAAAACCCGGCCTTTGTCAAAACATTCGAGACCACCTCCAACCTTTCAAACGCTTCTTCTTTTGTTGACGAAATAATCATAATGTCAGCCATATACACTATGACATATGAGTACGCAAGGTTCCCCAATGCCCTCATTACCGCCCGTTGGAAAACCGATGGAGCATTTTTGAGTCCAAACGGCATGGTCAAAAATTCATACTGCCCATCTGGCGTGACGAAAGCAGTGAGTTCAATCGAGTTTGGATGAACAAGGATTTGGTGAAATCCGCTCGCCATATCCAAACAAGAAAAATAATTTGCTCCACGCAGCCTAGCAATTTGGTCCGATATAAGTGGTAAAGGATACTTATCCGACACCGTGTTCGAATTCAATTCGCGGTAATCAACACAAAGGCGGTCAGACCCGTTCTTCTTCTTTACAAGTAACATAGGGCTAGCAAAAGGAGAACAACTAGGGCGAATAATGTTCTATTTTATTAACTCTGCTATTTTATTTCTAACAATCTCTTTCTCTTCTGAACTAAGCCTATACGGTCGCCTTTGTACAGTTTTATTTTGATCAATTAACCGTATCTCCAAATGGCCAGTGGCGAAACGATTTTGCGGAATCCCTTCTATAAAAAACTCGGTATATCCACTCAACAAAGACTCTAACTGTGCTTTATCGTTTTCGACCAGGTCGGTATCAAGAGCAAATAGCTGTTGCAGCACACATTGGCTGCCTTTTCTTTAAAAATATCAAATTTGTTAGCCGTAATAAGGACACCAAAATTCTGACTCAGAATTTCACGGCCAATATAACATCGTGCTTTAAATATTTATCTAGTACAACATGAAACAAGACTTCGAGGGAATTTACAACAATTTCAATGTTTGATAAAATTTGTAAATAACTACATATAGAAGTATTTCCGATACTTCTTAAAAATACAGTATTACTTATACGTTTCCCTGAAAATTTTCCCGACATCGTTTCTTTGAGAAGCGAACATTCCGCCCCGGAATCAAAACAGAATTGGTATAACTCACCAGATTGACTCAGTACTCTCTTAGGCTCGATAATTTCGCACACATTCACTCTCTTTTCAAATCCGGATTTATTGTTGCTTGAAGATTGATTGCTGCACTTCGATGCAATGTGCCCAGCTTCTCCACACCGGAAGCAAATAAGTGGCGACCGGCCTCTTTCAGTTGATGTGCTGTCTGAGAACTTTCCCGCTTTCATTGCTGATTTGGTTTTATCTTTCTTCATCCGACAATCGGCGATTTTATGGCCCACTTTACCGCAAAAATGGCATTTAAGGTTAGACGACGGTTTATACTTTTTCGACTCTGGTGGATTTTCGGAAACAAACTTTCTTTTACCGAATGCAAAAGCTCTGAGTTCTTGCTGAAGTTCATTTCGAGTTCTTATATTCGTTTTAACAACAAACGCTGTAAATTGTTGTCAAAACGAGCTGTATGTGCGAGGACCACTGCGATAGCTATTTCTTCAATAGTCTGTGATTTCCATTTATGCATAAGATATGTCACTAGCCGGCTTGCCTATACTGTGATGCATTCATTGTCATTTGGGTGACCATTAAGGATGTTCATCAATATAGCAGCTGATGTTTCAACACCCTCAAAGCGCTGTACAAAGAAGTCCCTAAATTGTTGCCAAGTAATTCCCGCAAAGCTTATTTGTGACAGCCATTGCGAAGCGCAACCTTCCATTGACTTACTGAGGGCTACAATAAGTGCACTGCCTTCCAATGGATTGTCTGCCATGACCACGTCTACAGTCGAACACCAGGAAATCGCATCTACACCGAAAACGTCAGGGTTAAACTTTGGCAATGTAATACTTCCTTGTCTTGCGAATTTTGAAGGCTGCACCGCTTTTAAAAGTTCAATAAATTGTCGATTTTGCATTTCCAATTTTGGCGCCGCTGCTCATTCGCATTTACTGAAGATGGGAGAGTCCATCCCACTTCTGATGTCGGTACATATGTAGTAGCATCGTCTGTATTGACTCCCGTTCATGGGCAAGCCGGCTTCCATTTCTCTAAGTTAATGTATTTCTGGCGAAGCGTAGCGAACAACCGTGCGACCGATCTCCTCGAGTACTTGCACACCAATGAATCAGTACCAAAAGCGCTTCATCACTCTTAGTATATCTACCAGAACAAAGCCTTGTGCACATTCTTTGTCTATTTCTTGCCTTTTCAATACTCGTTGATTTTATCGTGACGCGCAGAAGCACACTCGGTAAAACGAAATGCTTTTACCTCGCTCTCACACCGAAGGATATAATGAAGAGAAACATGAAAACAGCATACTTCGATTACATTGAAATTTATTTAGTATTTAAGTACTTTGCATACACAGTAGTTTGTCATGTATTACAAAATTACAGGGTCATTCGTCATTTCAAAAATGATATTCAAATTAACAAAGTTATTTGTTTACATCGACATATGTATGTATGCTTTTGCGTTTTGCCCTCAGCAATTCAATATTGACATGTAGACATAATTATGATATGAGCATAATTTTGTATGAATGCATGCATAGTAATATTTATAGTCAATTTGGATATTTAATCAAATATAGTAAATTTTACAACAAAGACGATTTCATTCATAAACGCAGGCGAAAATTCCACAAGCGGCCTCGCTTCATTCATAAAAACAGACGCCGTAACATCTCCCCGAGCATGCCTTTGTCAACAAGCGTCTTTTCGCGACGGTGGCAAAAGCTAAAAATCATAAATTGAACAACTTCTAAAATGTTGTTTTAAGTTCTTTGCTTAAAGCATAGAGAAGGTGCAAATTGAATTCTGTATGATGTTGTATGTGAATTTAAGAAATTGTTGGTCACTCCACCATATTTTTATCCTTTCCCTCTCGCTAGTTTTCTTTCATACAAATTATATGCATTTCTTGAAATATCACTAAGAAGTTTCACTTCTTCCGCGCGTAGGGACTCCACGCACCAGTTTTTTTTTTATTTTACAGAAATCAACGATTTGGCGCATTATTTGCAACCGTCAAAAAAAAATTATTTTCAAAATACCACATAGCAATTCGAAGAGATACTAAAACTGAAGTTCAACTCGATATCGGTCTCTCCGCTATCAAAAGACTGACCTTGGAGTTTGATCTGCGTAGTAATGTTCGAAAAAATCATTTGTGTCTACAAAAAATAGAAAAGTGAGGTTGAGATTAGCTCGATCACACTTAAATTGGACTAACTAGAATTGGAACTTAATTTTATGATCAGGTGAACTGAAATTTAACCTCCGAGGTTAAGATAACAAACCTGGCGTCCGCGAGAAGAAAAATATAACCCAAGATACACAACTGCCATAGTAAAACACGGAGGGGGTAATATTATGGTATGCAGGTGCTTCTCCGGTAATTTTATTGGTCCAATTGATTGTATATCTGACACGATGATACCTGTATATTTTAACTAATGTTATGTTACCATTTGTCAACTAGGAATGCCACTTGTATGAACTTTCCAATACGATCAAGACCCTAAAAACACGTTTAGGCTCGTAAAATCGTGGTTAGAGGAAAATCATATAAATACTGTGATGAGGTCGGCATAGTCTTCCGATCTCACACCGATTGAGAATATGTGAATGTGATGGCTAAACGCAAAATAGGCAGGGAAAGCGATCCCTTACAGTTACATCAGTCTAATTGCTTCAATACCTACAAGATATGCTAAAGTTATTAAAAATAATGGCTATGCAACTAAATATTGAAAATATTTTAGAATACTTAAAAGTTGCCAATGTTTTGAATAATGCCTTTTTACCACTATATAAGAAAATAAATTAATGTTTCAGTTATTTATTTGTATAAACAAGACTTTTAACATATATAGATAAACGAATAATTTATCAAAAATTAAAAACATGTTTTTAAAAAAAATAGTCATTATGGTTGCAAATGTTTTGAGCATCACTGAATATTTGATCTTCCGCATGGTGAAAAGGCAATTTCGAGAATATTTACAAAAAATTGGTAATTTTAAACAAAACAGAAATGTCAGCTGTTTGAGTTTACACATTTTATTATTAAGCGTATTGAAGTGAAGAACTAAACATATTTATTACTTTAAAGCTGAGTAGTGATTAGTAATATTGCGATTTTTCAAGATCACTATGTTGAAATCACTGTGCTTTTGCAATAGGAAATGAAAAAATTAATATAGTATATGAGATATTACGATTTTGCAATATATAATACATAAATAACATATTCCGTTTACTCGGTTATAGCCGAGGAGAGGTCTTCTTCTTCCTCTGCTTCCCCCGTCGGGAACTGCGTCGTCTTTTCAGACGACATGACCTAGCCAGCGTAGCCGCTGTCGTTTAATTCGCTTAATTCGCATGCCATTGAATGCGATATTCGCGGTGGCCAACGCGCAAAGGACCATAACTCTTTCGCAGAACTTTTTTCTCGAAAACTCGCAACGTGGACTCATGTCATCGTTTATGCCTCTGCACCATATAGAAAGACGGGAATAATGAGTGACTTTTAGAGTTTTGTTTTTGTTCGTGGAGAGAGAACTTTACTTTTCAATTGCCACTCGGATTTCGTGGCTGACATTGTTGTTGGTGTTGATGCTGGTTCCAAGATAGACGAAATTATCTACAACTTCGAAGTTATGACTGTCAACAGTGGCGAATTAATAATAAGACCAATGTTATCTGCTTGAATGCCAAAATCGTTCTGCACTTTATTCTTAATATTCAATATAACATGACATAACTTTTAAGTTCAAAGCTAGCGTCTCTTGTTACAGCTATATGAATCGTTTTTTTTTATGCTTGTGCACTTATTGCTGTCAGCAGTTTTGGTGGGAGTGTTTATTTGACGATTCTTAACTCCCCCCTTTGTTAAATGAATCGCCTCGATTCAAAGATGAGTAGTATTTAATTCTTTCATTTACATATGAGATGTCAACAGGTTGCATTGGAACTTGTTTAATTTTTACTTCCAACTTATTTTTCCTGTTTTGAATTTACAAATTATTATAATAGTTGATACTAATAGTATCAAAGCTATTAAACTGTAATTTATGGCTTTAGATTTGTTAGCCTCATATTTTAATTCTGATATTTGTTTTATGTTTTCAATTTGATCAAAATGGATTTCTTCCATTGTTATATCTTTCATTATTGTTACATTAATAAGCTTCACCGGATTTGGTAAAATTTGAATTGACATGGGTTTATTATGTTTATACAATTTTCCCATTACTTTAATATCGCTATTTTCAAATCGGATTAAATAATTACCATTTATGGTAAAGTTATTTGAATCACAATTGTGATTAACTGTTTTTTTTTATTGCATTGATTATATATATATATGATTTGAGTCTAATTCAATGATATTGGTTTAATTATTTATTACATAATTGCAGTGCATTTTCCCTTTAAAAATATTTTCAATGCAATGATCTTCATATAGCTGTAAATCTTCCTTAAATTTTGTTTTCTTATAAGTAATCTCATTAATGGACAATACCTCGTTTTCTTTAATAAAAATTTCCATTTGTCTTGCATTTGGTATTGGTTGTACATGAATTATTTGATATATTTCTTTACCAAATTGAGGTAACTTTACCAGTATTACAATATTTTCATCTTTAGCAACTATTACAATTTTTATTTCTTTAAGTTTTTCAAAAGTTACGTTATAATTAGTTATATCTTCATTTGTAATAATATCTCTACTTAACAAATTGTTTTGGCTAGTCATAATGATTTCTTTTATTCTAATTACATTTGTTTCAATATACATTAAATTTTCTAATAATTTATTGTCCCATGTTTCTTTCGATACAGCTTTAAGTTCTGATTTGATACTCTTCATATTTTCAACAAATTCTTTATAACGGGTGTTTAAACTATTAGTTATAGTTTCTATTTCATTGCCAAATTTTTCATTAATATTTTGTTGTTTATTAATTTGTTCAATTGCATTATGTGCGTTTTGAGTATTAATATTTAATTTTCCTTCATTTTCTACACGATCTTCTTCGTCCATAGTTCCATAGATATATTTGAGTCCTGTTCCCAAAAAGTTAAATAATCCTCTTTTTTGCCTTTGGTGATGTGGGGTTAAAGTATCTATTTGAATTCTAATGTGCTTGAGTTTAGTAATAAATAAAGGGTTAGGATTTTCTTCTTTCAAAAGTAATTTTTCCAAATTATTTACTTGACCTTTGTGCATTGTTGTATTTACTAAGTATGATATTCTGTCATATCTTTCGATTAGTTTGATTTCATTTAATTTTAGTAGCGAGTAGCCGTTACCATGGTTACTATTTCTATCTGGGCTGCGATTAGAGGTATTACCAAAAAGAGTGTAGTAATCTTCATCATTATATCTTATCTATACAATTTAAGATTTTATGTTATCTTTGTGAATAATTCTATTTTTCTCTTGAATCATAACCTTATTTCCTAAATCTTGCTTAACTATTTGCTTCTTATATCTAGGTTTTATTTTCCCTTGAAATTTATTTCCTTTTTCGTAAATCGTTTGATTTTCATTGAATGATCTTAATTTACGGCCTTTATTTCTATAATTAAGCATTTGACTTTGAACTAATTTTAATTTTTCGGTTAAATCATTGTGCTTAATTTTATTATATAATATTTCAAAAGGCTTTCTTTCCGTTACAGAATGAATAGTTTGATTTAGGCATTTTGCAATTTCAATTATTGTTGAGTGAATTCTTTCTATTTGTCCGTTTGTTGTTGAATGTCTAGGGTCGCAATAATTCATATTAATTTTCATTCTATCTGCGAAGGATTTGAATTGAGCTGAGCTGAATCCGGGCTCATTATCGCATGTAATCATTTTTACTTCTGGGAAACTTTGAAGGGCTTCTAATACTTTTTCTGACAAATTAGTTTTGTCTTCGATATGTTTAACTATTAAAAATTTGGAATATGCAGCCATTACAGTAAGGAATTTTAAATTTGATGCAAAGAATATATCAATATGTATTTGTTCCCCCTCTTTTTTCGGAATTGGAGCCTCTCCATTCGGTACCCTTATAGGGTGTCTATCGTATTTATTTTTGTTGCAGATTTCACAATTCCTTACAAATTGTTTAAATTGTTTCTTCATTAGCGGCCAGTAGTAATCTTTAGAAATTTGTTTTAAATTTTCTTTATAACATCTGTGCGCTCTTGTATGTGTTTGTCTAATTATTTTTTTCTGATCATCTTCGTTAGATATATCAATAGCTATTATATCCGTATGGAAAACTTTCTTTGCAATTCTGTTTCGCAAAATTCGCTTAATTTCATGTAATTCTTCTAATGTGCAATTTACCCCAGTTAAAAGGTTTTTATCTACTCTTTCCGAAATGATTTGTTTTAAAAATTCTAAATCTTTATACCGTATGTGGTGCCTGTAGGTATTAAAAGTTTTTGTTCTAAAATGTTCGTTACCACTTGATTTGCTCACTACAATTTGTTGTGGGAATGAGTTTAAGGTTTTATTTAAAGTTTTTATGTGAAAAATATCTAAGCTTGGTGCTGAGTGCTTCTCAAGTTTTTCAATGCCCAGACAATGGCATATAATTCTTTTTCATTTGTAGCATAATTTTTTTCCGTTGAGTTTAATGTTTCGGATATAAAGGTTATTGGTTTTTGGTCTTGTGACAGGACGGCTCCTATTGCATCGTTTGATGCATCAGTAATTAATATAATTTTTTTTTAAATCTGGTTGAGTGAGTTCAACCTGTTGCAGTAATTCATTTTTTAATCTCGCCACTGCTTTTAAGGCTTCATCATCTAATTCTATTACGACTTTTTTTGATTGGTTTTGTGATATTCTACCATTTTCTCCTTGCAAATATTTATTTAATGGTTTGGTAATTTGTGCGTAAATTCGCACAAACTTTCTATAATACCCGGTCATTCCCAAAAAACTCCTTAACTGTCGTAAAGTTTTTGGTATAGGATATTCTTTAATGGTTTCTACTTTCTTTTCATCTGTCATGATTATATTATGGGCAACCTTGTGTCCCAAAAATTCAACACTGGTCTTGAAAAACTCGGATTTTTCCAGTGAAATTTTCATATGAGCTTCATGCAAGGTATTTATTATTTTCTCTAAATGATCATAGTGTTCGTCAGTATTGCTAGAATATACTATGATATCGTCAATGTAAACATGACAAAATTTCCCTACGTATTGGCGAAGTATGTTGTCCATGGCTCTCTGAAAAATTGAAGGTGCGTTTTTCAATCCGAAAGGCATTCGGACATATTCATACTTGCCGTTGTTAATTGAAAATGCAGTTTTCTCTATGTCTTTCTCTTTCATTGGTATCGGATGGAAGCCTGATTCAAGATCTGTGGTAGAAAAAATTTTACCTTCCCCAGTGGCGAACGCAGGAAAAAAATTTGGGGGGGGGTTTTATGTAAAAAGACAATGTTTCATTATTTTATTCACAAATTGAAGTCTAATCTTCTTTTATTTTGGGCCATAACATTTAAAATCTCTTCCTCCGTCACGTCTATATCTCTATGGATATTCAAGAGAGCCATTCCGTTCAGGCGTGCTTCTCCAGTTTTATTTCTTAAATGTGTTTTAAGCCTGCGAAGTGAGGAAAACGAGCGTTCACTTGAAGCGACAGATATAGGGATTGTTGCTCCAATCTTTAAAAAACGATGCACTAAAAAAGTTTTGGATCTCTTTGTTTGATTTAACCAGTTCCTGAAAATATATTCAAAATTTTAGTTAGAAAATATAATCTGAAGAAAAGATTTTTAACCTTTTCCACATTCTAAATTCAGCAAATGAAAATACTTGACACTCAAGTATTTTTTTGCAAATAGCATAATTTTTTTAAATTTAAATTTATTTCACAACAGTTTGCTCATGGAATGAAAACTGAAAGTCATAATAAATGAGTTTTTATTTTTCCTGTATTATGATTAACAATAAACTGTAAAAAAAATAATGGAAACCTTATTGGTGACTTTTCAGTTCAGAACTAATTTTCAAAAGAAGTCCATTTTCGACTCACAATTCCCCTTAAATCTAAAAAAATCCAGTTCAGCAGCCACAGAGTTATAAGGCAAGCTCATTACTTTGAAGCAAATTCAAAAAAATGTCTCTGTCCAGTTTATATTTTTCTGGGGTTTTTAATTGGCCTACATTCCCACAACTTTTTAATACTATCCAGATACAATAGGTTTGTTTTTAGTTTAACATTTTCATAGTTTCAAAAAATTAAATTCTATCAGCAGAAAAGTATCAAAATAGGCCGTTTGTGAACAAAAAAGTATCAAATCACAAAATTTTGAAAAAAAAGTATCAAAAAAGATACAATTGTATCAAAACGGCAACGCTGTTAGTGACTAATGTATTCATTTATTTTACATATTCATACATCGTCGGCAGAAAGATTGCTTTGAAAACAACAAATTACAATTTTTCAAATGACTATGTAGAATTAAAGTCTATTATTTAAAAATTCAATTACTTTTGGGGGTTTAACACCCCAAAACCCCCCCCCTGCGTTCGCCCCCTGGCTTTCCCCAAGTTTGCCAATATGACATTGCAGTCCGGAATAGGATATCTGTCAGTTATTGTATTTTCATTTAATTTTTTATAGTCGATCACCATTCTCATTTTGGGTGATCCATCTTCGTTAGTTCCTTTTTTGGGTGAATTGTAAGGACTTTTACTTTCCCTAATAATGTTTTCTTTTAACATTTCCTTTACTTCCATATTCACAAACGCAGTCGCAGAAAGAGGGAAGGGGTATTGTTTGTTATATATTGGTGCATTTGTGACTGTTCTTATTTCGGCCTTAACATCAGTTCTAAACGGTAAATTTGTATTTATGTTACCGTGGATTTTTAAGATTTTATGTTTTATTTTTCTTATTTTTTCTGCATTTAAATTTTCATCTTTTATATTATTTATTTGTCCTAATTCTGTTTCGCTGAGTGTTTAGAATTTCTCTTCATTTTTACAATTATTTCTTAGAAATGTGTTATCTTTAAAATTTAGTTGTATTCCTGCTTTACTGAGTAAATTCATCCCTACTAGCATATCGCTTTGCAAATTGTTAATTTCATAAAAACGTGTCAGGTAACCAAAAATGTGTGCATTGTAATCGTGAGTAATCAACGTAAAGCCATTTATTGTTTTTACACGTTTTGCAATTTCCAACCTTTGTCTATTGGGTAAAATATTCGGTGTGCAATAGCAATTTGTTGCCCCTGTATCTATTAGAACTTTTAATTTTCTATTTGTTCCTTGTAATTGTGTGAATATATAGGGAAGGGTGTTGCTTCGTCTAAAAAAGCACTTTCTAATTTTTCTTGTTACAAAAATTTTAAAATATTTATAAAAATTTACATTTATTTCTTTTTAAATTTCTTTTGTTTGGCACTTAAAATTTTTATATTAAAAACAAAAAAAAAACGAAACGAAAACTCCTTTTCGTGCTGTCAAAGGCAGCTTTGAAATCGACGAAGAGGTGGTGTGTGTCAATTTACTTTTCGAGGACATTTTCCAAGATTTAGCGCATGGTGAATATCTGGTCAGTTATTGATTTGCCAGGCCTAAGTCCACACTGATAAGGTCCAATCAGTTTGTTGACGGTGGGCTTTAATCTTTCACACTTATATGCAGTGTTAAGAAGGCTTATCCGACGTTAGTTGGCGCATATTGTGGGGTCTCTCTTTTTGTGGAGTGGGCAATGGAACGTCTATTCCATCGTCATCGATTGGGGAATCGCGTTCACTTTCTTCTAACGTTATACTTTGAATGCTATTCAGCAGGCTGGAGAAGAGTTCCCTTCGAAATTTGGGTATGCTGTAGGCATCGCCTACTTACTCTGTTAGTCGCCGCTTTTTTCGTAGAATTTTCGAGCATTACCCCTGTCGGCCAGCTTTTCAAGCTCTTAATACTCACGCATTTCGGCCTCTCTCTTTTTCTGTCTGCAAATGCGTCTCGTTTCCCTTTTCAACTTTCGGTATCTATCCCATCCCGCACGTGTTGCGATTGCAGCTTCTCGACGTCGAACCTTCTTTGTGTTTGTTGACGGGCATTTTTTGCTACACAGAAGCGGGTGCGAACCTTGGCTGCATAAAGATATTGGTCCGAGTTGATGTAATGTTCTCGGAGCGTACGCACGTCTAAAACACTGGAGACGTGTCTTCCGTCTATCACAACATGATCGATCTGGTTGGTGGTTTTTCGATCCGTTGACAGCCAGGTAGCCTGATGAATTTTTCTATGCTGGAATCTGGTACTACAAATAATATATATTATATTTCGGGCCCCGGCATAACAACGTATAACATATTCGTATTTACACTACATTTCATTGTTATTTTAAGAACGAAACTGCTATTGCAATCGCAATTCTCAAAATCGAAGTGCTATCGCAATTCTTATTGAAGATATCGCATTTCACAGAATTGAAGTTTAAGGAAGTGAACTGCTATTTACAGAAAGTGATCGCAGTTGTGATGTGCGATTTGTCAATGTTAGTGAAAAATTCAGTATAGGAAATAACCTTGATTCAAATTCTTTTTGTCAGAATTGCAATTAAGCATATTGGAGTTTAACGCGCGTGTGAATTTACCGCATTTATAAAAGTAAACTATAGATATTTTACAACTATAAAAGTTTTATCATTTTGTTAATTACTACTTTAGGTATGTACTACTATTTATTCAAATAAAGTTGGCTGGGTATGCTAGTTAAATTATATACGAAAATCTCATATAAGAATACCATTTTACTTAGCAAGATGATAATGTTCGGTTTCACTGAATGTCATGGGCAGTTTTTTTAGTAAAAGCATGTGGTGAAGCCACAAATGGATTAAACGGGGTCAACGCCTAGCTTCCATACACTAAAGATAAGAGTTGCAAAGTGAAAGTATAATATTGGATCTATAATTCTTTAATACCGAAAAATGGTCCATGAATTTCCTAGGTTGCCACATACCAATATGCAAATTGCTTTTCGTTATTCTAGTACACCTTATGCCAAATATTTCGGTCAGTGTGCGAGTTGTAATAAAAACAAATAAGGCCTAAGTTATGTTGTTATAATAGTTATAGCATTAGTAATTTATAAGATAAATACAAGTTGATTTCCAAAGTAAACAGGACTTTTTAAAATCTAGCGCCCCCTGGTGGCGCCATCTATATGTCGACTGTTGCGTTAGAATCTGATATCTTTAGGGGTTAGGTAGGTTTCAGAGGAACAAAAAAGAGGTATTTTTACGATTTGTTTTAATATAAGCAATCATATATTTGAAAAATGTAATATGTTATATCAAAGGTACATATTTGAACAATATCTCCTGAAATTTCGATACAAAAATGTTGAAAATTCAGCCGTTGAGACCTCATTTCCCTGGGTGTCTCACAAAAAAGTACTCTCGCCGTGGACAGCATAACTTATTATTGGTTCATATAAAATTAAAAAACTAAACATATTCCGTTAGTGCATATTGAAATCTCGTTTTTGTACTTAGGAAATAAAAAAATATTAAAATTTTCCTTTCTTTCTCAGATTTTGAACAAAAAATCTAATTTTTTGGTCAAATTTTTGCCATTTATTCGAGAAACGCTTTTCGAGAAATCGTTTCCACCGACTTGTCGGGGCACTTAGCGCAGCTAGCCTCGAGCGCACAAGTTCTCAAGGCTGTATCTCCGAAATTATTACTCAGATCAGCTTTAAAATTCAGGACAATATTCTAGAGATATTTTAGAATTTAATAAAGCAAACAAAAAAATCGTTTTTTTTTAAGTTTCAAATCTACCTATTCCCTTTATTGATTGTCTAGTGAGAATTTCATGTTTCTGTTATCGGTGCGAAAATGAGCTTCGAACAAAGAGCCAACATTAAATTTTGTTTTAAAATTAGCGCAGCTAGCCTCGAACTTTTACCGAAACGTTTCAATTGATGAAACAAGTATATGGCGTAGCAGAGTCCACTAGTGGTTTCAAAGTTTTCAAAGTGGTCGTAAGGACATAAATGACGATCAACAAAAATCCGTGATCAGCGGAAATTCCATCGAAACTGTGCGTGAATTCAGCAAAACTTAACCGAAATCATCCTTAAAATTCTTTGAAAAGAAATTGAACGTGTCCAAAACATCGACTTATCGCATTTTGACCGAACATTTGGGCTTACGAAAGATGTGTGCACGGTTTGCTCCGCACAAATTGACATACCACCAATAATTGCTCAGAATCCAACATTCGAAGGACAATTGTGACGGATTATGTGACCAAAAATCACATTTTAACCATTAACCACTCCCCGTGTTCACCTGGTATGGCACCGTGCGACTTCTTCCTTTTCGGAAAAATGCATTTGCCCATGAATGGAAAGCGTTAAGCAGACGTAGAGGCCATTCAAAAGGCTTGCACCGGCATACTGTCGTCCATACCGACCAACGAGCTAATACACTCGTTCTACATGCTTTTGGACCGTGCAAAAAGCTGTATTGAAGCAGAAGGAGAATAAAATACATTTAATTTGTCGAAAAAACCATTTGTTCCGTTTTTTAAAGTCCTATTTACTTTGGAATATACCTTGTTCATTAAGGTTAAGGGCATGGCCACTCCCACTTGTACTTGCCCACAGATGTCTCTTACTACTGCAATCACCTGTGCCAAATTACAGTTTTATATATTCATTTACTGCTTACTTATGGTATTTTATAGGTCCGATTACGCGCATCTACGTCCTTAATTTTTTTTGAACTAAGCAACTCGCACATTTCGTTTCATCACGATATCTTAATTTTTATACAAGTTACAACTTACACGGGCGGACGGACGAACAGAGAGAGAGACAGTCACCCGGATTTCAACTTTTCGCGTCTTCCTGATCATTTATATACATTTACTTTATAACCCTATATCTATCTCGTTTAATTTTAAATGATACGTAGTATTAGCATTACGTATATAGTAGTATTAGGTATAATCTTGCAAAATATGTGAGTAAAAATATTTACATATAACTTATTTTGTGCATTATTGTTTTTTTTGTTCTGAAGGGTCCCCAATTAAGTAGTGAGTTTCAGAGCTGAACCCAATTTATGAATCGGAGTATGAATTTTAATATTTTTATACCCACACAACATGTAGCTACGGAGTATAATTGTTGCTGTGATCAAATTGATTGAATTTTGACCATTCCATCTCCTTCAAAGTAGTCCCCTCCCTCTGTAATACACTTATGCCAAAGAATTTTCCAGTCATAATAGAACTTGGAAAAATCCTCCGTCGTGGTGGCCATCAGAGCCTTCTTCGATTCAGCTTTTATATCCTCAATTATTAGTTGAAAATGTGGCAAAATGATCAAGAATAATCAATGCATTATAAGATGGTGCATTATTCCACTTCTTTGTTCATAAATTCAGACATAGTAAAAATCTAAGAATTCACTTTTACGGCCTCACAAAACGGCGCGTATTTCAAACAATAATGAATATTTTAACGTGAAATTTAGCATAGATGTCACTAACTGTACTACCAACTTACACCGGAGCTAATATAGCCTGCACAGGTGCATTTCTTTTAGTAACTATGTGTCCAGTTTGGATGGAAGCTATATGCTATAGTAATCCGATTTGAACATTTTTTACGGAGATTATATTATTACCTTAAGCAGTAATCCATGCCAAATTTCCTGAAGATACCACGTGAAATGCGAAAGTTTTCCATACAAGCCCTTTATTCCGATCATTCGGTTTGTATGGCAGCTATACGCTATAGTGAGCCGATCTGAACACTTTCTTCCGATATTACATTATTCCTATAAACAATAACTCATACCAAATTTCGTGAAGATTTATCGTCAAATGAGAAAGTTTCCCATGCAAGCATTTGATTCTGATCATTCAGTTTGTATGGCAGCTATATTTTATAGTTAACCAATCTGAACAATTTCTTCGGATATTACATTATTATCTTAGAAAATAACTGTGCCAACTTTTGTGAAGGTACATTGTCAAATGTGAAAGTTTTCAATACAAGAACTTGATTCCGATCGTTCAGCTTGTATGGCAGCTATATGTATGTTATAGTAGTCCGATATCGGCAGTTCCGACAAATGAGCAGCTTCTTGAAGAGAAAATGACGTTTGCAAAATTTCAAAATGATATCTTAAAAACTGAGGGATTAGTTCTTTTATATACAGACGGACAGACAGGCAGGCGGACATGGGTAAATCGACTCAGCTCAATATACTGATCATTTATATATACACTTTATATACGCTTCCTTCTGGGCAAAGTTAATATACCCTGTTCAGGGTATTAAAATGTACCGATTCGTAAAAAACACGCAAAGTATAAATTAAAAATTCACCTTTCAATTTGATCACAGTAGGCGAAAAATCGGCCCATCGCTGCGCCTACTTCCCATATAACACAATTTTAAAACCCAACTGACTCATTCGTATCCGGTGTACAAAAATCGAATGATCATTTAATATAACGGTATGTCATCTTATGGTCATAAACTGTCCAAATCCAACAAAAACTATTCAAGCCCCCAATTCCTGAAAATGTGGACTCCAGTGTCTATAGTTATCATTTGACCGAAAATATTGGTCAATGTATGGGATATGCAATTAAAATTTAGAGAGTATCGTTTCGAGGTAACAGTATCTCTGTCTATTAAAAATGGTTTGAATCGGATCAATATTTCCCTGAGCCTCCAAATACCTAATATAAAGATTTTCGAACTTCCGATGACTTTAATCAGATATACCCACTAATATGTGAGTTATTTCAATGAAAATATGAGAGCGTGTTTTATTCATACAGTGCGTCTTTGTGACTAAAAGAAATAAAACTGGGTGAAAACTTGGCCTAGTCTCTATATAACTAATATCAGAATTTTCGAAGATCTGGCTGACTTAACTCCATTTGATTGGTAATTGTATATGAGGTACCTTAAGGAAGCACAGGGAAAATTTTTTCGGTATGTAGCATGTTAATAATATGTGTTACTGGCAAAGTAGATAAAATCGGCTCATACCACGACTTTGATTGCAAGAGTATAAAGTCTTCGGTTACAGCCGAACTTGTACTTGTATTTCTTTGTATTTAAAAGATTATTTTTTTATTGTTTTCTTTTATAAATTAAAATTTGTAGATTATTCAAAATTTTTCATAAATTTATTTCTTATAGTAATATCAAAATCATTCTTCCGGCCGGTTAAGGTTATTAATCGCCCTTCTAAAGGTAACATTGTACTTTCACTTTTTTAGTTTTGAGGTGTTATTTTTAAGTATGAGACGAAATTCTGGTGGTCATCTGTCCTTCCGTTCGTCCGATTACTTGAGTAAAAGCTGAGATATCTTGATGAAAGTTTGTACACATGTTGCTTGGCACCCTAGGAGAGTTGGTTTTGTAAGTCGATGAAAGTGGCATTGCCACGCCCACAAAATACCATTTATCGAAAACCTATAACTCCAAATTACCATACAAAGTTGTAATTTGGTGCAGAGGATTGTAGTGGTAAGGGGTACCTTTAGTTGAAAAATCTTTAAAAATTGTATGCACACATCTCCAAAACCACTTAAGCTAAATCTTCCAATTTTACTCAAATTTCAATCTAGTGAATATCCTCTTTGAAAATATAAAAATCGTTGAAATCGGATTATCAACCCGTTCATCAACCCAAATAACGGTTATGTTGAAAACTACTAAAAAGACGATAACTTATTAAAGATCAGAGACTTTGAACTCTGCACCAAAGATTCCACCAAATAGCTTTATAGAAACAAATATCAAAATTGGGCGACCTGCGTGGCACCGCGCTCATACACTTTGTACAAATAATACCTTAAAATGTTCCAATGTAACTACTAAAGTCCCAAGATACCGAATACGTGCACCCCAGTTTCATTTCTGAACTTGTTTTTTTCAAAAATATTGATAAATCTCTAAGATATTATACTTATATCATCGAAATTCTGAAAAAATATTTGTATGATAATAAGTACTTCGCCCATATATCAAACATGGGTAGAATTAGATGAATACTACCAGTTGCTACCGAGTATTATAGTTTTGTTTACCTAATGGTTGCAAGAGTATAAAAATACAGAGAAAAGAGAGAAAGGGCATCAAGTCAATTGGAAGGTCGAAAATCTTTATATTAGAAATAAGGGGCTAAGTATTTCATTTCCGAACTTGTTTTTTCAAAAATATTGATAAATCTCTAATATATTATACTTATATCATCGAAATTCTGAAAAAATATTTGTATGATAATAAGTACTTCGCCCATATATCAAATATGGGTAGAATTAGATGAATACTACCAATTGCTACCGAGTATTATAGTTTTGTTTACCTAATGGTTGCAAGAGTATAAAAATACAGAGAAAAGAGAGAAAGGGCATCAAGTCAATTGGAAGGTCGAAAATCTTTATATTAGAAATAAGGGGCTAAGTATTTATCTAATTCTACCCATATTTGATAGAGCCCCGTACTACCTCGCTGGTGTGAGTGTCGACTTTGTCGCAATGGGCACTTTTGTATAGTGTTCAATTCTGAGGAATATGTGACTAAGGTCAAAGCGATGCCATAAAATGCCTCTGAGCTATAAAAATTTAAAGATAAATAATCACGATTGTCTGTATTTTCTATGGAAAAGTTTTACGTGCCTTGGTCCAGTCCTTAATGTTAATATTAAGGGCTCAAATTTTCAGGGAATTTGTTTAGGTTATTCTCAAGGAAATTTCATGATGGGATTGAAAAAAATTAATAGTTCAAAAAAAACACCCTAATATACATATATATATATATAGTATATATGCGTGTATATGTATAAAAATGATCAGGATGACGAGAAAAGTTGAAATCCGGTTGACTATCTGTCTGTCCGTCCGTCCGTCCAAGCCGTAACTTGACTAAAAATTTAGATATCTCGATGAAACTTGGTATGTGAGTTCCTGAGTACAAATAAAGTTTTGAATTCGTATATGGGCATAATCGAACTATAATCGGATATGAAGCTATGATTTGGTACAGAGAATCAAAGTAGCAAGGAGCACTTGTGTGCAAAAATTTTTGAAAAAGTGGACATGGCCCCCACCTCTAACAAGTTCAATGTACACATCCTCCTAAGCCCCTTAAGCTACAACAACGAAACTCGCTGAGTACAAATCTTAAAGGAATTTCTATAAATAGTGTGAAAACGATTGAACGGCACTGTCAAAAACTACTAAAAGCGAGATAAATCAATACCCAAATACGCCAGAGACATTAAATTTTACCACCACGATGATAATGATATATCTGTATGTCAAAACTGGGTTGAATCAGACCAATACTTTCCTTAGCCCCCATATATTTAATATAAAGACTTTCGAACTTCCGATTGACTTTGTACCGCACATATCGGTCAATATGTGAGTTATCCCAATAAAAATAATAGAGCGAGTTTTACTCATAACAGTGTATTTTTGTGCCTAAAACAAATAAATTTAAAGCCGGGATAGACGGCCAGGAAGGTTTTGCTGTGTGTTTGGTGGGATTGGAAGGGAATTATCCACTATGAGCTGCCCCCATATGACCAAACGCTTAATTCTACCATCTACTTCGAACAACTGGACCGCCTGAAGCAGGCGATCGACCAGAAGCGTCCAGAATTGACCAACAGGAACACACTTCGTTGATGACTCGTCAGAAGCTACGGAAGTTTGGATGAGAAGTTTTATCGCATCCACCATATAGCCCGAACATAGCGCCAAGTGATTACCACCAGTTTCTATTCATGGCTAACACCCTTGTTGGTGTAAAGTTGAACTCAAAAGAGGCTTCTGAAAAGTGGCTGTCCGAGTTCTTCGCAAATAAGGAAGGGGGCTTCTACGAGAAGAGTATTGTGAAGTTGCCGTCTAGATGGAAACAGATTATCCGATCCATGTAACACTTTTTATAAAGCATTGAATAAAGAGCAAAAAAGCGGAAGGGATATATTTGACAACCTATTCTATCGATAGGGTAGTTTTTCCCTTTAAAATCTAATTACTTTTTGCTGGCTTACATTAAAAGACTTTGGCTTTATTCACTTCATTTTTATGGAATGATCTTTGGATTTATTTATAAGACAAAATATGAAGAATGACCAAAAATACAAAAAAATAATAACTTATGTATATATACAATTTTTGAGTTGAGTGCTGTTCTCCTAAGAGAACAATCCAGCCTAATTAAACATCCCTCTGACTCTGTAAAATAAAATTATTTAATGTTATATTCATTTATATGCACTGTATGTAGACCACTGCCTATGGTCGACAGAATTTTCACATAATATTTTTTCAATTTCATAATTTTAATCTCTAAAATCAAGAGTACTAAATAAAATGGAGGTTTCTTTACGATTTTTCCACGGTGCTTAATATTATTAGAGATTTCTGTTAAAGTGGCTATGAGTTTCTTAAGATCCAATTGACAACTCTAACCGGAACTCTTGTGTACGTTTGATCCTTCATCTTTTTCTTACTCATTGGGCTTATAAGTTGCACGGTGTGTACAGGTTAGTTTTCGCGTTAATTCTTACAATGTATTGGACTTTTCTTAGTCGCTGTCTTGCTGGGATGCTTTCCAAAATTAAACTTCGCAGACTATACAAGGTTAAATTTTTTTATTTTGTGAACATTGGTGGTAAGTTTAGCTAAGATATGAATCATCGGTAGTCAAAAAATCTTTCGATATTGAGACGAAAATAAAACTATTGACAGTCCCATCGATTGATTTGCAACTCCACTAAGAACTGCACTGCACAATATGTCGGTCAGTGTAAGAGTTTTATACATACCTATTGTCTATGTATATCTGAGCAACATGTGAAAAGTATGTGCAATCGGCTTCGACCTTTTTCTATCCCCATAATACCCTATAAAAGGTTTCCGCCTTTTCAGTTGTTTTCCTCTTAGTATGGTCAAAATGTGTGATATTATATTTTAATGAAATGAAGTGGTCAAGTATTATTTTGGTAAGTCCCCGGCTATCATCCTCATAAGTTTCCTTACTTACTTTTTCAATAAACTCGTTCCCGGTACACATCTTTCCATCGCACGACCGCATTCGGACTCTTATCGGGCACGGATTAACTGAATACTGTATATATCAGTCAAAATTTATTGAAAGGACAATATTTATATTATAGTTTAATACCGAAAATTTGTGAAAATTCCTCCTACTGATTTTCGTTATTCTCGCATATTTAAGACGAATATGTCAGTCAGGATATGGGTTACGCAATACCAAAAGTCAAATCTTCTACTACTACAGATCATTTGTAAACGAAGGCAAAGAAATAAAAATGGGATATATGAATTTTCTCAGTTCATAGTTTTTATGGTCGATCCAACACCAGAATTTGGAGAAACCAAATACTTAAAGATTTCATATTACACATTACTCGATTATACGCTTTACATATGAGGTAAAAACTTATAATCTATTTTTTCAAATATCGCAATGTTGTTACTGAGTATAATAAATTTATTCACCTAGCGGTTGTTTCTAACACATAAAACTAATCGAGATTTATACGGAGTTATGTATATAAATGGCCAGGATGACGAGACGTGTTGAAATCTGGGCGATTGTCTGAATTGAGACATTTTGATGAAACTCACTTCACATCACTTAGTATACATAAGTATTCCTTGGCACCATAAGCAGTTTGGATTTATATATGGGCGTAATGGGAAACTGCCGCACCCACAAATTACCACTAACAGAAAACTTAAACATTGTTATAGCTAGGCTGAACATACGAGTCACGTTCACATTTTAAAACTTTGGAAACCACACACATTCGTTACTCTGTACCAAATAATAGTTTTGTAGTTTGGTTATATTATTTTTCACATTTTCTATTAATAATATTTTGTGCGTGTTATAGATTTATTACCCTCCATAGGTTTCTGATGACGGATATGCCTTATATCACAAGATAAACAAGTAAGGAAGGGCAAAGTTCGGGTGTCACCGAACATTTTATACTCTCGCATGATAAAGTGATAATAATTTACATATTTTTTTATTTTGTAGTAAAATTAATTAGATTAGATCAATTTGTGTACTTTGAGTATTGAATTGTATTTTCATTTCCTAATGTACATATATATTATACAGAGAAGGCATCAGATGGAATTCAAAATAGCGTTATATTGGAAGAAGGCGTGGTTGTGAACCGATTTCACCCATATTTCGTACATGTCATCAGAGTGTTAAGAAAATATTATATACCGAATTTCATTGAAATCGGTCCAGTAGTTCCTGAGATATGGTTTTTGGTCCATAAGTGGGCGGCGCCACGCCCATTTTCAATTTTTGAAAAAAGCCTGGTTGCAGCTTTCATCTGCCACTTCTTCCGTAAAATTTAGTGTTTCAGACGTTTTTTGTTAGTCGGTTAACGCACTTTTAGTGATTTTCAACATAACCTTTGTATTGGAGGTGGGCGTGGTTATACTCCGATTTCTTCCATTTTTGAACTGTGTATGGAAATTCCTGAAGGAAACGACTCTATAGAGCTTGGTTGATATAGCTATAGTAGTTTTCGAGATATGTACAAAAAACTTAGTAGGGGGCGGGGCCACACCCACTTTTCCAAAAAAGTTACGCCCAAATATGCCCCTCCCTAATGCCATCCTTTGTGTCAAATTTGACTTTAATATCTTTATTTATGGCTTAGTTATGACACTTTATAGGTTTTCGGTTTCCGCCATTTTGTGGGGCCAATTTTTCCCATCTTCGAACATAACCTTCTTATGGAGCCAAGAAATACGTGTAGCAAGTTTCATCATGATATCTCAATTTTTACTCAAGTTACAGCTTGCATGGACGGACGGACAGACGGACGGACGGACAGACAGACATCCGGATTTCAACTCTACTCGTCACCCTGATCACTTTGGTATATATAACCCTATATCTGACTATTTTAGTTTTAGGACTTACAAACAATCGTTATGTGAACAAAACTATAATACTCTCCTTAGCAACTTTGTTGCGAGAGTATAAAAATTGGATTACGAAGTAAATATGAAAGATCATGTTCGGGTGTAAAACACTCCATATGACCAGGCTTTTCAATAAGTTTTGTCGTTGGATAAGAAAAACACAATTTTATGATTCAAAACACACTTTATTATTCAGTTTAATCTCCCTGAACATTAATACACTTGCTCCAATGATCTTTCAATCTGTGGATCCCATCTCTGAAGTGAGAATCCGGAAGGTCTGCAAAATGCGTTTCAACAGCCGTTATAACCTCTTCATTTGATGAAAAACACTTGCCACGCATACATTTTTTTAGTTTTGGAAACAAATGGAAATCGCTGGGGACGAAATCTGATGAATAGGGTGGATACTCCAAGAATTCGAACTTCACTTATGGATTTTAGCCATTGTCAAAATGATCTTGTGACACGGTGCATTGACCTGATGAAAAAAAAAAATATTTTTCTTCTGCACACCGGTTCTTTTTTCACGAATTTTTTCCTTCAACTGGTCCAAAAGGTTGCAATAATATTCATTGGTTTACTAGTTCACAAGCAATCCACAAACAAAATTCCTCTCGCATCCTAAAAACCTGATGCCATAAACTTCTTGGCCACACCACACACACTCTTTAGACTCTTGTTTTGGTTCAGGATCATGGTGATAGCCCCAAGTCTCATCCATAGGCGTAAATCGATGCACAAAATCTATTTTATCCTTTTAAAACTGTCCAAATGTCGCTTTCGAATGTGTTTTTGTTCCATTGTTGGCGAATATGGCACCCATTGTGCACACAGCTTTCTAAAATCCAAAATTTTAAAATATATCTCACACTGCCTAATGAGATGTGTAGAGCCTCTACTAAATCTCTCTCAGTCAGTCGATGATCTTCCAAAATCATAATTTTTTTTTTGGCTATGATTTCTGGTGTTAATGCGCTTTTTGGACGTCCTTCACGTGGATCGTCTTCAAGGCTTGTACGACCACGTTTAAATTCAGCAACCCATCTTTCTACTGTTCTAATTGTAGGTGAACAAGCATTTCATACTTTTAAAATTCGTTCGTGAATTTCTTTAGGTGTTACACATTTCAAAAATAAGAATTTTATTACTGCACAATATTAAATTTTTTCCATTGTAAAAAAATACTTTGACACGGCTCACTAAATGGCTCGTAAACAAAGAATGAATTGACAGATTGAAATGGAACTACACATACGTTCATATGAAGAGTGTACCAACTAAACAAAAAAATTGGGTTAGTAACAACGCCCTCTCTTATCCAACGATAAAACTTATTGAACAACCTGATAAGAAGTAAGGAAGGGCTATGGTCGGATGTAACCGCACACTTTTACTCTCGCAACATGCAAAGATCAAGGCCGGTTAAAAATCAGTTAAAATTTTAATAAAATATCTGATCGATATTTTCGTATTTTCGCTAAAAAATACACAATATGAACTGACGTCCACATATTCGGTACCTTGGTGCTTGAATAGTTTTGGTCCGACTTGGACAATTTTTGGCATACCAAAAATCGTGCAAAGTTTCATTCGGATATATTGATTGGTTTTTGATTTGTATACTTGTAAGTGAAAGAATAAGATGGAATTTAAATTTTTGTTATATGAAGAGAAGTAGTGGTTTTTGTTTGATTTCGCCCATTTGGTTTAAATCTGTGAAGTAGCTTCCGAGATATGGGTGTTCACTTAAGTGTGGGCGATGCCAGGCCCATCGTACAAATTTGGTCCGGCTCCTTTAAATCCTTCATGTACCATCTTGGGTGCCTATGTTATGTTTCTGGCATTTTTAGTTATAGCTTTCTCGCACTTTTAGTAGTTTGTAATATAATCGTTAGATGAGCAGACACTGGGCGCGGTTATTATTCAAATTCAACAATTTTGAAGGGAATTCAAATTCAATTTCAGGAGGGAACTTGGTTATTATAACTTAAATGGCTTGGGAAATATGTACATTAAACATTAAATTTGTTAGATAGCATGACCACGTCTACTTTTTATAAGCTTATCAACCATGCCCCTCCACCAATTCATTTTAAAATAATAATACCCAACGATTACCTTTCTCCCACCAAACCGATTCGAGGGACACAATCAGCAAACGAGCAGAATTAGCCGAGTCATAAAAGGCAAGAGAGTTTTAAGCATTGCGAGCTTAAGCTGCTCAGCTGCAGAAACAAAATTTTCAACAGCCAATATTAAGAATTAGATTAAAGTAAGTTTATTATTTTTAAATGTTACTGGTTAAAGGTAGATAAAATAATTTTTTAATGGTGAAGAGTGAGTCTGTTAGATCAAATGTACTGTAATAGGCAGATTTTTAAGTTTTAAAGGGTTAGTGTAAGGGGGAAGATTTAAACTGGAATCCAAATGCAACTGATTTAAGACAAAAAGTAAAAAGTGTGAATTGAACGGACTCTAACTTCTCCGAATGGACTTTATAACAAGGGTTCCAAACCACAGAAGCATACTCTAATAGTGAGGCCTATACCAAAGATGTAAGAAGATTTCTTGTGATAAGCGGATCTATACATTTTTTAGACTAACGTTTAACAAAACTAAGAGCGCCTTTAGCTTTAAAAATAGTGGAAGATGCGTGAAAATTAAAATTGAGCTTTGGGTCCATAGTTACTCCCAGATCAACACAACTGCGTACTTGCTCCAACCAAAAGTTTCGTATTACGTGTGAAGTAGGGTGTACAGATCTACATGAAAAGCTCATCGTTTTAAATGTTTTAGGTGTCAATGGCATGTCATTCTAATACATCAAGAAACTAGGTTGCTTATGTCTGTTTGCGGCTGACATCTTTCGCTATTTGAAGTAAATGATTTAAGAAGTTTTACATATACAGAGTCCGACACTCGAAGTGTAACCAATTAAAAAAACCATAAATTCGGTTTGGAAAATTATTTTTATTAATGTTAAAGTACAAAATGTGTAAAAATAATCATAAATTTAGGACCAATTCACTTTTCCTCGATATGACCACCTTTTGCCTTAACTATGGCTTTGAGACGGTCAAAAAACGAATCGCAAGCTGCCCGAATGTGACTTGCCGGTATTGTGTCCCACTCACGGACAATGGCTTTCTTCAGCATCGCGAGACTGGTGTATTTTTTACTTCGGACCTTGCTCTCAAAAATGGCCTAGACAGAATAATCCATTGGATTCGCATCTGGTGAATTCGAGAGCCATTGTGTGGTCGTAATGAAGTTCGGAACGTTGTTTTTCAGACCCTGTAATAAAAAATGTTGATTATGTCAGAAAAAAGGGTCGTTAAATATGACTTGTTGAATTATATTACTAAGATAACCCATTTTAGAAATATTGGTTGAAAACCAAGAAGATCAAGTTTATTCAAAACAATTAAATGGTTTACTTTATCAAAAGCTTTACTAAAATCTGTGTATATATCATCAGTATGCTTATTCTCCCTAAAGCCCGTTGATACATGTGATACAAGATTCAAGCAGATTTCCCATTAAGAAAACCATGTTGAGAACAAGAAATTTGTTGAGAAATCCCGAAGGTTATGTCGTCTATTATAATTGCTTTAAACAGTTTAGGTATTGCTGAAAACTTTGCTACTCCCCTATAGTTTTCAATGGATGACCTAAATCCACTCCTATGTAAAGGAATTATAAATCACTCTTTCCATATAGATGGAAATAAGACTTGCTTAGGAGATGAGTTAGATATGTAATGTCAAGGGTTGGTATATATTTGGCACATTTTTGAAGAAAGCATGAGAGAGTTATATCTGGGTCATATTTAAATGATTGTTCTAACATATTTAACTGATACTCGTATAAGACGTCTGCTTTGGAAATGGTGGGTGCATTAATTACAGAAATTGAACATAACTTGTGCTGCTGCTGAACATTTTTTGGAGTTTTTGGAGAGTAATTGGACTTAAAGAATTCAGCAAACATATAAGAAAATGTGTGTTTGGCACAGGACACAGTAGACTTATATTTCATCTCGGACGTAAAATTAGAAATCCTGCGTTTGGAGTTGACGAAACCATAGAACAATTTTGGATTACGTATAATATTATTTTTTACCTTGTTTATATAATTATTATAACATATTTTGTTAAGTAAAAGCACGATATTTTAATTTTTTTACTTTACATAACTCTCTCGAAAACCATAAATTAGAACTCATTCTTTGAGTTACAATACTTTTCGGAAAATATTTGTCAAATAATTTTAAAATAGTTTCATTAAAATGGGAAATTAAATATTGCCACTTTAATGTGGCCAAGTTTCTTTGTAAAGTTCGTAATTAATCTTCTTAAAATTAGCTTTCTAACAGTTGAACACAGATCCAAATAAAAGTTGTATATCTTAATGTGGAGCTTAGTTATGGCCTTCAACTTTGCTTAAACTGAAATCTGCTTAAACGCGAGGAAGAATTCAATAGCGAAATGTATATAAAGAAGCTGTGGCCAAATTCAAACTAGTAAAATTCCCTTTGGAAAGCCCAAAAGTCCATGATGCCATCAACTGACTCCAATATACCTAAACAAGACTTGGGTGGAAATTGGGCTCGAAGTGACGAGGAAAAGGCTAATTGTTTTGCAAACCACCTACAAAAGGTATTTCAACCTAATTTGCCAAAGAAAAACTTAAAGCTGTCAATCTTACCTAACACAGTTAAAGAGTCACACGAGTCTTTTAAGACTTCACCTTCGGAAATGATTGGAATCATCAAAGAACTTAATGCAAAAAAGTCGCCTGGACACGTTAAATGAGATACCCAATTTTGCTGTTGAGGTGCTCTTCAGTGCAATTCTTAGTTGCGCATACTTTCCAATTTCATGGAAAAGGACGAAGATTATCTTGATAGATAAACCTGGGAAATATTTAACACAGGCGTCTTCATACAGACCAATCAGTCTTCTACCCTGTCTTTCTAAAATATTTGAAAAAGTGTTACTATCGAAGATATCTCCTTTCCTCCACGAAAATAATACAGTACCAACGCATCAATTCGGATTTTGTGCGGAACATGGCACAATAGAGAAAGTAAATATAATTACTAACGAAATAAGGAAAGCATTTGAGCACAGAGAGTACTGTTCAGCAATATTTCTAGATATAGCTGAGGCGTTTGATAAGGGTGACACGAAGGCCTTTTATATCAGATTAAAAAAATTCTACTTTTAGAATTGTATAAACCATTGGAGTCTTGTATAAATAATATACACTTTTGTGAAAGTAGGAGGTTTCATATCTGATGTAAGACCGCTAAGGGCTGGTGTACCACAAGGCAGCGTTTTAGACCCAACACTATACATCATATATACAGCAGACCTTCCAACAGCTAACAATGTATTTACTTCAACTTTTGCGGATGACACAGCTATAGTGATCCGTAACAATTGATACATTTTAGCATCAAGAATATTAGCGGAGCATTTAAGTTCTGTCGAAGAATGGCTAGCGAACTGACGTAGAAATGTGAATGAACAGAAGTGTAAGCATATTACATTTTCGCTAAGACCAAAAATGTGCCCGGCTGTAGAAATAAATAATATTTTAGTACCCCAAGCGAACGAGGTGTATGGCATTCAACTGTGGGGTACGACCTGTGTTACTAATATTGATAAAATACAAAGGTTCCAATCTAAAATGCTTCGAGCAATTACATGTTCACCATGGTACATGCGTAACGAAAATATCCATAAAGACCTTGGTATTTCTATGGTAGAGAAAGAAGTAGAAGATGGCAGAATTAAATATATAGTACATTCCTGCGATCAAAGAGCAACGTGTCACCAAAAAAGCTCAATCACTTGCTTGAGCTAGTCGACTTGTAGTTTTTAAATAGATTTAAGATTTTGTACCTTATTGTTAGGCTTAAAAAAGCAGATCCAATAAATAAAATAATATTGAAACAAGTAAGGAAGGGCTAAGTTCGGGTGTTACCGAACATTTTATACTCTCGCATGATAAAGTGATAATCGAGATTTCATTATCCGTCATTTACATATTTTTCCAATACCGTATTTGTGTGAAGTTTTATTCCGCTATCATCATTGGTTCCTAATGTATATACTCGTATTATACAGAGAAGGCA
The DNA here is from genome assembly GCF_024586455.1 of Bactrocera neohumeralis. NCBI lineage: Eukaryota > Metazoa > Arthropoda > Insecta > Diptera > Tephritidae > Bactrocera > Bactrocera neohumeralis. The sequence goes on from NW_026089623.1 coordinate 21,290,946, forward strand.
TCAGATGGAATTCAAAACAGCGTTATATTGGAAGAAGGCGTGGTTGTGAACTGATTTCATCCATATTTCGTACATGTCATCAGGGTGTTACGAGAATATTATATACCGAACTTCATTGAAATCGGTAGAATAGTTCCTGAGATATGGTTTTTGTCCATAAGTGGGCGACGCCACGCCCATTTTCAATTTAAAAAAAAAGCCTGGGTGCAGCTTCCTTCTGCCATTTCTTCCGTAAACTTTAGTGTTTCTGGCGTTTTTTGTTAGTCGGTTAACGCACTTTTCGTGATTTTTATACTCTCGCAACAATGTTGCTAAGGAGAGTATTATAGTTTTGTTCACATAACGGTTGTTTGTAAGTCCTAAAACTAAAAGAGTCAGATAAAGGGTTATATATACCAAAGTGATCAGGGTGACGAGTAGAGTCGAAATCCGGATGTCTCTCTGTCCGTCCGTCCGTCTGTCCGTCCGTCCGTCTGTCCGTCCGTGCAAGCTGTAACTTGAGTAAAAATTGAGATATCATGATGATATCTTTGTATGGGAGGTGGACGTGGTTATTATCCGATTTCTTCCATTTTTGAACTGTATATGGAAATTCCTGAAGGAAACGACTCTATAGAGTTTGGTTGATATAGCTATAGTAGTTTCCGAGATATGTGCAAAAAACTTAGTAGGGGGCGGAGCCACGCCCACCTTTCCAAAAAAATTACGTCCAAATATGCCCCTCCCTAATGCGATCCTTTGTGCCAAATTTCACTTTAATATCTTTATTTATGGCTTAGTTATGACACTTTATAGGTTTTCGGTTTCCGCCATTTTGTGGGCGTGGCAGTGGGCCAATTTTGCCCATCTTCGAACTTAACCTTCTTATGGAGCCAAGAAATACGTGTACCAAGTTTCAATTATCTCAATTTTTACTCAAGTTACAGCTTGCACGGACTGACGGACAGACGGACGGACGGACAGACAGACATCCGGATTTCAACTCTACTCGTCACCCTGATCACTTTGGTATATATAACCCTATGTGTTACTCTTTTAGTTTTAGGACTTACAAACAACTGTTATGTGAACAAAACTATAATGCTCTCCTTAGCAACTTTGTTGCGAGAGTATAAAAAACCAGTTATGGCTATATTTATTCTCTTGCAACCTGTTGCTATAGAGTATAATAGTTTTGTTTACCTAATGGTTAGATGTATCACCTAAAACTAAGCGAGATAGATATAGCATTATGTATATATAAAAGATTGGGATGACGAGAAAAGATGAAATACGGGTGACTGACTGTCTGCCCATCCGTTCGTGCATACTCTAACTTGAGTAAAAATTGAGTTATCTTGATGATATGATGATGCACGTTCCTTAGTACAAGGAAATTTACGAGTTCGAAGATGAGTGTAATCGAGCCACTTCCACGCCCACAAATCGCCATTAACCGAAAACTTAAGGAACTATAACTGAGTAACAAATAAAGATATAAAACTGTAATTTTGCACAGGGTACCCTTGTAGCAAGGGGCACCTGTAGGCTCAATGTATATGTCTTCTAAACTATTAAAGCCATAGCAACCAAATTTAAACTCCTACCAACAGCGGGAAAATAGATTAAATGGGATGATAACCCCGCTCGCTTCCCTTAAACCTTACTGTTACTACTTAAAGCGAGATAAATCAATAACTAAATACGCCGGAGACATTAAATTTTACCTCCGAGATGGTATAGAAAGATGTTATGGGAGCTAATGTGCATATTGGACGACGGGCGTGGCACCGCCCACTTTTTGGTGAACTCACATTTCTCGGGACCCGATCGACCGATTTCGACCAAATTATTCAAGCCCCTAAGTACTAAATATGTGGACCACAGTATCTACAGTTGACTTTTTACCCAAAATATCGGTCAATGTGTGAGATATAAAATTGAAATTCAGAGAGCATCCTTTCCTCATTTATTACCTTTTTTTTATACTCTCGCAACAATGTTGCTAAGGAGAGTATTATAGTTTTGTTCACATAACGGTTGTTTGTAAGTCCTAAAGCTAAAAGAGTCAGATATAGGGTTATATATACCAAAGTGATCAGGGTGACGAGTAGAGTCGAAATCCGGATGTCTGTCTGTCCGTCCGTCCGTCTGTCCGTCCGTCTGTCCGTCCGTTTGTCCGTCCGTCTGTCCGTCTGTCTGTCCGTCCGTCCGTCCGAGCAAGCTGTAACTTGAGTAAAAATTGAGATATCATGATGAAACTTGGTACACGTATTCCTTGGCTCCATAAGAAGGTTAAGTTCGAAGATGGGCAAAAGCGGCCCACTGCCACGCCCACAAAATGGCGGAAACCGAAAACCTATAAAGTGTCATAACTAAGCCATAAATAAAGATATTAAAGTGAAATTTGGCACAAAGGATCGCATTAGGGAGCAGCATATTCGGACGTAATTGTATTTTGGAAAAGTGGGCGTGGCCCCGCCCCCTACTAAGTTTTTTGTACATATCTCGGAAACTACTATAGCTATGTCAACCAAACTCTACAGAGTCGTTTTCTTCAGGCATTTCCATATGCAGTTCAAAAATGGAAGAAATCGGATAACGACCACGCCCAGCTCCCATACAAAGGTTATGTTGAAAATCATTAAAAGTGCGTTAACCGACTAACAAAAAACGTCAGAAACACTAAATTTTACGGAAGAAATTGCAGAAGGAAGCTGCACCCAGGCTTTTTTTTAAATTGAAAATGGGCGTGGCTTCGCCCACTTATGGACCAAAAACCATATCTCGGGAACCACTTGACCGATTTCAATGAAATTCGGTGTGTTATATTTTCTTAACACCCTGATGATATGTACAAAATATGGTTGAAATCGGTTTACAACCACGCCTTCTTCCAATATAACGCTATTTTGAATTCCATCTGATGCCTTTTCTGTATAATACGAGTATATACATTAGGAACCAATGATGATAGCGGAATAAAACTTTACAAAAATACGCTATTTGAAAAATATGTAAATGACGTATAATGAAATCTCGATTATCACTTTATCATGCGAGAGTATAAAATGTTCGGTGACACCCGAACTTAGCCCTTCCTTACTTGTTCAATAGTATTTTTGTGATTAAAAAATGGGTTAAATTGTTTCAATACTCCCCTGAGCCCATAAACCTAATAATAATTTTCGAATTTTCGGTTATATCGGCCAATATATGAGATATATCTGTGAAAATTGCAGAATTACAGTATATCTTTGTGCCTAAGTTAGAAACAATAGGGTGAAAACTTGACCTAGCCCTTAATAAGTTTTGTCGTTGGATAAGAGAGGGCGTTGCTATTGTTCACCTACAATTAAAACAGTAGAAGGATGGGTTGCTGAATTTAAACGTGTTCGTACAAGCCTTGAAGACGATCAACGTGAAGGACGTCCAAAAAGCGCTTCAACACCAGAAATCATAGCCAAAAAACAGGATATGGTTTTGGAAGATCATCGATTGAGTGATAGAGATTTAGTAGAGAATCTCTACTTCTCATTAGGCAGTGTGAGACATATTTTGAAATTTTGGATTTAAGAAAGGTGTGTGCACAATGGGTGCCATATTCGCCAATAATGGAACAAAAACACATTCTTTTAATTTTGTTTTCGCAATACCTTTTTATTTATTGAATCTGCGTTTTGTTTTAAAAGCCTAACAACAAGTTATAAAATCTTAAGTCTATTTAAAAACTAGACAAGCTCAAGCAAATGTTTGAGCTGTTTTGGTGATACGTTGCTCCTTAGTACGCAGGCATATCTCTTCTATTAAGGCGTGTCGCAGGAATGTACCAAAGCACTAGCCAAAGGGTTGGGTGATTTCGGAGTTAAGATATACTGTATATTTAATTCTGCTGTCTTCTACTTCTTTCTTTACCATAGAAATACCAAGGTCTTTATGAGTATTTTCATTACGCATGTACCATGGTGAAGTCATGTGTAGAAGTTCACGCAAGTGAGGAAAGTTCTCTGATCGCCATTCACTTGGGAGTGGCCAGAAACGATTCTTTTACACATGGCTCAAGCAGCTCACTACTTCCGGTCTTTGACCAAGTATCCTCTGGGTAGCCTAAGAACATCCGTTCGAAGGCGAGCTAATGTGAGAAGGCGAAACATCCCCTACATAAGGTTGTGCGCTGGGTTTGGGACCCGCCACGTAAAAAAACACCCCCAATGAAAAGAAGCAACAAGCCTCGGATGAGAGCCCCCCTTCTGATGACGACCATGGCAAACGAAATAAGGACTACGAATTGAGGGCATGCACCTGGAATGTCCGGACCCTTAATTGGGAAGGTGCCGCTGCCCAGCTGGTTGATGTCCTCGCGAAAATAAAGGCTGACATCACCGCCGTCCAAGAAATGCGATGGACGGAACAAGGACAGAGACGAGTAGGTCCTTGTGACATTTACTACAGTGGCCATATAAAGGAGCGCAAGTTTGGTGTTGGATTCGTGGTGGGAGAGAGACTCCGTCGGCGAGTACTATCATTCACTCAGGTGAATGAACGCCTAGCCACAATCCGCATTAAAGCGAGGTTCTTCAACATATCGCTGATTTGCGCCCACGCCCCGACGGAAGAGAAGGACGAGGTGACCAAAGATGCCTTCTACGAGCGCTTGGAGCGCGCTTATGAGCGCTGCCCCCACCACGATGTCAAAATCGTGCTTGGCGACTTTAACGCCAGGCTTTGGCACTACGGTCGGTAAATTCAGCCTCCACGATGAAACATCCCCAAATGGGTTGAGGCTGATTGACTTCGCCGGGGCCCGAAATATGGTTATCTGTAGTACTAGGTTCCAGCATAAGAAGATTCATCAAGCTACCTGGCTGTCTCCTGATCGAAAAACTACCAACCAGATCGATCATGTTGTGATAGACGGAAGTGTTTTAGATGTGCGTGCTCTCCGAGGTCCTAACATCGACTTGGACCACTATCTTGTTGCAGCAAAGATTCGCACCCGCCTCTGTGCAGCAAAAAACGCACGACAACAAACACAAGGAAGGTTCGACGTCGACAAGCTGCAATCACAACAGACAGCCGAACGATTTTCTTTTTTGCTCTCAGAGAGCATACTCTTGTAGAACACCCAAAGGTGATCTAGTGACCGATGCCCAGAGCATACTTAAATTACGGAGGGAACACTTCTCCAGCCTGCTGAATGGCAGTGAACGCACAACGCCAGGAGAAGGCGAACCCGATTCCCCAATCGATGACGATGGAGCAGACGTTCCATTGCCCGACCATGAAGAAGTTCGAATAGCAATTACCCGCCTAGCTATTCAAACACGGCGGCGAAGAACTGATAAGGAGCATGCATCAGCTTCTTTGTAAAATATGGTCGGTCGAAAGCATGCCCAACGATTGAAATTTAAGTGTGCTATGCCCAATCCATAAAAAAGGAGACCCCACAATCTGCGCCAACTACCGTGGGATTAGCCTCCTCAACATCGCATATAAGGTTTTATCGAGCGTATTGTGTGAAATATTAAAGTCCACCGTCAACAAACTGATTGTACCTTATCAGTGTGGCTTTAGACCTGGAAAATCAACAACCGACCAGATATTCACCATGCGCCAAATCTTGGAAAAGACCCGTGAAAGAAGAATCGACACACACCACCTCTTCGTCGATTTCAAAGCTGCTTTCGACAGCACGAAAAGGAGCTGCCTTTATGCCGCGATGCCGCGGCTGTGTAAACTGACGTTGAGTAACACCAAAAGCTCCGTCAGGATCGGGGAGGACCTCTCCGAGCCGTTCGATACCAAACGAGGTTTCAGACAATGTGACTCCCTATCGTGCGACTTCTTCAACCTGCTTCTGGAGAAAGTAGTTCGAGCTGCAGAACTAAATAGAGAAGGTATAATCTTCTATAAGAGTGTACAGATGCTGGCGTATGCCGACGATATTGATATCATCGGCCTCAACACCCGCGCCGTTAGTTCTGCTTTCTCCAGGCTGGACAAGAAAGCACAGAAAATGGGTCTGGCAGTGAACGAGGGCAAAACGAAATATCTCCTGTCATCAAACAAACAGTCGTCGCACTCGCGACTTGGCACTCACGTCACTGTTGACAGTCATAACTTTGAAGTCGTAGATAATTTCGTCTATCTTGGAACCAGCGTAAACACCACCAACAATGTCAGCCTAGAAATCCAACGCAGGATTGCTCTTACCAACAGGTGCTACTTCGGACTGAGTAGGCAATTGAAAAGTAAAGTCCTCTCTCGACGAACAAAAACTAAACTCATAATTCCCGTCCTGCTATATGGTGCAGAGGCTTGGGCGGTGACGGCAACCGATGAGTCGACATTGCGAGTTTTCGAGAGAAAAATTCTGCGAAAGAATTATGGTCCTTTGCGCATTGGCCACGGCGAATATCGCGTTCGATGGAACGATGAGCTGTTCGAGATATACGACGACATTGACATAGTTTAGCGAATTAAAAGACAGCGGCTACGCTGGCTAGGTCATGTTGTCCGGATGGATGAAAACACTCCAGCTTTGAAAGTATTTGACGCAGTACCCGCCGGTGGAAGCAGAGGAAGAGGAAGACTCCACTCCGTTGGAAGGACCAAGTGGAAAAGAACCTGGCTTCGCTTGGAATATCCAATTGGCACCACATAGCGAAAAGAAGAAACGACTGGCGAGCTGTTGTTAACTCGGCTATAATCGCGTAAGCGGTGTCTACGCCAATTAAGAAGAAGAAGATGTACCATGGTGAACACGTGATTGTTCTAAGCATTTTTGGTTGGAACCTTTGTATTATGTCTATATTAGTTGCAGAGGTCATACCCCAAAGTTGAATGCCATACATCCAAATCGGCTTTATGACCGCAATATATTAAAGCACTTTGTTGTCTAGGCTAAGTTTGGAGTTTTTATTTAAAGGCCAATTTAAATTTGCAGCTCTTATCTTCATGCAAGTTATTTTACTAGATATATGTTTTCTCCACGTAAGTCTTCTATCTAGGTGAATACCAAGATAAGTTACTTCGTTCCCTTGGGGTACTAAAATATTGTTAATTTTTACTGCCGGACACATTTTAGGTATTAACGTATATAAAACGTATTCTTGATGCTATTATGTGGCATTTGTTACGGCTCACTAAAGCTGTGTCATCCGCAAAAGTTGAAGTTAATACATTATTAGCTGTTGGAAGATCTGCCGTATATATGATGTATAGAGTTGGGCCTAAAACACTGCCATGTGGTACACCAGCCCTTATCTGTCCTTCGTCAGATATGAAATCTCCCAATTTTACCATAAATTGTCTATTTTTTAAATAAGACTCCAATGTTTTATACAATTCTAAAGGTAGAATGTTTTTAATCTTATACAAAAAGCCTTCATGCCAAACCTTATCAAACGCCTGAGCCACGTCTAGAAATAAAGCTGAACAGTACTCTCTGTGCTCAAATGCTTTTCTTATTTCGTTGGTAATTCTATTTACTTGCTCTGTCGTGCTATGTTTTTCACGAAACCCGAATTGGTGCGTTGGTATTATATTATTTACGTGGAGGAAAGGAGATATTTTCGATAGTAACACTTTTTCAAATATTTTACAAAGACAGGGAAGAAGACTGATTGGTCTGTATGAAGACGGCTGTGTTAAGTCTTTCCCAGGTTTATCTATCAAGACAATCTGCGACTTTTTCCATCCGAAATTAAGGATTGCACTGAAGAGCAAAGAGAGCACTTCTGCAGCAATATTTGGTAACTCAATCAGTATTTTTGGGGTGATATTATCATGTCCTGGTGACTTTTTTGGTTTAAGTTCTTTCATCAAAAAGGTCATATAGATCTATATTAAATCAACAATGCATTATAGTATTTAATTGGATAAGGATTAAAAAATTGAAATTGATATACAAGAAATGTATTGAATCGTATTGAATTTTCGTTACAATTTATTAACTAAAAACTCGGCATTTTCTGCTTTGAGATTGCCTAAAACAACAATATTTTGTGAAACTTCCATTATTCCAAGCAATATAAGTAGCAGCAATTTTATATCAGCACATACTTTTCGGTCGTATTCTTTGTGTTCGGTTAATAGTGTTTTCTTTTCTCACAAAACATGCTGCATCTATGCTGCCCTATGCTCGGGCTGTCAATGTTGCGTTCTGTTTTCAGATTCGATTGTTCTTTTCTCAAAGCGTCGCCTTCTAAACAGGCAAAACCACAAAATTTTTAACATTCTCAAAATATAAGAGTGATAGTTGCCTAGTGAATTTTAACTTATGGTTGTTGAAAGTTTCAAAGTAATTTAATCAAGTTCTTGCACAAACTGAAATGACTCATCCTCAACATCATCAGGGACTGAAATGAGGATGTTAGTTGTTGAAAATGATTCCCTACCCAAGGTGAAAGGTTTCGTAGAAGACGTTTCGAATGCTAACTGAGAATGAAAAGAGAGAGGTAAGAGATGTGCGGTAAAAATGTATTAAATGACAAGCTTATTTTTATTATTTTCGTAAATTATTACGAACAAAACAATGCAACAGCTGATTTATAAGATCTCTAATAAGGTGCCATTTTTTTGTTCTTTTATCATGGAAATGGAACATTTTTGTAGAATGTAATGAAACATTTGTACAATGTTGCTACATAATGAGGCAACATTTCCAACGAGAAAAGAAAATGCCATAAGTCTAAAATTAGTTTTATGTGTTCATATATTTCTATCAAACTTATTGAATATGCAACAGGTATGGAAAGATATCGGCTGATATTATGGAGTAATACAGCTCCTTCTGTATTTGAACCTTCAAGAAAAAGTTTCAATTGACCTTTTTAGTAAGGTATTTCAAGTTCCTCCATTAGTTCACTGATATTATTGCAGAAGCAAAGTGACTCCGTCAATGCCATTCTGGCAATCGAAATCTCAATATTCCATCTTTTATAATAGATACATTGAAAACACGGATTAAATAATACAACACGCGCTGTTTAATTAAATGTGATTGATGCGTGATGTGATTGGGAGAGAAATACTTCAACATTTGCCCATATATCGGGTGATTTTTAAGAGCTTGATAACTTTTTTTAAAAAAAACGCATAAAATTTGCAAAATCTCATCGGTTCTTTATTTGAAACGTTAGATTGGTTCATGACATTTACTTTTTGAAGATAATTTCATTTAAATGTTGACCGCGGCTGCGTCTTAGGTGGTCCATTCGGAAAGTCCAATTTTGGGCAACTTTTTCGAGCATTTCGGCCGGAATAGCCCGAATTTCTTCGGAAATGTTGTCTTCCAAAGCTGGAATAGTTGCTGGCTTATTTCTGTAGACTTTAGACTTGACGTAGCCCCACAAAAAATAGTCTAAAGGCGTTAAATCGCATGATCTTGGTGGCCAACTGCCCATGCATCCCGAAAAATGCACTGTTTGGTGTGGTTTGTACGCTGGTGGAATCATTGGACCGTATTTTTTCAAAGATGCTGTTGGACGCAACGTTACGGTGAATGGCGATCGCTATCGTTCGATGCTAACAAACTTTTGTTGCCAAAAATGGAAGAACTGAACTTGGTTGACATGTGGTTTCAACAAGATGGCGCTACATGCCACACAGCTCGCGATTCTATGGCCATTTTGAGGGAAAACTTCGGAGAACAATTCATCTCAAGAAATGGACCCGTAAGTTGGCCACCAAGATCATGCGATTTAACGCCTTTAGACTATTTTTTGTGGGGCTACGTCAAGTCTAAAGTCTACAGAAATAAGCCAGCAACTATTCCAGCTTTGGAAGACAACATTTCCGAAGAAATTCGGGCTATTCCGGCCGAAATGCTCGAAAAAGTTGCCCAAAATTGGACTTTCCGAATGGACCACCTAAGACGCAGCCGCGGTCAACATTTAAATGAAATTATCTTCAAAAAGTAAATGTCATGAACCAATCTAACGTTTCAAATAAAGAACCGATGAGATTTTGCAAATTTTATGCGTTTTTTTTTTAAAAAAAGTTATCAAGCTCTTAAAAAATCACCCGATACTTATTTCAAAATCTCCTTCGTCATTGCTTGAAATGCCTTAACTTGCGAAGACAAGTGGAGTATCTTTCACTGTGAAGATTTGGTCATTTCTATCCATGACTTTCGAAACAAATGTTATGATAAGCCAAATAAGCTGTTAGAATGGTCTCAAGAACAATACAACTTTTAATTTACAGTTGTACAGAGTTCAGCCCTCAGAATTGCAATTAACAACATTTGATCTTTTGTTTTTTACGAAGGTACATGTAAATAACATTTACTATTATTAAGAAATGTGACGTGTTAGACAACCATATAAAGATACAATGATTTCAACAATGGAATAAAAAATTCAAACCACGTAATTGTATTTGTTAGAGAAATCGTGTCTCACACTGTATTGAAATCCTTCTTCTTCTATATTCGGGTAGACACCGCCTACACAGTTATAGCCGAGTTTCTTCCTTTTCGTTGTTTGACATCAATCGAGAATCCAAGTGTAGTCGGGTCCCTCCCTCTTCCGCAGAACTTTTCTCTAGAAAAGTCGTATTATATTGACATCGTCCAAGCCTTTAGACCACATAAGGTGAGATTAATGAGTGACTTATAGAGTTTGGTATTTTTTCGTCAAAAGGGGACTTAATTCCTAATTGCCTATTCAGTCCGAAGTAGCACCTGTTGGCAAGAGTTATTCTGCGTTGGATTTCGAGGCTGATGTTGTTGTTGTTAATGCTCCTTCCAAGATAGGCGAACTTATTGACGACTTCGAAGTTCTGACTATTAACGACTATGCGGTCGCATTTTTGTTTGAGGACAAGAAATATTTCGTCCGGATCTCGTTCACTACCACCGGATGCATATCGTTGCTGCAACATGATTAAGCAGAGCGTACGGACGTCTTAAAAACTGGAGACGTGTCTTCCGTTTAAAACAACATTATTTTGGCAACATATGGTAAAGCTGTGAGTTTTTCTGGGCCGTGAATTTTTTTGCGATTTCTCAATTTTAATAAGTTTATTTAATATTTATTGAGTGAGCTGATTGTGCAAAATAGATAATTATCGTGTTTCTTTCAGTAAATTTTCCATCGAATCTTTTCTCTCATTTTGTTTTGTTTTATGTCCTCTTTTTTAACTCATATTATTTCGTTATTCACAGGTGTGTTGCGCAAAGTTTTTGTATGTCCTAGTACCTTTAAAACTGGCCGCTACATAGTTTTTCAACAGGTTGGGTTCGTACTTTGATTAGCAATTAACAATATAGTTGAGTTTTTTTTTTAAATTATAATTGTTATATTACTATTTTAATATTATTTTACTAATTGCCATTATTTATAGTATATAATAGACTTTTAATTTATTTTTGTTTTTATTTAATCTTCTTTTGACTTAATCAAATGTAATATTAAAGGCGACAGGTAGAATCTTAGATACTATTATTGATAGTTAGGGGTTACCTTGGTCCTGTTTAAATTGTATATCGATTAAAATTGATCGGTCGGGATCGTGTAACCCTCACCGAAAAAGTTTGGCACAACAAACAATTGTTCAAATCTTTTAAAAGTCAAACGATTATGATAATTCCTCCAAGCCTGTCACAAAGCGAAGTAATACATAGTTATTCTGTACAGAAGAGTACTTATGCTACAATTGACCATATATGTAAATCTTTCTTCACCTTGCCCTCAAAATAATAAACTGTCAACAGCCAAAGACCTCAAATCCGTTTCTTCTTTTCACAAGGTGGCGCCAATTGGAGATGCCAAGCGAAGCCGAATCTTTCAGAGCAGAAGTTTTTTCGCCCATTCAGACAACATGACCTAACCAACGCATCTGCTGTCTCTTGATTCGCTGAACTATGTTAATATCGCCGTTCCATCGAATGCGATGTTCATCACATGTTGTCATCGTCTAAGTCTCTGCACCATATAGCAGGACGGGAATAATGATTTACTTATAGAGTTTGTTTTTTGTTCGTCGAGAGAGGACTTTACTTCTCAATTTCCTACTCAGTCCGAAATAGCACCTGGTGGCAAGAGTTATTCTGCGTTGAATTTCCAGGCTGATATTGTTGGTGGGGTTAATACTCGTTCCAAGAGAGACGAAGTTATCTACAACTTCAAAGTTATGACTGTTAACAATGACGTAAGACCCACTTATCCAATTTGGAGAAAGCATAACTAACAGCCCGTGTATTGAGGCCAATATATACATATAAATATCATCGGCATACGCCTGCAGCCGGACATTCTTTTAAAACATTGTTCCTGATCGAATAAGTTCTGCAGCTCGAATCATTTTCTCCAGCAGTAGATTGAAGAAGTCGTACGATAGGGAATTGCCTTGTCTGAAACCTCGTTTGGTATCGAACGGCTCGGAGAGGTCCTTCTCGATCCTGACGGAGCCTTTGGTGTTGCTCAACATCAGCTTATGCAGCCGTATTAGCTTTGCTGGGATACCAAATGCAGAAATCGCGGTATAAGGGCAGCTCCTTTCAGTGCTGTCAAAGGCAGCTCTGAAATCGATGAACAGGTGGTGAATATCGATTCTCTTTTCAGGTGTCTTTTCCAAAATTTGACGCATGGTGAATATCTGATCGGTTGCTGATCTTCCAGGTCTAAAGCTACACTGATAAGGTTTAATCAGTTTATTGACAGTGGGATTTAATCTTTCATACAATATGCTCGATACAACCTGTTACGCGATGTTTAGAAGACCCACGGTAGTTGGCGCAGGTTGTGGGCTCTCCCTGTTTGTGGATTGGGCAGAGCACACTTAAATTCCAATCGTTGGAACCATATTTTACAAAGAAGCTAATGCTTGCACGCTCCTTATCAGTCCTTCGCCGCCGTGTTTGAATAGCTCAGCCAGCAATCCGTCAGCCCCCTTCTCTTTGTTGTGCTTCAGACGGGTAATAGCTATTCGAACTTTTTCATGGTGGAGGAATGGAATGTCTGCTTCATTGTCATCGATTGGGGAATCGGATTCGCCTTCTCCTAGCGTTATAATGTCACTACTATTCAGCAGGCTGGAGAAGAGTTCCCTTCCTAATTTTAGTATGCTCTGGGAATCAATCACTAGATCACCTCTGGGGGTTCTACAACCGAGAAAAAAGGTAATACCTCCAAAAAATCTATATTTATATCTAGACTTGGCAAAGAAACCTCGATTGAGGAATTTGTACCGAAACTAAAAAATCCGACTGAGGAGAAAGTAGTTAAAGTTCCGAAAGTATCCACGAAAATTAACTGATTTGTACTTAAATGTTACTAATTGTAATTTTCGTATGATTGGATTTACAGAAACATGGTCAAAACCGAATATTTTTGACAATGAGATCTTAAACAACGATGTTATATACATATGTAGCTTATGTTAATAGTTTCTTTATTTATTCAACCCTGTCTTATATAATTGGATCTGAACCAAATCCTGCTTTGGAAATTACTGCTGAAATCGTAGACAATGTACTGGATAGGAATTAGTAAACTCCTAGCCTTTGCTCCCGGTTTAACTATTATTAGTATTTTTACAATTTTTTATTGTTATATAAAATAAAATTTTAGTCTTAGCCTTTCCAGAGTATCAGATATTAGGAACTAAATAAGCAAGATTCGTTTTATATGTATGTATTAAGTTTACGTTTGTGAATTAAATTTACAATTGAAGAGATATTTTGTATAAATATTATTTTTTTAACAGAGCTTCTTTGTTTTGAAAAAAACTGATAAAATTAACACAGTTGTCTGTTTTTAATAGTATCTCTCAATATTTCAAATATTTCAAACTGTCACACCTATTTATTTATAATAGGTTATCGGGTCTGTTCGTATTTCTATGTACCATTTTCGGCGAACACTTTTTACCATTTTTCAGCTAGAGGCAGTATTCCATCAGTGTCAAACTTTTCTGATTTCTCGGCAAAAACTGCGACAAGTAATTTTCACTGGCTTCTCTTGAAGCCAACTTTACTCCTTTAAGGCAGTACTGCATTAACCGAAACAAATGGTAGTTCAATGGTGCAAGGTCAGGGTTATATGGTGGATGCATCGAAACTTCCGTCATCAAAGATGTGTGTGATCTAGCGTTGTCCTGATGGAAGACGAACCCCTTTCTGTTGGTCAGTGTGGGCGTTTGTTCGATTGCTTGCTTCAACCTCAACAGTTGTTGACAGTAAAATGTAGAATCTATCGTTCGATCAGTTTGGAACAGCTCTTAGTGGATGATTCCTTTTCCAACCCTACCAAACACTCAGCATAACTTTTCGAGGAATCAATCCTGGCTTTGCGACCATTTGTTGAGCTTCGTGACGCTTGGACTATGATCTTTTTTTCACATTATTTCGTCTCCTGTTACCATTCCCTTCAGAAATGGATCAATTTCATTTTGTTTCAGCAAAGAGTCGCAGATGTTAATTCGGTTCATTAAATTTTCCACAGACAATTCATGTGGTACCCAAACATTGAGCTTCTTTTTGTAGCCAGCATTTTTTAAATGGTTCAAAACCATTTGATAATGAATATTAAGTTCCTTAGCGATGTCATGGCTGCTTAGTGACCGTCCTGGTCAATCTTTTCCATAGTTTAATAGACTTTTTTAAAGATAGGTCAACCAGAGGGAGGTGCATATTTCGCATCATAATTTCAAGAACGGAAGCGAGCGAAACATTGTTGTGCTACACGAACTGATGCAGCATCGTCTCCGTAAACTTCACAAATTTCATTGATGGCTTGCGCGGCATTCTCCATTTTTTATACAAAAATTTCAACATATAGGGAATTTCCTCATTTTTGAATAGCTATAACTTCCTCGAATTTAATTTTTTTTTGGTTAAATGAAGTTTAAAATCTCACCTCTCCAGCAATATAAAGTATTTTTTTTATCATTATTTTACATTGTATCTAGGATATAAAAATAACATACTAGCAACAATTCTGGTCTAAATAATTAGACTAGATACCAAAAAGCTAAATGTTAAGAAATACAATTGCTGCTACTGTTTTCTTACTAGGCCGGAAGGCTTCTTGCGTTTCAACTGGATTTCTCTACCAGCAGTTTCGGTGAGTCTGAGGCTTCCTCCTTAATGTGCTGTCTAAGCCTCAGTTCGTGAGACGTTGCTAATTTGGAGATTTCATTTACCACTGAATTCACGCTTAGATCACGGTGCAGGTTAGCAGATCTAATGTACCAAGGAGCATTAACTAAAGTCCTTAGTACCTTACTTTTAAAGCGCTGAATGCTGGCAATACAGCTTTAACTTGAGCAACCCCATAGTTGGACTCCGTAGGCCCAAACTGGCTTTAGGACTTGATTATATATATTAATAACAGTTTTTTTTGTATTGATAGCTTGGATTTCCTGCCAACTAGGTGGTAAAGTTTGCCAAAATGCTCTTTCCAGCGTAGCTTAGCATCTAAGGTGAAACCTAGGTACTTAGCGTTGTTGTGATGTGTTATAGGAATGTTATTTATATAAATTGGACAATATGCCGGCTTTTTCAAGGTAAAGTCGACATGGATTGATTTGGTGTCGCTTAATTTGATGCGCCACTTAGATGCCCACTTAATAATTGCGTGGCCTGCTGTCTGCACTCGTCGTCTAGATACTGAAGTTGACTCTCCAGCTGCTAACAAAGCTGTGTCGTCCGCAAATGTCGCAGTCTATAACTAGAATCAGATGGGAGGTCACTGGTAAAAAGCAAATAAAGCATTTGCCCCAACATGCTTCCCTGGGGAACACCCGCTTCTATCGGTGGCAAGTTTAAATATGCATCTATCTTTTAAGTACGAAGCAATTATTTCACAAAATTGTTTGGGTAGCATGTAGATATTTCAATTTGAACAGTATACTCATATGCCAAACTTTGTCAAAAGCTTGAGACACGTCCAAAAAGGCCGCCGTACAAACGTTCTTTTTATCGATTGTATTTTCAACGAAATTAACGATTCGATGTACCTGGTCAATTGTTGAATGGTGGAAGCCAAATTGATGTGTTGGTTTTAGGTGCTTATGAGCGATTATTGGTTTGAGCCTATTTATGAGTACATTCTCAAAGATTTTAGATACGGCTGGCAGCAGCGAGATTGGTCTATATGATGTAACAGCATGTACTGGCTTACACGGCTTAGGTATCATTATGACCTCAAATACTTTCCAAAGCGATGGCACGTGTCTTATGCATAAAGCACTGTTTATAATGTTTACAAGTTTTTTTATACAATTATTGGTAAGTTGCATAATATTTCTCCAATTATTAAATCGTACCAAAGTGCTTTTTTGAGTCTGGTGTTCCCAATAAGATTTTTTATTTCTTTAATAGTAACAGGAGAAATGCTGGTGTGTGGATCCAACCAATTATTTTCACAGTTTATCTCATACCCATCGTTAGGCGTAAATGTGTTTCTCAGATGATTTGCAAATACGCCAGCTTTCTGTTCATTCGTTCTGGCCCATGCAGTTTCGTTTAGTTTTAATGGTGCTATACTATATGTTTTATTTGTTTATTAATGTTTCTTGCAACTTTCCAGAGTGAATAGTAGGTGGATTTATCAGCTGTGAGTTTAGCCAGGTAAGTTTTGAAGGAAAAAATGTTAAAATCTCTAATTTGTGCTCTTAGTTTCACTCTTCATTTATTAAGCTCAGTTTTGAGAGCAGAGGACTTAGTTTGCTGCCATCTCTGTCGAAGCTTGCGCTTTTTATGGATACTTTTTAAGATGTGTTTTGGGTATTTGGTACCATTTATATTCACGTGGGTATTTGGTGTACTTTTCCACTCAGCGTTTTGAATTATTTTTGTGAAATCTTCAACCTCACAGTCCAACTCAATACCAGTCAATATGTGCTTAAGCTTTAAGTATAGTGAATACTTTTAAATTTATACCAATTACCTTGTTTATTGCATAACGTTGGCTTGGCGGCCGAAATAATTGGCTTTTCATACAGAGTTGGTAGCACTGGGGAATGGTCAGAGCTTAGGTCTGAGCAATTTTATGTTTTCCGTTAAAGTCGCCACCAATGATGTACCTTCCGTCATATTTGTTTAATAAATTCATATACGTTTCTATTTTTATATTATGTCTAGGTGGACTATACAGAGCAATAAGATACAATGGGTGATTGTGCAATTTAACTGAAATTGTTGCAGCTTGAATTTCTTCCGTCTTAATCGGATCTTCCTCGCAGTGTTCAAAATTGCTTTTGATAATTATAACTTCTAATTAATTTTTACTTTTGGAAAGATTAGCGTCCTATAGCATTATTCTCAAAGAGTTACTGTTCATCAATAAATTGTAGATGATACTCAAGAGCGTTGAGCCGCTGATTAAAGGACTTAAATAGTTTCTCTTGCTCATTTAGTTTATCCAAAATTTGGGATAACGGACTACTTTTTATACTCTCGCAACAATGTTGCTAAGGAGAGTATTATAGTTTTGTTCACATAACGGTTGTTTGTAAGTCCTAAAACTAAAAGAGTCAGATATAGGGTTATGTATACCAAAGTGATCAGGGTGACGAGTAGAGTCGAAATCCGGATGTCTGTCTGTCCGTCCGTCCGTCTGTCCGTCCGTCCGTCCGTCCGTCCGTGCAAGCTGTAACTTGAGTACAAATTGAGATATCATGATGAAACTTGGTACACGTATTCCTTGGCTCCATAAGAAGGTCAAGTTCGAAGATGGGCAAAATCGGCCCACTGCCACGCCCACAAAATGGCGGAAACCGAAAACCTATAAAGTGTCTTAACTAAGCCATAAATAAAGATAATAAAGTGAAATTTGGCACAAGGGATCGCATTAGGGAGAGGCTTATTTGAGCGCAATTTTTTTGGAAAAGTGTGCGTGGCCCCGCCCCCTACTAAGTTATTTGTACGTATCTCGGAAACTACTATAGCTATGTCAACCAAACTCTACAGAGTCGTTTTCTTCAGGCATTTCCATATACAGTTCAAAAATGGAAGAAATCGGATAATAACCACGCCCACCTCCCATACAAAGGTTATGTTCAAAATCACTAAAAGTGCGTTAACCGACTAACAAAAAAAAATTTACAGAAGAAGTGGCAGAAGGAAGCTGCACCCAGGCTTTTTTTAAAAATTGAAAATGGGCGTGGCGCCGCCCACTTATGGACCAAGAACCATATCTCAGGAGCTACTAGACCGATTTCAATGAAATTCGGTATATAATATTTTCTTAGCACCCTGATGACATGTACGAAATATCGGTGAAATCGGTTCACAACCACGCCTTCTTCCAATATAACGCTATTTTGAATTCCATCTGATGCCTTCTCTGTATAATATATAGTACATTAGGAACCAATGATGATAGCGGAATAAAACTTTACAAAAATACGGTATTTGAAAAATATGTAAATGACTTATTATGAAATCTCGATTATCACTTTACCATGCGAGAGTATAAAATGTTCGGTGACACCCGAACTTAGCCCTTTCTTACTTGTTATCTCTAAGTTTTTGCAGTTGCAACATTTAGCAAGGTCTTTTTCACCTTTTCTGCATTTAATAGTAGGATGTTTGCCTCCACATTTCACACACCTCGATGGCTTACCACAGAAGTTTTTTGTTTGTCCAAAAGATTGACAGTTTTTGCACTGTGGAATTAATTTACAACGGTACTATGAATGGTTTTGATCTGGTGAATTTTCTTAATGTCTTCGATAGCATCAAATACTACTAAAAACATATCTAGCGGTTCTTTAGTCTTCCATTTAAGCTTATTGATTACATTAATGACATTAAAACCTTGAAATATTAGGTCATTTAAAGTGGATTGTGTATCGCATGAGTGGTGTAAATTTTTTGTCATTACCTTTATTGGCTTATTATGTTTACTTTTGTAGCTAAACCAAGGTATTAGGTAAGTATTTCGTTATTGTGCGACAATTGTTTGCATCGAATACATTAAGTTTATAAGCGCCGTTGCTCAAAAGCTTTATTAAAAAGTTGTTATTTGTTAGATTGTAATATTAGGATGTAATTTATTAAAATCCTTTACTTAATTTATTATAATAGGAGGTGGGTTTTAGTATCATTGTTGGCCGCCTGCTCTTTATTTTTATTTTTCGAAGGGCTGATCATTGTTGGAAAAGTATCAGCTTTGCGCTTTTTTTGAAGAGCGCTTCTGTTTGAGTATCCACTCAGTTTTTTTAGCTAGCTCATCTTCATCAGTTTCGCATATTTAATCTACATTCATACTAGAAGATTTTGCTTCAACACTCACATGCTTGCTTTTACTAGATTTTAGTTCTTCGTTTTCACTTTTTAATTCTATGTTATCTTTATGTAACTGATTGCACATTGCTTCCAAAGTTCATAGCAGCCTCTCATTTATAAGTGAGTTAATTTTTTCTAATTATCTTATTTTATTTATTCTAAATGAGCTGAGACTGTTTCTCGGCGTCACCTCACGAAGAGGTTCAGCTATTTTTATTTTCTAATGATTTCGCTACTGGGTATTAGAAACCTGTCGTTTGGTCGATAATGCAGTTTGAATAAGAATATTTTTATACTCTCGCAACAAAGTTGCCAAAGAGAGTATTATAGTTTTGTTCACATAACGGTTGTTTGTAAGTCCTAAAACTATAAGAGTCAGATATAGGGTTATATATACCAAAGTGATCAGGGTGACGAGTAGAGTCGAAATCCGGATGTCTGTCTGTCCGTCCGTCCGTCTGTCCGTCCGTCTGTCCGTCCGTCCGTCCGTGCAAGCTGTAACTTGAGTAAAAATTGAGATATCATGATGAAACTTGGTACACGTATTTCTTGGCTCCTTAAGAAGGTTAAGTTCGAAGATGGGCAAAATCAGCCCACTGCCACGCCCACAAAATGGCAAAAACCGAAAACCTATAAAGTGTCATAACTAAGCCATAAATAAAGATATTAAAGTGAAATTTGGCACAAAGGATCGGATTAGGAAGGGGCATATTTGGACGTAATTTTTTTGGAAAAGTGGGCGAGGCCCCGCTTCCTACTAAGTTTTTTATACATATCTCGGAAACTACTATAGCTATGTCAACCAAACTCTACAGAGTCGTTTCCTTCAGGCATTTCCGTATACAGTTTAAAAATGGAAGAAACCGGATAATAACCACGCCCACCTCCCATACAAAGGTTATGTTCAAAATCACTAAAAGTGCCTTAACCGACTAACAAAACACGTCAGAAACACAAAATTTTACAAAAGAAATGGCAGAAGAGAGCTGCATCCAGGCTTTTTTTTTAAATTGAAAATGGGCGTGGCGTCGCCCACTTATGAACCAAAAACCATATCTCAGGAACTACTCGACCGATTTCAATGAAATTCGGTATATAATATTTTCTCAACATCCTGATGACATGTACGAAATATCGGTGAAATCGGTTCACAACCACGCCTTCTTCCAATATAACGCTATTTTGAATTCCATCTGATGCCTTCTCTGTATAATATATAGTACATTAGGAACCAATGATGATAGCGGAATAAAACTTTACAAAAATACGGTATTTGAAAAATATGTAAATGACGTATAATGAAATCTCGATTATCACTTTATCATGCGTGAGTATAAAATGTTCGGTGACACCTGAACTTAGCCCTTCCTTACTTGTTTTGTTTTTATTTGACAATGGCAGCGCTGATTGCAATTGGAAATTGTTAGAACAGAACAGCTGATTTAATATACGTAGAAATAACGTGTAAAAAAAACAGCTGATGTGCACTTTATTTCCCCCGCGAAAATTAATTATTTGAGTGTTTATTTGATTTGTTATTGTTTAAAAAAACAAACTTCGATTAAAAATGTGATTTGAATTGAATGATTTTTACCAATCGCTACCACTAATCCAAGGAAATCAATGTGAAACATATTGACAACATTAATGCCTCCCAGGGCGCACACACCCACGAATTACCACAGCTTGGTTTATTTGCAAATTGTCGCAATTGCGGAGTACACTTGAATGTTGACCGCACTCAGTGATAGTAAACTGGTATCTTCCACATGGCACTGGAGATATACGACTGGATCGGCATCCATTGACAATATACTTTTTCGACTACCCAATATAAACAATGTATATAAAAACATAGGCAATGTATAGGAATATATATACGCAATCGATTTTATATAACCAGTGTATATGAGTATAGCCTTGAATATTACTTGTTTCAACAACTGAGCCTTATACTATCTTTGGATCGACAATGAAAACATGGTTTTCGCCCTAAAACTTGTATTTTCGTACAAGTAAAATATGTCAAACGAAAACACATTGAAAACCAGTTTCGCTGAAAACTACTTGAAAACTTACACTCCACTAATTATAATCAGTGCCTGCTCTAGTTTAATAGATTTTATTGGAAGACATATTTTGCCGGCCCTAATTGTCACTTGATATTTGTTTACATTCCATATACAAATATAGCTGTCACTTGATATTGCCATATTAGGGGGATTCTCTAGCCTTGCACGGTGCACGGATTGCAGAATTTTCCTTTTGGTGCAACGGCACAACAACAAACACACGCAGAAAATTATTTGCAATGGCATGAATCCCTCTATTCATATTGAAAAATTGAAAAGCCAAAATACAAAAAAAGAAATTTGTGGAGTGATAGGGGAGAAGCTCTACTCATTGTATTGTGGCAAAACAAAATTAGTGCTCTTCGTGGGCCAATATTAAGGCATCCAAAACTTACCATTCTCGTTGCTCAAAATGTAAAAAAAAAAAAAGTTTGTGAGTTGAAAACACACATTGTGGGTCCGAGCGACTTAGATTCCACAACCCACAAATGCCTTGATGACAAAACTAAAATTTTTACTTATCATAAAAATGGATCAACTTTAAATTTTCTGAAATAAGTTCAAAGAAATATTTGTGTAGGAAGGAGTAATATACAGGACAGGGTGTAGTATTGCCACTGAACGAATAATATGTAGTTTAGATGGCAACATTGTGACTCAGCTGTTAATTAACGAAGCGTCCAAATTGATCGTCCATTTGTAATAAAAATTAAGAGTTAAGTGCTGAACACGTAGAAAACGGCAGACAGCAAGCAACATCTGTCAAATATCAAAATACACACGTTCTTATGGACACAGATATTTAGACAGCTGCACGACTACACGACTGCAGGCCGTCAGTTGTCGCCCTCGCTAACTTGAAAATATTCTTAAATTTGCCGACGACAGTAGAGTAATATGCAAAATGTAAAATTATTCAAAACTCTAACAAATCTGACGTTATTTTACAAATAAAAGCATAAAATAGCTCTGTTATATTATTTGTAATAACAATTTATAATTTAAAACAAATAAATTTACCTATTTATTAATTGTTTGCTTAAAAAATTGCATTTGTCTTGTGTATATGCCGGACTTTGTTATGTCGCTGCCTTCTTACAAATGTTCATGTAGAAGGATTCACGACGCCATTTACAGTTCACTGTCGTGCTGTCATGTCGTGTCGCGTTCTACATATGGCTTCTGCACTTCAGTCGTTAAGCAAAGTTTGTAAAAAGCGGTCACGCCGCCGCGTGAAGTTGAACAAGTGCGTATAAAGAATAAAAAAACTAAGAACGTTGGAGTTTTAAAATGAATCCCACATTTGGGGGCTCGTCCGAGGATGTGTTGTTCGGTTAAATAAATTAATTAAAAAAAATTTCAAGAAAAATAGACATTTTGAAAATTGACATTTGGTGAGTGGACGTGCGCAAGTGGCTGTACCAGTGCGCTAACAGTGGTCAGCACAGAACATTGTATTGGTATGCATTCATAATACCAATTGAACAGTGATAAAGAAAGAAATTTTGTGATTTTTGACCGATCGGAAATTGGCGTTATAACTGGCAATCAGCGCAGTCGTCAGTGAAATTAGTTTAAGGTACTGAAGTGTACAAGTATACACGTATGTATAAAGAACCAAAAAACATAGCAGTGAGTTAGTGATTTCAGGTAATTTGCAAGTGACTGTACCTAGCTCGATATAGCTGGCAGTAAACGCAGTTTCCAGTAAAATCGTGAAACGGTACATAAGATTGCACGGACCAAGTTCCAAGTTAATTTGTATAACGGTGTATCATATTGCACGGGCAATATTGTAAGAGCAAAAACTGTACTCAGTGCGCGACTGTACCTAGTACGCTATAACTGGCAGTCAGCATAAGTTCCAGCAAATTCATTTAACGGTGCAAAAATGCACACGGGCGTATAAGACGCACAAAGTAGACGCACAACGCTGCTGCTGCTGCAGCAAAGCATCGTTGCAGTAGGCGGCGCACGAAGAAGTCTGAACAACGGCAGCAGAGAAATGGGGCTAGATTTGCTCCACCACTTAGTTTTCGGTGATGAGCAAGATGAAGGGGAGTGCTCTCTCGAATTCCCAAAGGTTGTCATTTTCGTTGCGCGCCATTAGTGTTTCAGATTTTTTTGGTGATGATACTTGCGACGTTCGTCACTGGGTTGAATAATTTGATGCTATAGCTGACATGGTCGGTTGGAATAATTTAAATAAATTAAATAAGCAACGAAATTGTTTGTACGTGGATTAGTAGGAGTAAGAGATTGGGCTACTTTAAAGCGTTCTTTTGCCGATGAGTTTGTGGAAAAATAATGTGCGTCTGAAGTGCATCGAGCATTAAAAGACCGGCATAAACAGCCAAAATAAAGTTTTCAGAAATATCTTTATGGTATTTTGAAATTGGGGAAGCAAATCTCCTTTGATAAAAGAAGCGTAGTAGAGTATTTCGTAGATGGTATACCAGGCGTTAGGGCAAATAAGGGTATGTTATATCAAGACAAAACGGTGGGCGAATTGAAGGAACAACTTCGCTCATACGAGAAAGTTAGAAGTGTACAAAACTACAGTGGGCAAAGGATAAGCGGATCGGTTCACTACGGAGAGTAAATAATCGATTGAAAAAAGTGTTTTAAGTGTGACAGGGAAGGTCATATAGCAAGAGCCTGTTCGGAGGCTGGGTTAAGTAATGTTGTTTGCTTTAATTGCAAACAGAAGGGACATTATTCTCAGCAGTGTAAAGAGCAGAGAGATAAGACGATAAAAGGTGAACGGGTAAATAGCAACTTTGTTATCAACTTTGAGAAACGTCTACCAGTAAAGGCAGAATGATCTTCGTTGATCCAACTATGAATTGTTTTACCTTCAGTGCGCTAGTGGATACAGGATCAACTATCGTGTGTATAATGAGGTATGATACCTTAGTGATGTTAGGAGATATAAAGCTAATTGGAGAAAAACAAAAACTGTTGGGTGTAGTTAAAGGAGTGCTTAGGAAGGAAAGGAGCTGAAGAGTTTGGGTCAGCCCATCAGGGTGCATGCAGTGATGCTGAAGTGTTTGGGTCATCTCACCGGGGGGCAAGTGGTGATGTTGAAGGGTTTATGACAACTTAGCGTCAGTTAAGAGACCATGGAAATAGTCAAGTTGAGATTTTCGAGGAACAAAAGGACATCACCGGACCGGTATTAGAAACGAGGTCAGAAGTCATTGGTGATAATGGGTTAAGCGAAGAGCTTAGGGTATTGTGTTTAATTGGAACGGCAATATCTGAGGAGTCAGATAAAGTGGATGTATAATGTCTGTCGATAGACGAGGATAAATTAGTTAGCAGTTGGATTAATAGTTATTATTTGTTTGCTTAAAGAGGGTATTGTTCAGAATAGTGTGTCGCCAGTTGTGGTAGTTACAAAGAAAAACGGAGCTAAACGGTTTTGTTGTGATTATCGCAAGATAAACGAACAAAAAATCTGGGAAAATATTCCAATGACAGTGGTGGACGAAGCGTTAGACAGATTACAGGGTGCAAGGGTCTTCACCACATCGGACTTGAAGAACGGATTCTATCATGTGCCAATAGAACCAGGGCCTCGAAAATACAACACTTTCGTAATTCAGAACGGCTAATATGAGTTTTATTTTGTGCCATTTGGTATTAATAGTTCGCCGGCGATATTTTGTCGATACATACGAGCGATATTCCAGAATATGCCTGCGGATGGAACAGTCGTAATATACATGGACGATATCGTCGTTTTCGCGAAAGACGAGATCGAAGTTCGAGAGATATTGGAAAAGGTATTAAGACATGCAAGTGAAAACGGTTTACACATTAGATGGGAGAAATGCCAAATTCTGAAGAGAAAGATTAATTTTTTGGGGTTCATTGTGGAGAACGGGACAATTTTGCCTTCAGAAGAGAATACTAAGGCAGTCAGTGGATTTCCAGTATCAATTAGCAAGAAAGAATTACAACGAATCTTAGGTTTAACTTCATATTTCAGGCGTTTCATCCAAAATTATGCAGTTAATGCTAAGTCGCTAACAGATATGCTTCCTCAATACGAAAAGTTTGTTTGGGTTGAGGGAAGAACAACTCTTAGCCAGTCAAGATCTGAAGCGTGCGTTGGTGAATGCGCCCGCACTGAAACTTTTCAATTCATATGCGGAAACAGAGGTACATGCTGATTCAGAAGAACTGCACCACGCAGTACGAAAATATCACCTTTTAGAATTATTTTTAGGATTGAGTAAGCGAGTAGTAGATTACCCAGATTTAAATGAAATTTCGAAAGATCTCGAAATAGAGGAATTGAATTTAGAACGTGATTCATTAAGACAGAGTGCTAATGAAAATAAAGAGAAAATACAAAAAGAGAACTGCAAGACATTTAATCAAAAAAGGAAAGAAATCTGTGAATACAACATAGAAGATTTGGTAGCCATTAGGAAAACTCAGTATGGGGTGGCTACGAAGTTAAGACCTAAGTATTTGGGACCGTACAAGGTAGTCGCCAAACTAAACCATGACAGGTACTAGGTTGACAAACTAGGGAATACGGAAGACCAAAGAAGACCACTACAGTGACAGGTCGAACAATAGGTCAGGATGGCCGATTTTAGGAGGGAATAATATACAGGACAGATGGCAGTATTGTCACTGAACGAATAATATGTAGTTCAGATGGCATTCCATTTGTAATAGAAATTAAGAGTTAGTCGTTAAGAAAAGTTTGTGTAAAGCGGACACGCCGCCGCGTGAAGTTGAATAAAAAACGAAAAAGAACGTTGTATTTTTAAAATGAATCCCATATGCATGTTCAGATGTAGATTAACAAAACACATTTTTTATGCGAAATATATTTTTTGAAATTTTCCAAGCAGTCCAGTAAAATAGATGTTTTTATTTATATTAAATTCGTCAATATTTTAAAGTAAAAATCGACAAATAATTTTATTTAAAATTAATTTAATTCAGCTACACATGTTCAAATGTATTGAATGGAGGACTGCATAGGGAAAAACTATGCCCATGGGTAAAAAAGCTCCTCCCTACTGTAATGTTTGTTATACTTTATAAATTTTATTAACTGCCTTCACAATTTTAATAGTATATAAGGTTACGATAGCCAACATCGTGATGCCTAAGTTTGAAAAAAATATTAATACTAATAATAATAATTTGTTATATTACTGTTTTTTATTTTTGCTTTTTTGGTTCAAATCCTTATATATCACTCCTTCATTGCTCATTAAGATATACCTAGTCATCCTTTAAAATCATCCACTATAAATTATTAGAATAAAATTTTGCATTTTGACGTTCATAACGTTTCGTTTTTCATAAGCAATGCACGCCCACTACGTATTTAAAAATGTTATAACGGATTTAACTAATTTAAATATGCTATTATTTCAGATGTCATCAGGCAAATAGAGTTGTTATGTGTATTTTTTGTGAAAAAATAAAAGTTTCTTGCAAATTGAAATAGTTTCGAAATTGAAAATAAGTATTTTAAATGCAAAACTATTTCGTAACATATCAGACACAACTTATTATTAACTGCTTATAGGTAAATTATCAGTTTATAGCTTTTTGTGATTAATATTAAACCTGTTTTAAAGATAAAAGAACACAAACATATTTCAGATGTTATGGTGACCTTTCAAATTGAACAAAATTTCATCATCAAAGATATGATTTCAAAGTTGTCGTAGCCTTGACGTCATTGAACCGACATCGTCATACTTACAGAGGAGCGAATGTAAATTACAAAAAACTAAATATTAATTAAGTTAATATTTCTATTACAAAATATTAACTAAGTTACTATTTTTTCGTTTTTTTATTATCCGTTATAACAGGGTTTTCAGTATGGATGCTATAAAAGTAGACCGATAAGGACAGCAAACAATGCTATATTTTTTCGCGCTCTTTTGACATTTATCATCTGTAAGGTTTGCCATTTCATCATGAATAGGTATACGATCCAGCTACGAATCGAAATTATTAAAATTTACTCCGAAAGTCGGAGTCAGTGGCACCAACTTTAAGTGCGGGTTTAACGGAAAAACCCGTTATTTCTATTAAGAGATCTGACTTGGAAATACATTCGATATGTAAAAAACAAACTTTTAACTTTGTCACTGCATTCTAGGTAATTAGCTGCTTCCAAATATTTTTGGATACTAATTTTAATTTTTATTTTTTTTAATATTTTTTCTTATTGTATATGTCCCATTCAATGTTCTAATTAACCTTTAATACTTTCTTTCACATGAATGTCTTCTTCGAAACGTTTATAGAAGATTCTTTAAAGTTTTACTAACCTCTTCGTCGGAAAAGATAACAGAAAGCTTTGTTAAATCTCCATCCTTTTGAGAGCTAAAGAAGTATATATTTGAACTTAATAATATAAATGCCTATGTATGTATAGACAAACATGAAGGAAAGTAATATAAGCTAACAGACAGAATTCCAAAAGTAGAAATAGGGAAAACATATGAATTTATATGTAATTTCAAAGTGATATCTAGTTTAATTTATTTCGACTTTCACATGGAAAATTCGGGCAAAATAAATTTTTTTTATATCACTCACATGTACCCACTGTATACTTCTTGCTCGTTCTGAAAAACAATATGTTGCTACAGAGTACATATAATAGAGCAATTCGGAATCTGGTGCAAATGGTCTTGCATATTTGCAATTGCAAATTAGCGAGCATATTTTTGTTTTTACGCTAACAAAATGTATAGCGATGCACCTGCTACACCCTTGCAAATAAGCAACACTAAAAAGCCATTGTATTATTTGCAACACTGGTTCAAAAATTATCAGCTGCTGTCAAAAATAAAAACATTGTAAACAAAGAGAAGAAATGGAGCAAACCGGTTTGAATAAAATAAGGCTAAAACACAAAAAGCCGAATAAAAAGTGGAGCGAGAAAGAAATCCAGAGTATACTGGATTTCATGCAGGATGCTCCAGAAGTAAAAGGGAAACTTGTGCTATGTGCCGCATAAAAATATTTCTTACCGTCAATGTCCATAATTTCTTCAGCAGCTTCATCAAATAAAGCGTCAGTTAACTTTTCCCTAAAACTTTTTTTCGGCTGTGCGTTTGACCTAAAAGTAATCGAGATAGATATGCAGTTTTAGATATACTATACGAGTATATATAGAATGATCATGATGACAAGCAAAGCAAAATTGAAGATACAAAATGTTATTTGCTACAACTAATCGCAATACTGATGAACACCTGTTGTTTGAAAGAATTTAAAAAGTGTTCATATTACGATCTTCCAAATCTCTCTAACTATGTTACCCATATTTTCACAAAACAAATCATTTCGACAGATGAAAATAGGTGTAATCGGATGATAACCACATCTGTTCCCCATATAAAAGTTTCGTTAAAGAGTACTAAGAGCCTCTTCGGTTGCGGTTCATGCGTTGTTTGTATTCTATGAACGTTGATAGAATACCTGTGCCAGATTACGACAACTTGGAAATCATATGAAGTGATTGTTTGTGTTATTTTGTTTTTAAAATAGCTTAAAATATTATTTATACAAGGACCGAAATGATAATTTTCTTGAAAGCAATTTATAGGACGTTGTATCAGAGATATTATTAAATGGTTTGGCATTTAAAAAACTTTTTTAAACTTCAAGAATATTTCAAGTTGAAATAAAATTTTTGATTTAAAAAATTTATGTACATACATACATATATATATGTATATGTACATAGCAACTCTAATGTCTGATGCCACTTCTAACAAATGACATTTGCAGCAGTCGCAAACTATTTATATACAATTAAGAAAGGGCCAAGTTCGTGGCAACTGAACATTTATATTCTTGCAATTTGCAAGAATCAAACCACGGAAATGCTTTAAGATGCAAAACGTCAAACAGAGGATCGGAATGTAAACAATTTTGTGTATACATATA
The DNA here is from genome assembly GCF_024586455.1 of Bactrocera neohumeralis. Lineage (NCBI taxonomy): Eukaryota > Metazoa > Arthropoda > Insecta > Diptera > Tephritidae > Bactrocera > Bactrocera neohumeralis. The sequence goes on from NW_026089623.1 coordinate 21,320,187, forward strand.
CTCTGTATAAATCACACACTGACCGACATATTCGATGTTCGAAAATACTGATAATGGTTTTCGCCCAATTATATTTATTTTAGGCACAAAGGTACATATCGTCACCTAAAATGCAAAATAACGTAACAACATTTTCGAAAATTTAGAGTGGCGTGAATGAAACACGAAATAAAATGGAACAAGAATGAAAACAAATTTTAATATTGGTTAAAACTGGTACATATTTGAGCGCAGAACCTGAATATGTTGGACATATGTACATATGTAATATTAGGTACGTAATTTGAAGTGGTGAATCGTAATCAATAAGATACTCAATTTCGAAGTTTTTGATGATACGTTATTTTGCTTTTTAGGTGACGATATATTGTTGAGTAAAACACGTTCTATAATTCTCATTCATTGTGATAACTAAAATATTGGCCGATAATACAGTGTAAAGTCACCTGGAAAATCCTTATTTTAGGTATATGGGTCTCAAGGAAGTATTGACCCGATTCAACCAATTTCTGATACAGAGGACTGCTACTGTCTAAACTTCAATTGCATATCTCCCGCATCGATTGATATTTTCGGGCAAAAGTCAAAGTTTGTTCACAAAACGGTTGTTTGTAAGTCCTAAAACTAAAAGAGTCAGATATAGGGTTATAAATACCAAAGTGATCAGGGTGACGAGTAGAGTTGAAATCCGGATGTCTGTCTGTCCGTCCGTCCGTCTGTCCGTCCGTCGTCCGTCCGTCCGTCCGTGCAAGCTGTAACTTGAGTAAAAATTGAGATATCATGATGAAACTTGGTACACGTATTCCTTGGCTCCATAAAAAGGTTAAGTTCGAAGATGGGCAAAATCGGCCCACTGCCACGCCCACAAAATGGCGGAAACCGAAAACCTATAAAGTGGCATAACTAAGCCATAAATAAAGATATTAAAGTGAAATTTGGCACAAAGGATCGCATTAGGGAGGGACATATTTGGAAGTAATTTTTTGGAAAAGTGGGCGTGGCCCCGCCCCTACTAAGTTTTTTGTACGTATCTCGGAAACTACTATAGCTATGTCAACCAAACTCTATAGAGTCGTTTCCTTCTGGCATTTCCATATACAGTTCAAAAATGGAAGAAATCAGATAATAACCACGCCCACCTCCCATACAAAGGTTATGTTGAAAATCACTAAAAGTGCGTTAACGGGCTAACAAAAAACGTCAGAAACACTAAATTTTACGGAAGAAATTGCGAAAAGGAGCTGCACCCAGGCTTTTTTTTTTAAATTGAAAATGGGCGTGGCGTCGCCCACTTATGGACCAAAAACCATATCTCAAGAACTACTAGACCGATTTCAATGAAATTCGGTATATAATATTTTCTTAACACCCTGATGACATGTACGAAATATGGGTGAAATCGGTTCACAACCACGCCTTCTTCCAATATAAGGCTATTTTGAATTCCATCTGATGCCTTCTCTGTATAATATATAGTACATTAGGAACCAATGATGATAGCGGAATAAAACTTTACAAAAATACGGTATTTGAAAAATATGTAAATGACGTATAATGAAATCTCGATTATCACTTTATCATGCGAGAGTATAAAATATTCGGTGACACCCGAACTTAGCCCTTCCTTACTTGTTAGTCATAAAGGCATACAAAGGAACTATTAGTGTAAGTTTGAATCCTGTTATAGTAACTAATTCTTGATTTGTGTACTGGAAAGGAATGAATAAATCATATAAAAATATAAAAGGAATGCTACGTACTAAATTTAGTCGAAATTGGTCTGTCGGTTCCCAAGATATGTGATTCCACCTAAAAGTGGGGAGTGAGCGGAGTTATACTCCAATTTCATCCATTTTCACACTCTCGGTAGGAGTTCTTATAATATTTGCGCTCAGCACCTTTGATTGTTATAACTTTATTACTTGAGGATCTTAACTTAGTGCTTAGGTATGGCATTTGAATGGTTTTCAGTTATTGGCGATTTTTGGGCATGGCAGCGGCTAGATTACGCCTATCTACGAACTCGTAATTTTTTTTTGTACTAGGGAACCCGCATACCAATGTTCATTAAGATATCTTAATTTTTACTCAAGTTACAGCTTGCACTGTCGTACGAACAGACAGACAGTCACCCGGATATCAACTTTTCTCGTCGCCCTATCATATATATACATATGTATATAACGCTATAGCTAAATGCATTAGTCCAAGAGAGTTCCAGAGATTAAAACTTAAAAACTCGCGTTTAAAAATTCGAAAGAAAAAGAAGTAGCAGTGGATAACTGTACGCAAAAATGGGTATAAAATTTGTGAGGGTGGAAAATAAAAATTATTTTTGCACACTTTTGTCTAATGAATGAGGATATATTCATCGTATTTTTCTTGTAACAGTGAATCACACAAATATCTATATACATATCTATGCATATGTTTTTTGCTGATTTAAATATATACTATATTTTATAAATCTTCTAAAAATAGAGATTTAACAAAGCTTTCTGTTATATTTTGCAACAAACTTAAATAAATTTCTTAAAGTAATTAAAAGTGGCTGATTTCGAAGAAGACATTCACTTCACATTGAGTAAGATTCACATACACACAACGTTTTTATACTCTCGCAACAATGTTGCTAAGGAGAGTATTATAGTTTTGTTCACATAACGGTTGTTTGTAAGTTCTAAAACTAAAAGAGTCAGATATAGGGTTATATATACCAAAGTGATCAGGGCGACGAGTAGAGTCGAAATCCGGATGTCTGTCTGTCCGTCCGTCTGTCCGTCCGTCCGTGCAAGCTGTAACTTGAGTAAAAATTGAGATATCATGATGAAACTTGGTACACGTATTCCTTGGCTCCATAAGAAGGTTAAGTTCGAAGATGGGCAAAATCGGCCCACTGCCACGCCCACAAAATGGCGGAAACCGAAAACCTATAAAGTGTCATAACTAAGCCATAAATAAAGATATTAAAGTGAAATTTGGCACAAAGGATCGCATTAGGGAGAGGCATATTTGGACGTAATTTTTTTGGAAAAGTGGGCGTGGTCCCGCCGCCTACTAAGTTTTTTGTACATATCTCGGAAACTACTATAGCTATGTCAACCAAACTCTACAGAGTCGTTTTCTTTAGGCATTTCCATATACAGTTCAAAAATGGAAGAAATCGGATAATAACCACGCTCACCTCCCATACAAAGGTTATGTTGAAAATCACTAAAAGTGCGTTAACCGACTAACAAAAAACGTCAGAAACACTAAATTTTACGGAAGAAATTGCAGAAGGAAGCTGCACCCAGGCTTTTTTTAAAAATTGAAAATGGGCGTGGCCTCGCCCACTTATGGACCAAAAATCATATCTCAGGAACTACTAGACCGATTTCAATGAAATTCGGTATATAATATTTTCTTAACACCCTGATGACATGTACGAAATATGGGTGAAATCGGTTAACAACCGCGCCTTCTTCCAATATAACGCTATTTTGAATTCCATCTGATGCCTTCTCTGTATAATACGAGTATATACATTTGGAACCAATGATGATAGCGGAATAAAACTTTACAAAAATACGGTATTTGAAAAATATGTAAATGACGTATAATGAAATCTCGATTATCACTTTATCATGCGAGAGTATAAAATGTTCGGTGACACCCGAACTTAGCCCTTCCTTGTTAGAATCATTTATGTGCAATAAAGAGTAAAAGCTAATTACGATATATGGCATTTCAAATTTGTCGACGTAAAACATTTAAGTGGGATATATATGTATATATCTATTTAAATTAAATTAAGAAAAGTGTGGTTGTGTTTCAGGGAATACAAAGTGGACATTCTTTCCTCCCGTAAGCAAGGGAGTTGTTGAAACGAACTGGAAAAACAATGGAGGTGAAGTTTCAGTGTAGAAAAACTATTTAGAACAAATGAAGTAGACCTAAGTTCGGATATGTTATACTCTTGCAACTCAAAAGGGTTAAAGGCGGAGTAATGCCTTCAATTGCAAGGTGCATTCCAAAGTAAACAGGACTTTTTTAGGGTAGTGCCCCTGTTGGCGCCATCTATATGCCGACTAGTGCGTTAGAATCTGCTATCTTTACCGATTGTCCACTGAGAATTTCATGACTGGAAGTGAAGTTATTGCGTTTTAAGTGTCAGTATGTTTGTGTTATCGGTGTGAAAATGAGCTTCGAACAAAGAGCCAACATTATATTTTGTTTTAAAATTGGTAAAACTTTTACCGAAACATTTCAATTTATGAAACAAGTTTATGGCGATGATTGCCTATTACGTAGTAGAGTGCACGAGTATGTAGTTTCAACGTTTTCAAAGTGTTGGTGAGGACATAAATGACGATCAACATGTGGGCCAATCAAAATCCGTGATCACCGGAAATTCCATCGAAACTGTGCGTGAATTCATCAAAAATCAGCCGATATCATCATTGAAATTCATGGAAAGGAATTGAATATCTCCAAAATATCAATTTATCGCATTTTGACCGAACATTTGGGCTTACGAAAGGTGTGTGCAAGATTTGTTGCTTTTGCCGAAAAAACCATTTGTCCTGCTTTTTTTAAGTCCTGTTTATTTTGGAAAGCACCTTGTATATGGAGTCTAGAGCAAGTTTTCACCCGGTTATAATCATTCTAAGCTCAAAGATACTTTATTATTATACAAAAACGCAAATTTTATTCAGATAACTAATGTTTTCGGCGACATATGGAGTATAAAGTCATTCGGTAGAAAAATTCTTCTATTAGGGACTAAGGGAAGTATGGGCTCGATTCAAACCATTGCAGTCATATGTGGTATATCACACAACTGACCACCATTTTCGCTCAAAAATCAACTATAGGTACTATGGTCTAAATATTCGGTACCTACTGGCTTGAACAGTTTTAATTGTTTAAGTTTAATCCCGTTATATTAATTTTTTCTTGATTTGTGTACTGGAAACTGAACGCTTCAAGTAGAATTTAAAATTGTGATATATGGGAAGTAGGCGTGATTGTTATCCGATTTCGTCCATTTTCACAGTGTGACATAAGAATATGAGGGGAATGCCACGTACTAAATTTTGTCGAAATCGGACGGTCGGGTCCTGAGATATGAGATTTCAACAAAAAGTGGGCGGTGCCACGCTCATCGGCCAATTTTGACGTCGTCTCCCATAAAGCTTTCTCTCTGAAATGGGCAAACCATTTTAATATCAAAACACTCATTTATATGCCATAAAGACTAAAATAATTAAAAGTTAAATACGATATATGAGATCTCTAATTTGATATTGCAGAACATTTAATTGGATATTATATTTAAAAATTTAAAAATTGAAGCAGTTGAGTGTTCAGAGATAACAATGCGTTGTTTAATCATATAAGCGAGGGCAGGTTGCTAAAACCAACTAGAAAAGTAATGAAGGTGATGTTCCAATATGAAAAAAAATATTTTAAACAACTAAATGAGGGCTAAGTTCGAGTATTAACGAATATTTTATAGTATCTTAACGTGAAAAGATCAAAGACCCGGAAATTCCTTCAGGTGGTGGCAAAATTTTATATTAAGTACCGACACTACTATCGACCAGATTTTATCTATATTAGCCAATACCATATACTTAATAAACTTTCCCTGGGTTTCATAAAGAACCTCACATAAAATCACCAATTATAAGGAGTAAGGTCAGCTGGGTGTTCGAAAATCCTGATATTAGTTATGTATACGGGGGCCAGGTCAAGGTTTTTCTGAATTTTATCTATTTTAGGCACAGAGATACACTGTTATGAATTTAACACGTTCTCTTATTTCCATAGAGATACATAATTCACGTTTTCGAAATTCGAAACTCTTTATATTAGGTCCATGGGGGTTCAGGAATTTATTGACCCAATGCAGCCTATTGTTGATTGTAGTATTATCAGAAAATGTTTCTCCCTGAATTTCACTTCTACATCCGATATATTGACGAATATTTTCTGTCACAAGTCAACTATGTATATAAACCGAGGGTTTTTTTCACTTGGCAGCGGCCAGAAACGATTATTTTACATACGGCTCAAGCAGCTCACCTCTTCTGGTCCTGGGCCAAGTATCCTTTATGTAGCCAAAGAACATCCGTTTGAAGGCGAGATAATGTGAGAAGGCGAAACATCTTCCCCACAGGGTTGTGCACGAGTTTTGGGCCACGTAAAAAACACCCCACAATGAACAGCAAACAGCAGCCTCGGTTGAGAGACCTCCCTTTTGATGACGACCATGGCAAACAAATTAACGATTACTATTTGAGGGCATGCATCTGGAGTGTCCTGTTTCTTAATTGAGAAGGTTCCGCTGCTCACATCACCGTCGTCCACGAAATGCGATGGACGGGACAAGGACTGAGCGAGTAGGTCCTTGTGGCCATATAAAGGAGCGCAAATTTGGTGTGGGATTCGTGGTGGTAGAGAGAATCCGTCGCCGAGTACTGGTATTCGCTCCGGTGGATGAACGTCTAGCCATAATCCGCATAAAGGCGAAGTTCTTCAACATAGCGCTGATCGCTGTGACCAAAGATGTCTTTTATGAGTGCTTAGAGCGAACCTATGAGAGCTGCCCCCGCCGTGCTATCAAAATGGTGCTTGGCGACTTTAACGCCAGGGTGGACAAAGAATATATCTTTGGCACAACAGTCGGTAAATTCAACCTCCACGAGGAAACATCCACAAATGCATTGATGGTTATCTGTGGTACTAGATTCCAGCATAGAAAAATTCACCAAGCTTCCTGGCTGTCTTCGGATCGGAAAGTCACCAACCAGATCAATCATGTTGTGGTAGGCGGAAGACACGTCTCCAGTGTTTTAGACGTGCGTACGTTGCGAGGTCCTACCATCGCCTCGGACCACTATCTTGTTGCAGCCAAGATACGCACCCGCCTCTGTGCAGCAAAAAACGGACATCAACAAACACAATAAAGGTTTGACGTCGAGAAGCTGCAATCACAACAGATAGCCGAACGATTTTCTACTCGACTTGGACTCCTGCTCTCTGAGAGCACTCGTCAACAGCTCGGTGTAAGGGAACTGTGGGACGACATTTCAAGCTCCCACCATTGGTTTTCGGAAAATGCAAAAGAACATATGGTTCGATAAGGGGGGCCGTGTCGCAGCGAAGAGAACAGACTGCCTACCTCGCTACAATCGAACTCAATATGCTCCTGAAGGGATATATACCGCGATTTGAAGAGATAAGCGAGACGTATTTGCAGGTTTTACCCCAAAACTGGTTCCCAGATAAACGAAATTATCTACGACTTCGAAGTTATGGTTGTCAACAAGGACGTGAGAGCCAAGTTGCTAGTGCGATGACTGTTGGTTTGATGATAAGAGATATTTCGGCTTGCCTTCGTTTACTACCAGGCCCATTTTCTTCGCTTCCTTACCCAGTCTGGGGAAAGCTAGACTAATGGCGCGGCTTTTATGGCCAATGATGTCGTTGTCATCGGCGCACGCCAGCAGCTGAACACTCTTAAAAAAAGATTGTGCCTTCAGGATACAGCTCTGCAGCTCGAATTATTTTCTCCAGCAGTAAATTGTAAAGGTCGCACGATAGGCAGTTGCCTTGTTTGAAACTTTGTTTGGTGTTGCTAGCCTTTTTGTTAACCGAGATTGCCATTCATCATTCATTGATAAGAAAAATTTAGCCTTGATAGAGGAAAGATAAGCATATGTTGTATTAAAAACAAAGTTCGTTATGAAATAAAATTCTAAGCCGATGTTTTGATACCAAACTAATTTACGATAAATAAGGAATCTTAGCTAAAATCCGCAGTATATAATTAAATGGGAAACTAAAAGCGTTTTCTTTTCTTGATTAAAATGTTGCCTCATTATAAGGTATTATATAAATGCTTAATAACAACTTGTAAAATGTTCTCTTTTTTTATAAAGATCAAAAAGATGCTAACCAACTCATTTGCAATTCTTGTTATTGGTTTAATAAAATTTATCGATTCATAATAATTAGTCGGGCGTAGCTGAACTTTGAAAATTCAAAGCCGATAATATTCTTTCCGATGTGGTTTAACCGAAGGGGCTAAATTTTAAATAATGTGTTGATGTGATAAGGTCAACCAGAGCATCGAAATTCAGTACATTTGGATTAAGGTTCATACCAAAATCTAAATCAATTTCATTAATGTTCAGCGGTAAACCATATAACTTTTAAGGAAACTTGACTTTTAATTCATTACATTACCATTTAGTTTTTTACATTGCCTTGAATGGTTTAAAGTCAGATGTGAAGTTGGAAATCATTCTGATTGCTATATTTTTAACATTGTCTAGGTATACTTTAGAAAATATTTTCTCAGATTTTATAGGTATGTGACTCCCACTCATAAGCGAAAAAACGAAAATGGACGTAATTCGTATACATACATATGTGGTATAAAACCAACCGAAAGTTTGAAAATTAGGAATATGGGGTGCTAGAGATGTATTGACCCGTTTTTACTATATTTGGCAATAATATAATAAAGGCGTAGCCATGGTTCGATTTCGCCCATATTAGCACGAAAATATAGGAAGATCAAGATAAAACATACCCAATTTGTTGCAATTGAATAAGCAAGTCCCGAGAAATGGAATTTCACATAAAATTTAGCGGGGTCACGCCCATCGTCCAATTTTGACTTCAGCTCCTCTAAAGCCCTTTATAGTCTTTCTGGGTGAAAAATTAATGTCTCTGACTATTTATTTATAATATCGATGTCATCTATTTTTACTCTGTCGTAGGGTTTATAAAAAATTGTGAGCGATTTCCATCTTTTGGGTGATATATGTAAGTAGCTGGAATGGTTTAGAAAATATTTACATTCTACTTATTAGACGGAGCGACCACGCTCCTTAAGCGTACGCTAACTCACGAAAGCAGCCACAAGCTTTAAGCTTCATAACCAGAAAGGCAAGGAAAAGCTTTATGTGAGCTGGTGTAAAAATTGAACATGACGACTCCCACTTTAAGGTAAAATATCTCAAGATACATATCTACATCTATATAAATAAAAATGAATACCAAAAATGTATGTACGCGCATAACTCAATAACGCCTGGACCAATTTGGCCAATTCTTTTTCTTAAATGTTTGTTGAAGTTCAAGGATGGTTTTTACGGCGAGAAAAATTCGAATAGTTTCCGGAAAACCCCTAAAAATAGCCCTTTTCTTTTCCCCATACAAACGTTACAATAAATATGAATGTTTGTTTGTTAGTAACACTAAGAGAACGGTTGAACCAATCTTAATGAAATTTTTAAAGGTTGTTTGTTGTGGATCGGGAAAGGTTTAGAAACAAAATACCTTATACTTTTCATGAGGAGATGTCGGAAAATTGGACAATTCCAAAAAGTAACATTTTCCATACACATTTTTTTCAATTTTTGTTTGTTTTGTTTTTCAATATTTTGATTTGTAAATTATTTGAATCGTTCAATTGCGGTCGCTTACTTTTTTATTCCGGCTATCCAAAGGAAAAATTATTGAAAATTATTCAGTGAAAACTTTATGTATGTTTGAGACGATGTGATCAATTACAGATTGAAATTTGTTACGAAGCCACGAAGAGGTGGCGCTAATATTGGTCGGCGTTCTTTTTGCCATCAACGTATGGCAGCCCAAAGAAAGGCAAGAAGAACTCCCAAAATGCGATGACATACGTGCGGAATTATGGATCGCGGTCAATCAGCTAGCGATCGTAACGATATCACAGCACGACTTTTTTAACAATAGCTGCGATGTTTGATGGTCTTTATCTTGAAGCAACCTATGGTATATATGATGTTGTTAGATGCTGAATGTGTTCTGTTGAGTAGCAAAAAAGAGGTTTGCCGCACGCACACATTCTTCTTTGGATGCGGATGGTGATTACACCAGATCAAATTGATGAAATCATTTCAGCGGAAATTCCTGATTCAGAGATAGATCCAGAATTATATGAAGTGGTGAAAACCAATGGACCTTGCGAACCTTACAATCCCACTTTGGTTTGTATGTTTGACAATGAATGCACGGAACACTACTCATGTGGTTTTCTTTCGGAAACGGGAATGGGAAATGATGGATATTAACTGTATCGGCGTCACTCACCAGACGACAATGGCAGAACATTTAGCATTTAGAGGCGTGAATATCGACGTTAACAACACATCGAAGTTGACAACACATGGATCGTACCATATTCGCCCCTTTTGTTTAATTCACATTCAAAACTCATGTCAATGTTGAATATTGCAGATTGGTGTAATCGATCAAATACGTTTGCAAGTACGTCACCAAAGAAAGCAACATAGCGGTTATTGGCCTTGAACGATATGAGATCAGCAGTATCAAATGGGTCGATATGTGAACTGCAATAAAGCGCTTTGTAGGATATTTACTTTTGCAATTCATGAAAGATTTCCGACTGTTTTGCGTCTCGCGGTTCAACTTCATTTAAGTCATCGCATATTGTGAATGGTACAGTGTGTGCAACATTTTGAGAAGCATGCCAGCAGTAGCATTTGCTGGAACATGATAATAACTGGAAACAGACGAAGGACAATGCGATAGTACTTCGCATGCCACTGAAGTTCGCATACTTTTCGCGAAGATCATTTCGACATATCAGCCTTTAAATTCGCGTTAATTATGGGATACGAAAAAATGACATTGCCGATGACATTTTACATTGTATTCGCTAAGAATTGGAAATGGGCAAATTTCGGTTGATACTTCCAGTGGTTTGATATCAATTTCACCTCCCTTCAATTCACTTCAACGGAAGATGAACCGATCACGAATGTTTATCCGAACATTGGCCAAATTATCGTAACTGCGATAGCTTGAGTGCACGAGCAATTTTAGCTGCCAAAATTACCGATGTTAATGATTTAAACTGGAAGATTCAAAGTCAAGTTCCGGGAGGTTTGCGCTCATATAAATCGATCGATCGTCTTGACAAGGAAGACGAAACCGTAAATTATCCAGTGGAATTTCCAAATACCATACCAAGCCTGCCCCCGTATCATTTGCGTCTTAAAGTTGGATCTGTCATTATTATGTTTCACAATCTTCATGCGCCGAAACTGTGTAATGGAACCCGAATGATTATGACGTAGTTATCGAATACAAGGGACAGCCATTTCAGTTCAAATGTATTCAATTTCCAGGGAAAATTGCCCTTGCGTTGACAATCAACAGGACACAAGGAAATCGGGAAATGCTATGTTTTTCACACGGCCAGATATATGTGGTGTGTTGACGAGTTGGAAACCCATCTTCTCTATATATTTACGCACCAGAACAGGAATCAAAAAATTATGTTTACTAAGTTGCGCTACATAAAAAAAATGTAGAAAAATCGTAAATAAATCATTTTCGACAGAATATAATTTCAACTTTTTTTCATTTCAAAACACATAATTTCACGCAGGACAACGGCTGCGGGGTCAGCTAGTATATAAATAAAAATGAATCGTCAAAATGTATGTACGCTCATAACTCAATAACGCCTGGACCAAATTGGCCAATTCTTTTTTTTAAATGTTCGCTGAAGTTCAAAGATGGTTTTTACGGCGAGAAAAATTCGAATAATTACCGGAAAACCCCTAAAAACAGCCCTTTTCTTTTCCCCATACAAACGTTACAATAACAAGTACGGAAGGGCTAAGTTCGGGTGTCACCGAACATTTTATACTCTCGCATGGTAAAGTGATAATCGAGATTTCATTATCCGTCATTTACATATTTTTCAAATACCGTATTTGTGTAAAGTTTTATTCCGCTATCATCATTGGTTCCTAATGTTTATACTCGTATTATACAAAGAAGGCATCAGATGGAATTCAAAATAGCTTTATATTGGAAGAAGGCGTGGTTGTGAACCGATTTCAGCCATATTTCGTACATGTCATCAGGGTGTTAAGAAAACATTATATACCGAATTTCATTGAAATCGGTCTAGTAGCTCCTGAGATATGCTTCTTGGTCCATAAGTGGGCGGCGCCACGCCCATTTTCAATTTTTAAAAAAAGCCTGTGGGCAGCTTCCTTCTGCCACTTCTTCCGTAAAATTTAGTGTTTCTGACGTTTTTTGTTAGTCGGTTAACGCACTTTTAGTGATTTTGAACATAACCTTTGTATGGGAGGTGGGCGTGGTTATTATCCGATTTCTTCCATTTTTGAACTGTATATGGAAATACCTGAAGAAAACGACTCTGTATAGTTTGGTTGACATAGCTATAATAGTTTCCGAGATATGTACAAAAAACTTAGTAGGGGGCGGGGCCACACCCACTTTTCCAAAAAAATTACTTCCAAATATGTCCCTCCCTAATGCGATCCTTTGTGCCAAATTTCACTTTAATATCTTTATTTATGGCTTAGTTATGACACTTTATAGGTTTTCGGTTTCCGCCATTTTGTGGGCGTGGCAGTGGGCCGATTTTGCCCATCTTCGAACTTAACCTTCTTATGGAGCCAAGGAATACGTGTACCAAGTTTCATCATGATATCTCAATTTTTACTCAAGTTACAGCTTGCACGGACGGACGGACAGACGGACGGACAGACAGACATCCGGATTTCGACTCTACTCGTCGCCCTGATCACTTTGGTATAAATAACCCTATATCTGACTCTTTTAGTTTTAGGACTTACAAACAACCGTTATGTGAACAAAACTATAATACTCTCGTTAGCAACATTGTTGCGAGAGTATAAAAATGAATGTTTGGTTGTTAGTAAAACTAAGAGAACGGTTGAACCAATGTTAATGAAATTTTTAAAGGTTGTTTGTTGTGGATCGGGAAAGGTTTAGAAACAAACTACCTTATACTTTTCATGAGGAGAAGTCGGAAAATTGGACAATTCCAAAAAGTAACATTTTCCAAACACATTTTTTTCTATTTTTGTTTGTTTTGTTTTTCAATATTTTGATTTGTAAATTATTTGAATTGTTCAATTTTGATCGCTTGCTTCTTTATTCCGGCTATCCAAAGGAAAAATTTTTTAAAATTATTCAGTGAAAACTTTATGTGTGTTTCACACAATGTGAACAATTGCATATTGAAATTTGTTACGAAGCCACTAGGAGGTCGCGCTAATATTGGTCGGCGTTCTTTTTGCCATCAACGTATGGCAGCCCAAGAAAAAGCAGGAAGTACTCCCAAAATGCGATGACATACGTGCGGAATTATGGATCGCGGTCAATCAGCTAGCGATCGTAACGATATCACAGCACGACTTATTAAACAATAGCTGCGATGTTTGATGATCTTTATCTTGAAGCAACCTATGGTATATATGGTGTTGTTAGATGCTGAATTTATTCTGTTGAGTAGCAAAAAAGAGGTTTGCCGCACGCACACATTCTTCTTTGGATGCGGATGGTGATTACACCAGATCAAATTGATGAAATCGCTTCAGCGGAAATTCATGATTCAGAGATAGATCCGCGACAATGGCAGAACATTAAGCATTTAGAGGCGTGAATATCGACGTTAACAACACATCGAAGCTGAAAACACATGGATCGTACCATATTCGCCACTTTTGTCTAATTCGCATTCAAAACTCATGTCAATGTTGAATATTGCAGATTGGTGAAATCGATCAAATGCGTTTGCAAGTACGTCTCCAAAAAAAGCAACATAGCGGTTATTGGCCTTGAACGATATGAGATCAGCAGTATCGAATGGGTGTGAACTGCAATAAAGCGTTTTGTAAGATATTTACTTTTGCAATTCATGAAAGTTTGTCGACTGTTGTGCGTCTCGCGGTTCAACTTCATTTAAGTCATTGCGTATTGTGAATGGTACAGTGTGTACAACTTTTTGAGAAGCTTGCCAGCAGTTGCATTTGCTGAAATATGATAATCACTGGAAACAGACAAAGGACAATGCGATAGTTACTTCGCATGCCACTGAAGTTCGCATACTTTTCGCGAAGATCATTTCGACATATCAGCCTTCAAATTCGTGTTAATTATGGGATACAAAAAAATGACATTGCCGACGACATTTTACATTGTATTCGCTTAGAATTGGAAATGGGCAAATTTCGGTTGATACTTCCAGTTTTTTCTTTTTGTCAATTCACTTTAATGGAAGATGAACTCATCACGAATGTTTATCCGAACATTGTTCAAATTATGGTAACTGCAATTGCTTGAGTGCACGCGCAATTTTAGCTGCCAAAAATACCGATGTTAATGACTTAAACTGGAAGATTCAAAGTCAAATTCTGGGAGGTTTGCGCTCATATAAATCGATCGATCGTCTTGACAAAGAAGGCGAAACCGTAAATTATCCAGTGGAATTTCCAAATTGCGTTTCACAGTTGGATCTGTCATTATTACGTTTCACAATCTTCATGCGCCGAAACTGTGTAATGGAACCCGACTGATTATGACGCAGTTATCGAATACAAGGGACAGCCATTTCAGTTCAAATGTATTCAATTTCCAGGGAAAATTGCCCTTGCGTTGACAATCAACAGGACACAAGGAAATCGGCAAATGCTATGTTTTTTAACGGCCAGATATACGTGGCGTGTTGACGAGTTGAAAACCCATCTTCTCTATATATTTACGCACCAGAACAGAAATCAAAAAATTATGTTTACATAATTTCACGCAAGACAATGGCTGCGGGGTCAGCTAGTATAAAATAAATATTTTTGAACTTCCGGTCTACTATAACATATACCGCATTTAACGATCAATATGCAAGAAATCTTAATAAAATTCAGAAAGAATGGATGAAATCATGGCGTTTTAATACTCTTGCAACCAGTTGCTACAGAGTATTAAAGTTTTGTTCACCTAACGGTTGTACGTATCACCTAAAACACAAAGAAATAGGCTGGTAGTACAGTTAGTGACATCTATGCTAAATTTCACGTCAAAATATTCATTAGTTTTGAGATACGCTTCGTTTTGTGAAGCTCTAAAAGTGGATTCACCGATTTTTACTATGTCTGAATTTATTGAACAAAGAAGTGCGATAATGCATCATCTCACACTGCATTAATTATTCGTGATCATTTCGCCACATTTGCAACTAATACCGTGCCGCAACCACCGCATTCGCCTGATTTACCTTAGTGTAACTTCTGGCTATTCAACATTTTCACACGACCACTCTGAGGACACCGTTTTGACTCAATTGAGGATATAAAAGCTGAATCGAAGAATGCTCTGATGGCCATCACTACGTAGAATTTTTCCAAGTGTTATGATGACTGCAATTCGTTGGCATAAGTATTTTGCAGCGGGAGGGGATTACTTTGAAGGAGACGAAATTGACAAGATTCACCTTTCAATTTGATCACAGTAGTAAACTTGTACATAAATGTTCAGGGTGACGCGAAAAGTTGAAAATCGGTTGACTGTCTGTCTGTTCGTCCATCCGTGCAAGCTGTAAATTGAGTAAACATTTAAATATCTTGATAAAACTTGGTACGCAGGTTCCTTACAAAAACAAATTCGACTTCGTAGATGGGCGTAATCGGGCTACTGCCACGCCCACAAATCACCATTAACCGAAAACCTATAAAGTGCCGTAACTAAGCACTAAATTAAGATAGCATGGGGCACCTGTGGATAAAAAACCCGTCCTCTAATATGTTTAATGTGTATATCTCCTAAGCCATTTAAGCTACAAAATATCGGTCAATGTGTGAGATGTGCAATAGAAATTCAGATGGAGTCCTCTCCCGGCAGTATTAATTCTGTGTGTCCAAAATGGGTGGAATTGGGTCAATACTTCCCTGAGCCCCCATATACTTAATGCAACGTGGGTTCCAAAGTAAACAGGACTTTTTTAATGTGTGCCCCCTGTTGGCGCCATCTATATGCCGACTAGTGCGTTAGAATCTGCTATCTTTACCGATTGTCCACTGAGAATTTCATGACTGGAAGTGAAGTTATTGCGTTTTAAGTGTCAGTATGTTTGTATTATCGGTGTGAAAATGAGCTTCGAACAAGGAGCCAACATTATATTTTGCTTTAAAATTGGTAAAACTTTTACGAAACATTTCAATTGATGAAACAAGTTTATGGCGATGATTGCCTATTACGTAGTAGAGTGCACGAGTATGTAGTTTCAACGTTTTCAAAGTGTTCGTGAGGACATAAATGACGATCAACATGTGGGCCAATCAAAATCCGTGATCACCGGAAATTCCATCGAAACTGTGCGTGAATTCATCAAAAATCAGCCGATATCATCATTGAAATTCGTTGAAATTGAATTGAACATTTCCAAAATATCGATTTATTACATTTTGACCGAACATCCCGCACAAATTGACTGACGAGCAAACATTGCTCATGAATAAAATAAATTGATTTTGCCCAGAAAAACATTTGTTCTTTTTTTTTTATATGTCCTGTTTACTTTAAAATTCTCCTTGTATAAAGGTTTTCGAACTTCCTGGTGCCTTTATGCTAGATATATCAGATAATATTTGTGTTATCTCAATGAAAATTTCAGAACGTATTTGACTTATAATGGTATATCATAGTGCCTAAAATTATTACAATTGGGCAAAAACTTCACCCAGCCCTCATATGACCAATTCCAGGATTTTTGTTCATCCGGCTGATTTTGTATAATGACTCCGTGTAATACTTTTGGTTTTTCTAGCAAATCTTATTCCGAATATATACGTTGGTCAGTTTGTAAGTTAAATAGGGTATACATATACATTTATAAAGTTGCTTAAATTTTGATCATCTGATTTTTTTCCCTGACTTTGATTCCAGCAAGTTGCAAGGCTATAAAATGTTCGGTTGCACCCAAACTTAGCCCTTCCTTACTTGTTTTAGGTTCAATTTCAAGTTTTATCAGCACCTGAAAATGTTTTTCAGGCTTTTATCCTTGCAGGTTACGAGAGTATAAATTGTTCGGTTACACCAGAATTTAGCCTTCCTTACTTGTTTCTGAGCAGAATGTATCATATTGAGAAAACTCGCAAGTTTAACGGGTCAAGCAAAAACCAGATTAAATGCAAAATTTTTGTGTGAAAAACTAACAAAAACATTTCGTGTTATTGCTGGGGAAAATAATTTTTGGTATCGATGTACACTATGCAGCTTAATTTTAATGGAGATTATCGCATTCTGTTCTATTTTAGCCACAGAATTAAAAATCATAATATTGTTTAATGAAAGTAGGCTTTTGGAAATATAATATATAGTAAATATTCGGAATCAAACTGTGTTATGCTTATGAAATCTTACTAACATAAATATTGAGATCACGGTATTGTTACTGTCATTGTTGTTTAGAGGATTGTTGCACTTTTTTACCTTTATGTAATACCGTTGCATAATAGTTATTCGTAGTGACTAGCTAGACTTAGTATTTACAATGTCGAATTACCCAATGTACTGTAGTAGTTGTAATAAATGCAACTTAATTAATACGTGAGTGACTCAACAATTGTACCTTTATTAATGCATCGTCGAACTTTGAAAGTGGAATATTTCAAGTTTAAAATAATATACCTCAAAAATTGTTCGAAGTTGATGATTTTGAATAAATAAAAAGTTTACTGCCATATTTATAGTGGAGAAAACTTTTTTAAAAAAATTTTTTCGACATATGAATTATATTGTATAAGCAAATACGTAAAATCTGATGTCTGCATAACGTCAAAGTGAGTAGGTCAATATCGAAATGTAGAAGGACCTTAAGTATAGGTACATATGTATATTTATCTAAATAGATATTTCATTATTTGCATAATACTCTTTAAAAGAATATTTACAAGGCACCGGCAAATGCACACAATTCAGATGTATTATACTACATACAGTGAGTAAAGAATAAAACAAACGTATTTTCATGGCCAATACACAACGACGTTTACATGAAACATTCAAGATTTTAGTCATCAACTCCAACATTAGAATTTAATTCTGTCATTAAACTAAGGGATGATGGTTGCATTAACCATCGCCCTATGGCAGTTTATGATGTATATATATGTGGAGTCGCCCTCGTTCTATATAACATCATTTTACGACGGCTCATAAAACTTTCGCTGAGGGATTTGGTTGTTTAAACTTGATATTTTGGGGGATGCGTAGGGCTTTTAATACTTACTTTACGGATTTTTATAATGAATTCGTTGCCATATACCGTATGAAAATGCACTCAGCAGCATAAGAGCAGTGACTAATGAAACATTGGGATGTGGATGGTAATAAACACGCGCCACAGTGGACTTTTGTTGCCCACCCATATTCATGGTATTCGTTTCACTCGTTTCAGCAGCACTGAGTTATGACAAAGTTTTGCACAATCTAACATGTTTACTGCTGGAGGCTGCTTTTTGTTGCATTTCATACAATGATGCTGTTGTACTTTTCTTATTATTACATTTGTATATACATAGGTATATCCAATTAACTAAGTCTTAGGGTCCTATTATTTTTGTTCGTTTAACAGTTTTTGTTATATCATAATGGAAGGGCGAGCAGTAAGAAGTCATTTCAATCGATGGGGTAAGCAATCATAAGTTTAGGATAATTGGAAATTTCAAGCAGTTCTATGTGTACATATGCATGTACCATACGTATATATTTATAAGAGTAAAATATTTAGTTTAAAAATAAAAAATTTATACTTACATATGTACAATGACGACCAATACTGGTCGGACATTTGTCGCGATTTAACGTACGATGCTACAGGAAAGTCAATAATTTTCCAATTTGCTTGACATTTTTAATTTTAAATGTTTATATATTAATTTACTTATTATTGTCAATTTAAATGTAGTATTTTTTGTAAGAAAAAAATTTTGAAAAATTAAAAAAAAAAAACAAGTAAGAAAGGGCTAAGTTCGGGTGTCACCGAACATTTTATATTCTCGCATGATAAAGTGATAATCGATATTTCATTATCCGTCATTTACATATTTTTCAAATACCGTATTTGTGTATAGATTTATTCCGCTATCATCATTGGTTCCTAATGTATATACTCGTATTATACAGAAAAGGCATCAGATGGAAATCAAAATAGCGTTATATTGGAAGAAGGCGTGGTTGTGAACCGATTTCACCCATATTTCGTTCATGTTATCAGGGTATTAAGAAAATATTATATACCGAATTTCATTGAAATCGGTCTAGTAGTTCCTGAGATATGGTTTTTGGTCCATAAGTGGGCGACGCCACAATTTTTGAAAAAGCCTGGGTGTAGCTTCCTTCTCCCATTTCTTCCGTAAAATTTAGTGTTTCTGACGTTTTTTGTTAGTCGGTTAACGCTCTTTTAGTGATTTTCAACATAACCTTTGTATGGGAGGTGGGCGTGGTTATTATCCGATTTATTTCATTTTTGAACTGTATATAGAAATGCCTGAAGGAAACGACTCTGTATAGTTTCGTTGACATAGCTATAGTATTTTCCGAGATATGTATAAAAAACTTAGTAGGGGGCGGGGCCACGCCCACTTTTCCAAAAAAATTACGTCCAAATATGCCCCTCCTTAATGCGATCCTTTGTGCCAAATTTCACTTTAATATCTTTATTTATGGCTTAGTTATGACACTTTATAGGTTTTCGGTTTCCGCCATTTTGTGGGCGTGGCAGTGGGCCGATTTTGCCCATCTTCGAACTTAACCTTCTTATGGAGCCAAGAAATACGTGTACCAAGTTTCATCATGATATCTCAATTTTTACTCAAGTTACAGCTTGCACGGACGGACGGACGGACAGACGGACGGACAGACAGACATCCGGATTTCAACTCTACTCGTCACCCTGATCACTTTGGTATACATAACCCTATATCTGACTCTTTTAGTTTTAGGACTTACAAACAACCGTTATGTGAACAAAACTATAATACTCTCTTTGGCAACTTTGTTGCGAGAGTATAACTAGAATTTGGAAAATCATATGGATTTGTTATCTCAAACTAAAACAATAAATGTAGTTTAAACAAGTAAAGAAGAGCTAAAGTCGAACCGAACATTTTATACTCTTGCAACTTGAATCAAAACCAGGGAAATACTTTAAGGAGTAAAACCATTCATATAGATAACAAGTAAGGAAGGGCTAAGTTCGGGTGTCACCGAACATTTTATACTCTCGCATGGTAAAGTGATAATCGAGATTTCATTATCCGTCATTTACATATTTTTGAAATACCGTATTTGTGTAAAGTTTTATTCCGCTATCATCATTGGTTCCTAATGTTTATACTCGTATTATACAAAGAAGGCATCAGATGGAATTCAAAATAGCTTTATATTGGAAGAAGGCGTGGTTGTGAACCGATTTCAGCCATATTTCGTACATGTCATCAGGGTGTTAAGAAAACATTATATACCGAATTTCATTGAAATCGGTCTAGTAGCTCCTGAGATATGCTTCTTGGTCCATAAGTGGGCGGCGCCACGCCCATTTTCAATTTTCAAAAAAAGCCTGGGGGCAGCTTCCTTCTGCCACTTCTTCCGTAAAATTTAGGGTTTCTGACGTTTTTTGTTAGTCGGTTAACGCACTTTTAGTGATTTTGAACATAACCTTTGTATGGGAGGTGGGCGTGGTTATTATCCGATTTCTTCCATTTTTGAACTGTATATGGAAATACCTGAAGAAAACGACTCTGTAGAGTTTGGTTGACATAGCTATAATAGTTTCCGAGATATGTACAAAAAACTTAGTAGGGGGCGGGGCCACACCCACTTTTCCAAAAAACTTACTTCCAAATATGTCCCTCCCTAATGCGATCCTTTGTGCCAAATTTCACTTTAATATCTTTATTTATGGCTTAGTTATGACACTTTATAGGTTTTCGGTTTCCGCCATTTTGTGGGCGTGGCAGTGGGCCGATTTTGCCCATCTTCGAACTTAACCTTCTTATGGAGCCAAGGAATACGTGTACCAAGTTTCATCATGATATCTCAATTTTTACTCAAGTTACAGCTTGCACGGACGGACGGACAGACGGACGGACAGACAGACATCCGGATTTCGACTCTACTCGTCGCCCTGATCACTTTGGTATATATAACCCTATATCTGACTCTTTTAGTTTTAGGACTTACAAACAACCGTTATGTGAACAAAACTATAATACTCTCGTTAGCAACATTGTTGCGAGAGTATAAAAATCAGCCGGATGTTCGAAAATCCTAATATTAGTTATTAAGGGGCTAGGCCAAGTTTAGCCAAAGATACAGTCTTGTGAATAAAACACACCCTCCTATTTTCATTGGGATATCTCACATATTGTGCGATATATGAAAGACACGCTTTTAGAGCACTTCAATTTTAAAAATGAAAAATGATTCTTAATATAAACTGATACTTGTACTATTTTGAGAAAAGTGTTCAATATAGGATACATTTTTTAGCATACTACAGAGTATAATACTTTTGTTCACTTAACGGTTTTTTGTAAAACCTAAAACTAATAGAGATAAATATAAAGCCGTATATCGGGAGGACGAATGTCATTACCTTAATTTTGTTAAAATTCAATTCTTACAAAAAACACCTCAATTAATTGACAACTGTGCATCTGCATTCTTTAGTACGATAATGCCAAACTAAACTAAAAACTCGTTGTCTTCTCTCATTTAACAATAGTAAGTCAAATATTAAAATTTACAAAGTATAATAGTTTTGTTCACCTAATGGTTTTGGGTATCACCTTAAAATAATGGATTTACACTCACGGCCACGTAAGGTTTGCCACTCAAAATTTTCAAGTGTTGTGCATATATGATAACACTTTATAGCGGTATAGATTTTTAAGTTAATGACATGTTATTTATCAAAAATATTAAAGATAAAAAACAAAACATATTTAGCTATAGACAAAATCATTTGAAAGTTAGTGAGCTTTACAAAATGAGCTCGAAATGTAAAAGACTGAAATGCGATGAAAAAATTATATTTTTTTCTTTTTTAATTTATTTTAATTTACACTCTATTTGATATTAATGTTTTATCAATTTTTTTTATTTGAAACACGAAATTTAGTCACGTTTAACTTAAAACAATAAAATCGACCGCTTTTGTATAAGCACAGAAAAGCTGGTTTATGTTTTACCCTTTAAACGTAATAAATTAAAAAACTGTAATTATAATTAGATAATACAAGTATAATAAAGTTAATTTATGCTTACTAAAAACATAAAAATAACAATACTGAAGATATCCCGAACGAACGAAAAAGCACGTAAACAAAATTGATGGAACTATAATGATAAGCTTTGCGTGGCCACGAGTGTAAAAATAGAGCTACATAAAAATAAATGATCAAAATGGCGAAACGGTTGGAAATCCAGGGAAGTCTGTCCGTCCGTCCCTTCGTCCGTCTGTACAAGCCGTAACATGAGTAAAAAGTGAGATATCTTGATGAAACTTGGTACCTACAGGTCAAAAGAAACAGGACTGTTAAAAAAAACAACAAAAAATTTATATTTTTCAAAAGTTATATTTTTTTATTCAAAGTAGCTTCCTTGTGCTTCGATACAGCGTTTAGTCCGGTCAATTAGCATTTCAAATGAGTGTTTAAGGTCATTTTTCGGAATGTTCTTGAGAATATCGGTCGTCGCCTTTTGGATAGCTGAAATGTCCTGAAACCAGTGTCCTTCCATGGGCAAATGAAGTTTTCCAAATAGGCAAAGAGCACAGGGTGTCAAATCAGGTGAGTAGGGTGAGTGATTAATGGTTAATATGGAGTTTTTTGTCAAAAAATCAGTGACAAGCGTCGACCGATGACACGGCGCATTATCGTGCAACAGGCGCCAGGACCCTGCCTTACGGTATTGTGGTCGAGCACGACGAATGCGTGACAAAAGACGCTTCATAACACCAAGGTAAAACACAGCATTAATCGTTTGACCAGGTGGGACGAACTTTCGGTGTACAATACCCTCGGAATCATAAAAACAAATCAGCATTGTCTTTATCTCTGACTTCTGAAGACGACCGACTTCTGATCGTCGCAGAGGTCCTCACGACCTTCTTGGAATAGCTTAAACCACTAATGCACATTACTACGGGATAGGCACTGATCACCATAAACTTTTTTCATCATTTGAAATGTTTCAGTAAACGTTTTACCAAGTTTAAAACAAAATTTAATATTTGCTCTTTGTTCAAAATGCATTTTAGGACCGATGACCAAAAGCCACTTGTCACTGTCACTTTTTGATCGATTGTAGATATCCAATTGTCTTAAAATTTTTACGAAATGTCAGCAAGTGATCAAACTTTTTATTTCATATACCCACCGATAGGTGGCGCCACCAGAAACAGTTATATTTAATAAGTTCTGTTTCTTTTGCGACAGACCGTGTATTTGTCTATTAAATATCTACAAGTGGCCAGAAACATGTAAATACAATATTTTTCGAAGTCTAATCTTAGGGTGGTGCCTGTTCTAGCTAGTTAATCCGAATGTGACATTTTCTTCCCAGTTCGAGACGCTTACGCCGTATTCTCGATCTCCTTACAAAATATTTCCAAGACTTTTCTTTTGCTTTTCTATCCTTTTTCTTGTATGACCTTAGCAGGTTGTAATATTTTTCGCAATATTCCTCGCCTTGAGATAATTTAGCTTATTTAAATTGCCTTCTGCAATTCTTGAATATTTTTTTAAGTTCAGCGGGGATCACTATTGGGCCCTAATTGTTCCCTTATTACATGTTTTTGGACAAGCTACCTTTAATGCTTACCCGCAGAATTCGGTGAATTGTTTAACGAGAATTTCTAGCTCCTCCTGTGGCGTAGTAAGTAATTAAAAACGTCTGGCTGTCCCATGTTGTGTGATGTGCGTTTAAGTTACATCCAAATATTATCATGCACTTGGGTACCTCTTTTACTAGTTGTAATGATATGCGCTCTTCATCGTATGGCATACAGCTAGCCACCAACCGGTACCTATATGAGCCCGTCTCCCAGTTTACCATAAACACTTTAAGCTTGTTCTTTGCCAATATGTAGTACATACGACGTCTTCAGTCCGCCTCCCGTTAAACCATAGCTCCTAAGAACAAAATCATTCTGCTCCACGGCAAAGGGGCCCTTTTGGTCTCCACTCCAGATTCTGCTATGGGGTTCTCGAATGCTTTAAAAAATTTCCACCCCACTGTAGGCTGCGATCATTTAGCCAGACCAGGAGACCAGGTTTTGCGCCTCTAGAGTTGAACATAAGGTCAAAAAGTTTCGATGGAAATATCCGTTTCTAAACGTATTTCTGAATTATCAAGTTTTTCTTAGATCACCTTTTTGGGTCCTACTTCCGCCAATATTTATATTTTTTGGCTGCATATGCGCCTTGGTATCAATCCCAACCCCTCAAGACATTGTGAGGTACGCTTTCCGTTTTCTCTCCACTGCGACTCAACAGTCCTCCCCGGACTAACTGTTCTTTCGACCTTTACGAAAACCCATGGTTTCGCTTACAGCTATACTTATATCTTATGCCGAGTTGGTCATGGTTGCTCTCAGTGAGCCGAGTACAAAAACCGTTTCGCTGTCGGTTGTGATAATAGCTTCCCTGTATTTTTTATTAAAAAGTTCAAAATTAAATTCAAGATTTAAAATTTGTTCAATTATTTTTATTCACATAATCAGTGTTACCTTATCTTCATATTTTTTAGAGGAACCAGAAAAAAACGAAAACTGATAAAACTCCAGTGACTGCAAAGACTTGTTCCAAGGTAAATAGAACAAATAGTTTTTTCGCCAAATTCAATTTATTTTATTCAAAATAGTCTCCTTCTGCATGTCGAACGAGTGTTTAAGCTCATTGGCCTGTATGGCCGCCATTATGACAGTGCAAGCCTTTTGAATGGCCTCTACGTCTGCATAACGATTTCTTTCATGGGCAAAGCATTTTTCCGAAAAGGAAGAAGTCGCACGGTGCCATAACAGTTGAATACGGGGAGTGGTTAATGCTTCAAATTTGATTTTTGGTCAAACAATCGGTCACAAGCGTCTATCGATGAGACGGCGCATTATCGTGCAACAAACGCAACCTTCATCTTCGCGATATTTGGGCTGAACACGTCGAATACGGCGCACCAAACGCTTCAAAACTCCAAGGTCGAATATTGCATTAACGTCTTGGCCGGGTGGAACAAATTCTTTGGGACAATACCCTTGGAATCATAAAAACAAATCAGCATTGTCTTCACTTTTGACTTCTCCATGCGCGATTTTTGGGTTTCGGCTCGTTCGGTGCCTTCTATTCAGCACTCTGGCGTTTTGTTTGGGTATCATATTAGAAACACCACGTTTCGTCACCAGTCACAATATTTTAAGGGAAGTTTTTGTCCCTTTTGACCTCTTTAATGATTTTGGTCGTCAGTCAATTTGTGCGGAACAAAGTGTGCACACACCTTTCGTAAGCCCAAAGGTTCGGTAAAAATGCGATAAATCGGTGTTTTGGAGATGTTCGATTCCACTTCCATGAATTACAATTATGATTTTAGCTGATTTTTGATGAATTCACGCACAGTTTCGATGGAATTTCCGGTCATCACGGATTTTGATCGTCTTTTATGTCCTCACGGCCACTTTGAAAACGTTGAGACTACTTGTGCACTCTGCTACGGGATAGGCAATCATCGCCATAAACTTGTTTCATCAATTGAAACGTTTCGGTAAAAGTTAATGTTGGCTCTTTGTTCGAAGCTCTTTTTCGCTGACGCTTAAAACGCAATAACTTCATTTCCAATCTATGAAATGTCATGAAATTCTCACTGGACAATCGCCCCCAACAGGTTCGCTAGATTCAAAAAGTCCTGTTTACTTAGGAAAACACCTTGTATTCTTGTAACTAACATAAATTAACAATACCATGAATAAATTCAAATACCAACTTTGTTTCATAAGCAAAATTTTTGTAAACAATAAATGCATGTGTATAGTGGATAAAATAAGTTATACTTGTATTATTGCAAGTGTGCAAAAGTCATGCATAGTCTCCGTAGAAAGAAAGTGGCTAAAGTGTGCCTTACAACCTCAGCAGCATAAAATAGAGCGGTACGAGATCCTGTCGTTTTTAAAACAAATTCCTAGAAAATACAGGCGTTTTTGGACATGTGTAAGTTATATGCATATGTATAAGTATAAATATATGTATTTTCCCGTAGTTCCTAGGTGGAACATAGGGCCTCATTAAACAAATTATAATTAATTTTATTTAAACTTCGACCTCCAGTCTCCAGGTGTTGGCTGGTCTCCCGCGCCTTCGGCTTCCTTGCGGATTTTAATCGAGCGCTGTTTTGCTAATGTCATCGTGAGGCTTTCGCAGAGTGTGGCCGATACATTTTCATTTACCACGTCGAATTTCGATATGGATCGGTAGCTGTTTGGTTACGGTCCAGAGGTTAGCATTGCTAGTAACGCTAGGCCAGAATATCCGCATA
Organism: Bactrocera neohumeralis; assembly: GCF_024586455.1. Classification (NCBI taxonomy): domain Eukaryota; kingdom Metazoa; phylum Arthropoda; class Insecta; order Diptera; family Tephritidae; genus Bactrocera; species Bactrocera neohumeralis. The sequence continues at coordinate 21,346,608 of NW_026089623.1, forward strand.
ATTTTTCGAAGACACCGATTAAGAAAGGATTGCAGCGATTGTAAAATATTCGCTGGAATATTCCACGTCTTCTTCTTCTTAATTGGCGTAGACACCGCTTACGCGATTATAGCCGAGTTAACAACAGCGCGCCAGTCGTTTCTTCTTTTCGCTACGTGTCGCCAATTGGATACTCCAAGCGAAGCCAGGTCCTTCTCCACTTGGTCCTTCCAACGGAGTGGAGGTCTTCCTCTTCTTCTGCTTCCCCCGGCGGGTACAGCGTCGAATACTTTCAGAGCTGGAGTGTCTCCGTCCATTCGGATGACCTAGCCAGCGTAGCCGCTGTCTTTTAATTCGCTGAACTATGTCAATGTCGTCATATATCTCGTACAGCTCATCGTTCCATCGAATGCGATATTCGCCGTGGCTAACGCGCAAAGGACCATAAATCTTTCACAGAACTTTTCTCTCGAAAACTCGCAACGTCGACTCATCAGTTGTTGACATCGTCCAAGCCTCTGCACCATATAGCAGGACGGGAATTATGAGTGACTTACAGAGTTTGGTTTTTGTTTGTCGAGAGAGGACTTTGCTTCTCAATTGCCTACTCAGTTCGAAGTAGCACCTGTTGGCAAGAGTTATCCTGCGTTGGATTTCTAGGCTGACGTTGTTGGTGGTGTTTACGCTGGTTCCAAGATAGACGAAATTATCTACGACTTCAAAGTTATGACTGTCAACAGTGACGTGAGTTCCAAGTCGCGAGTGCGACGACTGTTTGTTTGATGACAGGAGATATTTCGTTTTGCCCTCGTTCACTGCCAGACCTATTTGCATTGCTTCCTTGTCCAGTCTGGAAAAGGCAGAACTAACGGCGCGGGTGTTGAGGCCGATGATATCAATATCATCGGCATACGCCAGCAGCTGTACACTCTTATAGAAGATTGTACGTTCCTTATTTAGCTATGCAGCTCGAATTATTTTCTCCAGCAGCCAATTGAAAAAGTCGCACACAATACGCTCAATAGAACCTTATACGCGATGTTGAGGTGGCTTATCCCACGGTGGTTGGTGCAGATTGTGGGGTCTACCTTTTTATGGATTGGGCATAGCACACTTAAATTCCAATCGTTGGGCATGCTTTCAGCCGACCATATTTTACAAAGAAGCTGATGCATGTTCCTTATCAGTTCTTCGCCGCCGTGTTTGAATAGCTAGGCGGGTAATTGCTATTCGAACTTCTTCATGGTCGGGCAATGGAACGTCTGCTCCATCGTCATCGATTGGGGAATCGGGTTCGCCTTCTCCTGGCGTTGTGCGTTCACTGCCATTCAGCAGGCTGGAGAAGTGTTCCCTCCGTAATTTAAGTATGCTCTGGGCATCGGTCACTAGATCACCTTTGGGGGTTCTACAAGAGTATGCTCCGGTCTTGAAACCTTCTGTAAGCCACCGCATTTTTTCGTAGAATTTTCGAGCATTACCCCTGTCGGCCAGCTTATCAAGCTCTTCGTACTCACGCATTTCAGCCTCTTTCTTCTTCTGTCTGCAAATGCGTCTCGCTTCCCTTTTCAACTCTCGGTATCTATCCCATCCCGCACGTGTTGTGGAGGATCGTAACGTTGCGAGGTAGGCAGTCTGTTTTCTTTCCGCTGCGACACGGCACTCCTCGTCGTACCAGCTGTTCTTTTGCACTTCCCGAAAACCAATGGTTTCGGTTGCAGCTGTACCTAAGGAATTTGAAATGCCGTCCCACAGTTCCCTTATACCGGGTTGTTGACGCGTGCTCTCAGAGAGCAGGAGTGCAAGCCGAGTAGAAAATCGTTCTTCTGTCTTGCAGCTTCTCGACGTCGAACCTTCCTTTTGTTTGTTGACGTGCGTTTTTTGCTGCACAGAGGCGGGTGCGAATCTTGGAGGCAACAAGATAGTGGTACAAGCCGATGGTAGGACGTCGGAACGTACGCACGTCTAGAACACTGGAGACGTGTCTTCCGTCTATCACAACATGATCGATCTGGTTAGTTTCTTTTCGATCCGGAGACTGCCAGGTAGCTTGATGTATCTTCTTGTGCTGGAATCTAGTACCACAAATGACCATATTATGGGCCCTGACGAAGTCAATCAGCCTCAACCCATTTGGGGATTTTTCGTCGTGGAGGCTGAATTTACCGACCGTAGTGCCAAATATACCTTCTTTGCCCACCCTGGCGTTAAAGTCGCCAAGCACTATTTTGACATCGTGGCGGGGGCAGCTCTCATAAGCGCGCTCCAAGCGCTCATAGAAAGCATCTTTGGTCACATCGTCCTTCTCTTCCGTCGGGGCGTGGGCGCAAATCATAGATATGTTGAAGAACCTCGCTTTGATGCGGATTGTGGCTAGACGTTCATTCACCGGTGTGAAAGATAGTACTCGGCGACGGAGTCTCTCTCCCACCACGAATTCCACACCAAACTTGCACTCCTTTATATGGCCACTGTACTCGTAGTAAATGTCACAAGGACCAACTCATCTCTGCCCCTGTCCCGTCCATCGCATTTCTTGGACGGCGGTGATGTCAGTCTTTATTTTCACGAGGACATCGACCAGCTGGGCAGCGGCACCTTCCCAATTAAGGGACCGGACATTCCAGGTGCATGCCCTTATATCGTAGTCCGTATTTCGTTTGCCATGGTCGTCATCAAAAGGGGGGTCTCTCATCCGAGGCTTGTTGCTTCCTTTCATTGGTTTTTTTTCTAGGTGGCGGATCCCAAACCCAGCGCACAACCTTGCGGAAGAGATGTTTCGGTTTCTCATTTTAGCTCACCTTCAAACGGATGTTCTTAGGCTACCCAGAGGATACTTGGTCAAAGACCGATTAAGCGAAGGTAGAGAGGAGTTCGCCACTCTACCGACTTCTCTACAATCACTCGTAAGGTGTTGATGTGATCGATACATGAGCAATGGGATCTGAAACCAGCTTGTTCTTTACGTAGCCCATGCATCAGCGAATCAGATAACATTTTGTGAATCATATGCGTTATTATTTTATTCACCATACTTAGTAGTGTTATTCCTCTCCAATTTTTACATTCCGATAAATTTTACTTCTTTGGTAGAATAGTAATAACACCTTCTTTCAACTCGTCTGGTATCTTTTCTGAGGCCCAAATATCTTTGAGTAACAGCATCTGTCTGAGGATCAGCTTTTAGGAGTTCTGGGTAGATGTTATCCGGCCCAGGACTTTTGTTGTTCTTTAATGCTATGATAGCAGTCATTATCTCTGTCTCATTCGGGTACGAGGAAACAGTATCCGTCAGAGGATCAGATTTTAGGAGTTCCGGGTTGATGTTATCCGGCCCACGAGTTTTGTTGTTCTTCAATGCTCTGATAGCAGTCATTACCTCCGTCTCATTCGGGTACAGTGCGCCTCTCACATACCGGAACCCTAGAAGAACAGCATGGGAAAAATTTACCAGTATAGCAACAAAATGCCTTGAAAAGGGAGGCAACAAGAGTATCAGAAATCCTGAGGAATTAGATTCAGAAGTAGAGAAGTTGGAAAAAACCTTAACCACAACTTTTAATAAATCTACTCCGCTAACAGTTTTGAAAAAGAGAAAGTCTCTTCCTTGGTGGAACAATGAACTCAAGCGTTTGAAAACACAACTAAGGAAAACTTTCAATGAGAGTTTTAGAACCAAAATCTGGCAGCCATATAAAGACATTATGAAAGAATACAAAAAAGCAGTCAGGAAAGCTAAAAAGAACTCATGGCAATCTTTCTGCATATCGATAGAAAGTTGCAGAGAAGCCGCTAGGCTGAATAAAATGCTATCTAAAGATCATATTAATACTGCCTACATTAGGGCTGAGGGAAGTGATTGGACCTCCGCGCCAAAAGAGTCTCTGGAGGTACTAATCACAACGCACTTCCCCGGGAGTCAGCAATCACCTTCAACGAGGGTTCAACCAGAACCACCGCTGAACGCAGCTGACTATCGAAGCCAAATAGTAGACAAAAGAAAAATCCAATATGCCATAAATAGTTTTGCACCATTTAAAGCGGCAGGTCCTGACGGGATTATGCCCATAATGCTGCAAAAACTGGTAGAACCAATGGTTCTAAGGCTTGAAAATATATACAAGGCTAGCATTCAACTATCTTACATCCCAAGAAGTTGGAAAAGAAGTAAAGTTGTGTTCCTTCCAAAACCAGGCAGAAGAACACACGAGAATGCCAAGGATTTTAGACCTATAAGCCTTACCTCCTTTATGCTGAAGGTACTAGAAAGGCTAATAGATCTACACGTAAGAACAATAATGGCGGAGAAGCTATCGAAGTCCCAACATGCGTACATGAAGGGCCGATCAACCGAAACCGCCCTTCACGAGGTGATAAGTGTAATCGAAAAATCACTACACCACAAACAATATATTTCTAGACATTGAGGGCGCCTTCAACAACATAGAAGTAAATGCGATAATTAATTCTCTGGCACATGGTGGCATAGACGACACTGTGAGCAGATGGATACTATCGATGCTTGAGAATAGGAAGATTATAGCTTCAAACGGCGCTGCAAGACAAACAAGCTATGTGAGTAGAGGGACGCCTCAAGGGGGGGTCCTCTCTCCGCTTCTATGGGTTGCAGCGCTGAACGAAATACTACTCAAACTTAACGGTGGAGGAGTGAAAGCAGTAGCGTATGCAGACAATATAGTGTTGTTGGTATCAGGTATGTTTCCTTCAACAGTCAGCGAGATTATGGAAAGAGCACTTCGTAGGTTAAACTTATGGGCTAAGAACAATGGTCAAGGAGTTAACCCGAACAAAACAGAACTGATGCTATTCACAAGCAGAACCAAAATACCTCAGTTCCAACTTCCGGTACTAAACGGTACAACACTCACTCTATCCCCCACAGCTAAATACTTGAGGGTGGAGATTGACACCAAACTGTCCTGGAAAATAAATATAGAAAAAAGAATAAACAAAGCTTACATGGCCTACTATACTTGTAAGAAAATCGTCAACAGGAATTGGGGCCTTAAACCAAATATAATCATGTGGATGTATACGGCTGTCATAAGACCTATACTTACATATGGAGCTCTGGTGTGGTGGCCAGCGCTAAACAAACAATACAACATTAGAAAAATAAATGGAATACAAAGAGCAGCATGTGCGGGTGTTACGGGTGCAATCAGGTCATGTCCGACTGATGCGCTCAATGTGATCCTGCATCAACTACCAATGGACATTTTTATTCACAAAAACAGCAGCTATTGCGGCGATAAGAATAAAAGAATTGGGAGGTTGGAATCAGCAGAACTACGGACACAGTGTAATTCTAAACAAGCTCACCACTAACAAATCAGACTACATTCTCCCAAAGCTGGATTTCAAGACACTTCCAGGTGAGGATACCATCTAGACGAGAATGGAGAAGAGGTTCAATAGTAGAGGAAGATACCATCTCAGTCTATACCGACGGGTCCAAAATGGACTGCGGAGTAGGCACGGGGGTATTCTCCGTTGATCTAGGCATATCTCTCTCTATACGTCTACCGAACTCGGCTAGCATCTTCCAAGCAGAAGTACTAGGCATAGAAAAAGCTTGCGAATATTTACGGATAGCCAGGCTGCCCTCCTGGCATTGTCTTCACCCATGACAAATTCCAGTATAGTTCACAACTGCAAGAGAACACTAAGCTCAATAAAAGACAAGCTCCAACTAAACTTGATCTGGGTTCCCGGCCACAGGAACATTTTCGGTAACGAAAAAGCAGACGAGTTGGCAAAGGCAATGAATCCGAAGCGGAGCTAATACCAAGCCCGCTAGGATCGATAAAAGGAGAGATCAATAGACAATTCCAACAAATTGCAAACAACAGGTGGAAAAACCTTAAAAAATGCGTCATTACTAAACAATTATGGCCAACGTATGACAGTAAAAGAACCACTGACTTATTAAATAGGTCAAGAAAAAGTATTTACAGAATAACAGCTACTACAACAGGGCACTGGCTATTTGGGGAACATGCGTCCAAAATGGGTATGCCCTACAACGACATCTGCCGTGGCTGCGGAGTAACAGGGAACAAGAAAACAATCTTCCACTTTCTCTGCGAATGCCCAGCTCTAGCACAGATCCGACACAAAACACTCGGAATCCACCAAGCACTAAACCTTGAATGGATTTCCACCAAAAGCATATCGGACATAAGTAGTTTCATCGAAACCTCAAAATGGTTTGAGAGAGAAAGTGAAACGTAATAGCAGATACAAAAGGTTCTACGAATAGTGTATCAAAATGGCACATCAAGTGCTAATTGAGCCCGATAGGGCTGCACTCCTACCTACCTACCTCATTCGGGTACGAGGTGTGAATGTCACGTCTTGGTATGTGACGATGGAAACCACATGGCTGAGTAGTCTCCGACGAAGTTGGTGAGAGCAATTTTTCATAATAACGCTCCCTGATGGTAGTCTGCTTATCTCTGGCCGTGGTCAATTTGCCATCTTCATCTTTTAGCGATTTGGTGGTTTTGAGTGTTGCTTTTGTCAGTTGCCGCATCGTTTGATAAAGGTCACGAGTGCGGTATGTTTCCGCGGCCTCCTTTTCTAGCTAAATTGTTACTCCAGATTCTTTTATCCGTTCTAGCGCTTTTCTTTATCAGCTTGTCGGTTTTGCTATAAGTGTGCTGTAGTGCCGCCTTGGCGGATCTCGTCTTAGCGGAATTTAACTGATTTTTTATTTCTCTGTGTTCGTTTATTAACCACCATGTGGAGTCTGAAATCCAGGATTTTCGTTTATATTCTTTGAATCCAATACAATCTTCTGCTGCTTTTAGAAAAGTTCGTTTTATACTTTTCCAGTTGTTAGTCAGAGTGTGTTCTGTTTCGACAGATGCATTTAGCGATTCTATAAACCTTGCGCAAGTAGACTCGTCTTTCAGTTTTTCTATGTAGAATTTTTTCTGTATATTTTTTTCGAGTCGCTTACTGCAGCCACTTTGAGTCTGATTGACGCAATTAGAAGAAGATGGTCACTTGCAATATCAGCTCCACGTTTTTTCCGCGCATCTATAAGGGAACCGCGCCGTTTACAACTTATTGCTACGTGATCAATCTGATTTTCAGTCATTCGATCTGGAGATGATCAAGTTATTTTGAGGACGCGCTTATGATTGCATAGTGTTCCTCCTATAACATGATTAAAATTAGCGCAAAGTTCGGTGAACATCTAGCCATTCTCAGTCATAATGCCTAACCCGTGCCGGCCCATCGTCACCTCTAACCCCTTATTGTGATGACCAACTTGGGCAACTATAAAAGGCTTCCTTAACTTCCACTTCTGCTACATTCGTTGGAGCATAGCTTTGTACTATAGTCATGATTCTAGCTCTTGTGCGCAGCCTCACTGAGATGATTCTATCCGAGTGAGCATTCTATAAGCGCCGCAGAGGTTGACTTAGAAAGAAGAAATCCGACGCCATTCTCTCTTCTTTGAGTGGGTTTGTTTCCAGAGAAAATGAATTTTTCGCCAGAAGTTGTTGTAACTTCGCCCGAGTTGGCCCATCTGACCTTGCACAGACCGAGAAGAATGAGTTTGTAGCGTTTAAATTCTTTACAAAGTTGCGATAGTTTAATTGGTTCTAACAATGAACGTACATTCCAGGTTCCTATTCGTAATCCATTTTTCATGCTGAAGGGCGTCATCAGTTTATCGTGCTTAATCTTAACATTGTTTACTTCGGTTTCGGTAATCAGAGGGTTTAAGATAAGTAAGTGATTAGCCTGCTGCATCCGGGCCTAGTTCCGGGGCTGCTGGTTTCGCCTCTAGGTAGTCAATGGCGTAGGAGTTTCCTCCTCCCAGGTTCTAAGGTTATACCGCCTTTATGCACACCTATAAATATATCGTTGTTCCCACTTTTGGTGATGATAAATTCAAAAATACTTCCCGTGTTTATCATTCAACGTTTTAATATTTGGTTGAGGGATTAAAAAATTTAATGAGAGCGGGCGTATTGCTATCTTCTTTGAAAAGCGAATACACATAAGCTTCATCAGCGGAATATAGAACAGATGCAAGTTTATTTGGAATAAATAGAACGGCTATGTTGAATGAATTATAAAGGGGAGGTAGCATCGTAGTGAAAACAAAAAAAGGTGAAGCCTCGGAAACAGCAAACAGCGCTATATTATTTCCTGCTCTTTTGACATTTCTCTTCAGTAACGTTTGCCATTTCATCGTGGAAAGATATACGATTCAACAACTTGTCGAAATTATTAAAGTTTATTAGCAAAAATCGGAGTCAAAACTCCATAAGGCACCATTGCATCCCGAAAAAATTACGGTTTGGTTCGGTTTATGGGCGGATTTATTTTGCCGCACGTTACTGTAAATGCTAATCGCTACCTCTTAATGATAACCGAATATTGTTTGACCGAATTGGATGATATGGACTTAGATAATATGTGGTTCCAACAGAACGGCACAATAAGGCACACACCGAATGTCACAATCGATTAATTGAAATCAAGTTTGGTGAACGTGTTATCTCACGAAATGACGCCGTTAGACTATTTCATGTGCTGCTACGTCAATTCTATGGTCTATGCCAACAAGCCAGCGACGATTGATGAACTTCGAATGTGAAATTGCAGTATAAATTAGAATTGCCGTTAACTAAGTCCGTTACTTCAGTCAAACTTTTTGATTTGAAACCGTCCAACACCTTATAAACGTGATTGTAGAGCTCCCACTTTGTCGGAAAACCGCCACTAAGACCAATTTACCAATTTTTTTGCCTGCAAATATTACATTTACAAAAATTGCACGTGGACTTTTAGTATATGATTTCGTGTTTACATACAAACCTATATTTCCTTGTTAAATAATTGATGCGTGTTCGCATGTCGACGGTGGTCAAACTTACTGCTGAAGACATGACTATTTTTACATGTTAATCGCAGTTTTTTTATGTTTTTGCTCCAAAATTCTATTGTGCACTTCCTTTCGTGCCCAAATAAATACGCGTTGTTTTCTTCTTATTTACCTTTTTCACATCTATTTTAACAACATGTTTTAAATAACTTTGGTATAAACGATCTCACAGGTTTCTCACCTATTTTTAGTTGTCTTTAGTGAAATTCCACAATAATATTGGGTGCCTTCAGTACTTTGCGTAAAACTCCTTTTTGCATTGGTGGCCTTGTCCGTCCTTCAAAAAAGAACCATGTTCGATCCAACACGGGGACTTATCATGGGAAAAGAAATTCTGAAACATTTCGCTTTAATCATCACACGATTATAATTTTGTGTTGACGAAATAATCATTACTAGTTGTATATTCTTGCAACCAGTTGCTACAGAGTATTATAGTTTTGTTCACCTAACGGTTGTACGTATCACCTAAAACTAATCGAGATAGATATAGGGTTATATATATGTATATAAATGATCAGGGTGACGAGAAAAGTTGAAATCTGGATGACTGTCTGTCTGTTCGTCCGTCCGCGCAAGCTGTGACTTGAGTAAAAATTGAGATATCTTGATGAAACTTAGTATGCAGGTTCTTTAGTACAAAACAAATTTCGAGTTAGTAGATGAGCGTAATCGGACCACTGCGACGCCCTCAGCTCAGCGTGAAAACTACATAAATTCCTACTTATAGTGTGAAACTGAACGCAATCGAAAATCACGTTCACTCCGCATATAACGGTACTGTTTAAAAAGTCCTAAAAGCCCCACAGACTCAATAACTAAGTGCGCCAGAGACGTAAAAATTTGCCGCCAGGATGGTATGAGAAAGCTTTATGAGAGCCGGTGTAAAAATTGGACGATGGGCGTGGCACTGCCTACTTTTTGGTGAAACCACATATCTCGGGACCCGACTAATCAATTTCGACAAAATTTGGTACATTGTTTTCATATTCTTATGTCACGTTGTGAATATGAGCGAAATCGGACAATAACCACGCCTAAATATTTTTCTTAATTAAAAAAATAATACTTTATGAAATTTTCATATCAAATATGTGCAAAAAATTATTTCAATCCAAGTACATATCTTTTTATTTATAAATGAAATAGTTTTGAATTTGTTAATTAGGGATTGTGTTACCCTTATGTATCTTCATCAATTGGACACGATGAGGCATTGACTCCACCAGTTTTTTAGCAAAGACATATCAATTTTGTCCCATTCGGCCAAAATGGCATGCTTTAGTTGCTTAAGGCTGTCATATTGCTTGGAAGATGCATACATTTTGCCTGAAAGAATTCCCCATAGATCCTCGATCGAATTCAGATCTGGACTTAAGGCAGGCCACTCTAGCAATCCAATTTTCCGAGAGTTAAAGAACGCCTTTGTCTTCTTCGCAACATGGATCGGTGCGTTGTCAAATCAATGTAGATATCTGTATTCATTTTGCCTGGAACAAAGCATATTTTGGACTTGCCGTTTGGTGAAAATGCTGTCCATACCATTAGTGATCCACCACCGTGAACGCGCTTATGGCATGCCTCCCGTAGGCGTCTTAAGTCCCTCCAATATTTATGAAGACCATCTGGCTCATCCAAATTAAATTTTTTTTCGTCACTGAATACCACAGAATCGAATTCTTCATCCCAAAATGTATACTTTTCATAAAATGCAATTAGTGTATTTTTATTAAGTTGCTTTAGGCATGGCTTAGGCACTCGATTTTCTTATTTAAGGCATAAATCTTTTCTTATTATTTGATGCACACGTTGTTTAGTCACATCTAGACCAAGTTCCACTTTTATTTGCCTGCAACTCATGTGGCTATTGGTTGCTAGCTGCTGAACCCGCCGTTTGGTCCTGCCATTAATGGTACCTATACGGCAACTACGCTTAGTAACTCCATAGTTATCTGGATTTTTCAGAAAGTTTGTTATTGTAATCCGATTCCTCTTTACAGAAAAAGCAATTTGGCCAACTTTCTTGCTAGATTGACTAATTCCTTTAATCAATCCGCGACCCTCGTCTGATAATTCAGTTCCACGTGGCATTTTCCTACAAATTCAGAAAATGTAATTTACTTTTGTCGTCTTAAACCTTTAATCATGTACTGTTACTTACTTAAAAGTTTGTATCTCCGCTTTTTCTACTGATATATTTACTTGGCACCAATCAGAACACAAATAGTTAATTTTGCCCATATAAATATTTCATAAGTAAGTTGCGACTTACTTCATTAGAAATAACGGTACTATGAATACGGTGCCGGCATGAACTTCTTAAATGACGCTAAACCATAAGGTAATTACAAGAAAATATGCACACCAAAAATTTTTGCCGTACTGTTAGTAGATAGAACATAAGTTATAGATAAAACCAATTTTGCACATATAATTATTAGACTGAGGTATTGTTGAAGACTTAAAAGGGACCTACCGGAAGCCAAATATTCAAGAAAATCATAAGTATCTATTAGATATTAGGAAATAATTCTGTAAATGTGGCTGAATTTTGTACTTTTTACGAAAATACTTATATATTTTGATGTCACAAGAAAACATGATGTGTACATTTTTTTTCATTGATATATACATTGGTGGCCCTAGTATATTAAAAATTTGATATAAATTTTCATGTGACAAAAAAAAACTACAAATTTGTTGACCAGTAGTCGAACTTCCCAGTGACTTTTTATTGCGTATATCGGCCAATATGTGAGTTATCTCAATGAAAATGTGCTAGCGTGTTTTAGTCATAACAGTGTATTGTTGTAGTAAAAATAAATAAATTTGGGCGAAAACTAGACTTACCACCCATATAACCCGAACTTAGCCCTTCCTTACTTGTTTTATATTTACTTTTATTCGATTGCAAAATATGGTAGCACTAGTTTTTTTGCATTTAACCACTTTGTTATTATGTGAATAATTGGATTTAAACAAAGGGTAAATATTGAATAAAAGTTATTTGTGAACTATTTAATACAATACAAATGTGTAGAAACGAATTAGTGATTGGTTGGTGAATATATGTATAACTTAAGTGTGAACTTCAATATTAATGAAAGAATCATCCACTTTGAATTGTTGAAAATTTGAACGGAAACTATGTATATGTACTTGTATTTTCTTAATTTGGAGAATATCTTCTCTCCTTACTAGACTAATTCATAGCTTTCCCAAAAACCGAAAATAATTGTACCTGAGAAGTTGCCCGATTTGAAATTTTTATATGACAAGGAATGGTAGCAATAGGTACATTCTATGATTAGTAGCCGATGTATATACGTAATGCAAATCGTATTATACAGTTATCTAATATCATGATCCGACCAAAAGTTTAAAGTGATTAAATTACATTCAGTGATCTATCCTGACTACCGTTGAATATTTATAAACCAGTTGTTTTTGACTAGCAGATCGATGCTGTTGTGTTTTTTTTTGCCACATCTCCAATATATGGGCTTCGGCAGTCCCACTCCATATTAGCCTCCTTTTTTGATACCATATTGCCATTTTCACTTGGTTTCTTGACTTTATTTGTCTGTTTAATTTTTTTAACTTTAACAGTTTGTAGTGCCAAAATCAGTGTGATAAAACATAATCTAATAAAATCAGAGAGACACAGGGAGATTTCGAGTAGATTATATTCAAGTCACCTCAATGGCGAAATCTTGATAAATCTTGGCACTATATAATGACTATTTTACGCTATTTATAAATTTTACACAAAAATGATGTTAATATTTTACTTAAATTATATATGGTATAAAGGAAACACTATAAGTTTAGATTAAACTGTATCTGTAACGTTAACATGTTATTTATATTTTTATGTTTTCAGGGAGCGTTTTATATCTGAGCATACTATAATGGCGGTATTTACTTCACAAGGACAAGTCGGTGGTCCCTGTCTTTATATGCCTGCTACGAGGCGACAAAATCACCAATGTCGTAAAGAGTTTGGTCTCCCAAATGCAATATTCGAAGCACGACGATTAGCAACATCACACTGTGAAAGTCAATTCAGATATGATCGATGGAATTGTTCAATTGAGACCCGAGGCAAGCGTAACATTTTTAAGAAATTATACAAAGAAACAGCTTTTGTACATGCACTTACTGCAGCAGCTTTAACGCACACTATTGCACGATCGTGTGCTGAAGGTCGAATGACTAAGTGTATATGTGGCCCGCGGAAACAAAATAAAATTGGTCAAGACTTTCAATGGGGAGGATGCAACGATAATTTGAAACACGGCAAAAGAGTGACTCGGAGTTTTCTTAATTTGAGGGACAGTGATGATGACGAAGTTTCTGAGATATTGAGGCATGACTCAGAGGCAAGTACAAAATCAGATATTTATTTTCGAGCTAAAAATGCGCGAATGTTTATTAGAACTTCATTTATAAAAGTTATCATAATGAAAGTAGTTATTGTGAATACCAGTTTATAGGGGACTCCGCATATCCGCCTTGAACTAAACTCAGTAGATTAGTCCAAATAATATTTAGGCAAGATAGTGCGAAAGGCAATCACGACACCAGTGTTGCAAAAGTGCCAAAGTAGCATGTACTGCTATAATTTCTGGCAACACTTGCAACAGTATCACATTCTGCTGCCACGTTTTGTGCGCAATTTACACAAATAATCAACTCAACTTTTATCTGCTCATCTGCAGAGTATCCGCAAATATGTAAAAGAGCTGCTACACTGCGGTAATTGTTACGTAGCTCCAACGCACCCACTCTTTGCACACCTTTGTATAATGACAATAGTATTCCATCGAGTTACTGGTTAACGTGTTAAAGAACTCTCTTGCTTTCAATGCACCGTTAAAAAAAGTTGCTTTTAGATAGTTTAAATAAATTATCACAGCTATAACATGATTTAATCATGAACTTAACAAAAGGCAATATGAAGAGTCGGAAAAAACAAACGCTTAAATTTATATTAGCATATAAAAAATAGATCAAATACTACAAAATAGTAATAAATCAAACAAAAAATTAACGAACTCCATAAATAATGTTATCTGGTGACTGAAAATACCAAAAAAACTTAAAAATAATGATGCACAGAAAAATATTTTATATTTAGTTTCTAATAATAATATACATATAACAGGTGATCCAATTAGAGATACTTCTTTCAATAGTCTGTTTTCTTTTTGATAGATCACGCATGAGTCATGTCAAGCTGTCATGTTAATTTTGTTCAGTATTGTTTAGCTTTTCAGCATGGAAAGACTTACGCCTGAACAGTGCTTACAAAGCACTCAACTTTATTACGAAAATTCATGTCCTGAAGAAAATATAGCAGCCGTAGCTGAGAATGTACACGAAGACCGTGGAGAGTAGATTTGGCACCGTTTGCAGCAACACAGTTTTGGACGAAGAGCAAAACAAACAACGGTTGGATGTGGTTTGTGGAATATTCGGTCCATATTTCTTCAAAAATGAGAACGTAACTGCCAATGGAGATCATTATCGCGCCATGATAACCACATATTTGATGCCTAAAATTGAAGCTCGCCATCTCGGCGACATTTGGTTTCAACAAGTCGGCGCCACTTCCAACACATTGCATCAATCAAGGTGTTTATTGAAAGAACACTTTAGTGAGCAAATAATTTCACGTTTTGGGCCGGTCAATTGACTACCAAGATCGTGTGATATCAAACATTTAGACTTTTTCCTGTGGGGGTATGTAAAGTCTAAACACAGAAACTTCAAAATTAATGGAGGATGTTTATTAAAAGGATTTTTATGATGAAATGCCAAATAATACTAAACAAAAAAGGCTTTTGAAAAAAGTACATATGGAATAAAAATAACATTGCACGTTATTGCAAAATTAGTTTACCATTTAACTTGAAATAAAGCTTCATAAGTGCAAAAACAAATTAAAACAAGTAATGAAGAGCTAAGTTCGGGTGCAGCCGAACATTTTATACTCTTGCAAATTGCAAAAATTTAATCCCGCGAAATTCTTTAAGGTGTAAAACCAATCATATACTTGTAGAATAAAGTCAGCCGGACGCGTGAAAAGCCTGATATTGGTCATATAGGGGCTGGGCTAGGTTTTCGCTCAAATAAATCTTTTAAAGGTACAAAGATACATTGTTATGAATAAAACACACTCTCTTATTTTCATTGAGATAACTTACATATTGGCCGTTGTACATATGTGGTACAAAGTCACCCGGAAGTTAGAAAATCTTTTGTATTAAGTATAAGGGGGCTAAGGGAAGTATTGGTCCGATTCAACCCATTTTTGACATACTGACATTCCATTATAAGAGAAGGATTATCCTTTAATTTTTTCGTCAAAAGTCAACTATAGGTACCGAGGTCTAAATATTCAGTACTTAAGGATTCACACAGTTTTTATTGGATTTAAGCAACTTTTTGGCATAGTGTGGCCCACACTAAAGACATTATTCGTACAAAGTTGTATATCGTTACATTAATTGCTTCTAGATTTGTGTACTGGAAACTGAACGAATCAAGTAGAATTTAAAATTGTGCGATATGGGAAGTAGGCGTGGTTGCTGTTCGATTTCGTCCATTTTCACAACGTAACATACGAATGTATAAAGAATGCCATGTACTAAATTTTGTAGAAATCTGTTTGTAGCGTCCCGAGATATGGGATTTCACCAAAAAGTGGACGGTGCCACGCCCATCGTCCAATTTTCACACCATGTCTCACAAGGCTCTCTCATACCATCTCGCTAGTAAAGTTTAATGTCTCTGGCGTATTTAGTTAAAGATTGATTGAGCTCTTAGTCGTTTTTAACAGTGCCGTTAAATAGGGAGGTAACGGGGTTATACTCCAATTTCATCCATTTTCATGGATTCCATATCGGTAGAAGTTCTTATAAAATTTGTACTCATAAAATTTGGCTTAAGCGGTTCAGAAGATATGTACATTTAACTTGTTAGAGGCCGAGGCCACGCCCACTTTTTCAAAAAGTTTTCCCACAATTGTCTCTTGCTGCTGCGATCCTCTGTACCAAATTACAGCTTTATATAGTATCTTAATTTAGTGCTTAGTTATGATACTTTATTTGCTTTCGGTTAATAGCGATTTGTGAGCATGGCAGTGGTCCGATTAAGCCCATCTACGATTTTTTTTTGTACTAAGGAGCCCACATACCAAGTTTCATGGAGATATCTCAATTTTTACTTAAGTAAAAGCTGAATACGTTTGAACTAAAATGGCAATCGTTGGAACTCAAAGAAATTCGTAAAATCACGGATTCTGCACCCTGGATGTCCATCTACTGCATGGCCTTGCTTTCTGCGTAACCATTTCTTCGACGATGCATTCCATGTATTATATCAAAGCATTTGCGAATAGAGCAATGTTCTCGCAAACAGATCACTGACGCAAGTTGAGAAAAAACTCGTCAATGTCGATTTCGTTGTTGGCTGTACTGTATCCTCTGGGTTGAAATACATTCTTTGGCCTTCTCCAAATGAACTGTGAGATGCGCAGCAGTCGGCAAACGTTCATGAATTGAAGAAGTAAATATCTTCATTGTAGTTCACGTATCGACCCATTTGAAACTTGCTGACCTCATCTCGTTCAATGCCTATAACCGCCATGTTGCTTTTTTTGGAAACGTACTTTTGATCAATTTCACCAAACTGCGTTACTGAACATTGATATGAGTTTTGAATGTGAGTTAAACAATAGCTAGTGAGTGACGCCGATAGAGTGGATATGCTTGGACATCATTAAGAGGTAGGAGCTCGATACGAACGGACATGTGTAGACGGCAATTTGCGCGATACAATTTTCTTTTCAACTCAAATGTATATTAACCAAAATTAAAATTGATGAAAAGCCAACAACGTTTAAAGAGTTAAAAATACTACCTACCGCAAAAGTTTTGTTTTATTTAAAGATTTAATAAAGCGTACATAAGCAAACAAGTTGCTGCTAATTTCTCTAAACAGAGTTTTTGTCACTTCAAACGGTATTACTCATTGAGCACGACAACAACGAGGGCATGTGATGCAAACAACAACTAAATGTAAGGAAAAGAACATAAAAGCATAAAACGTGAAGAAAACCAATAACAAAATATACGGCAACGGTGCATTGCTGATGTGCGGTCCGTTTGCAGTGCGTCGTAAATAAAGGAGGGCTACAGTAATTGCTTAGTTACATATAAATTGTGCTATCCATCGATAAATAATGCCACCCAAGAAAATAAACACAACATCACAATTTTGTGGTTATTGATCTGAGCTGATACGAGATGGTGTACAGTCCAGCATCCAATGTGTTGCTTGCCAACTCTGGTTTCACTCTAGGTGTACAGGCCTTTCATCTGTGGAATTTTACTCCACAGCGATCAGTATCAAGAAAAAGGAGTCGGTTTGGAACTGTTCATCCTGCAGCAATGATATCAGTGTTAGGACATGTAACAGCCACTTATCTGATGATGAAGTTTTAACACACATCTCGCCACAAGCTAATGAAATGGAAAGTCTCTTCCAGAAGTACTTTGATCGCTTCACCTCTGACTATGACCGCAAATTTGAAGATCTCAAAAAGTCATTCGTAAGTAGCGTAAATAACCTTAAGGATGAGGTAAGCAATCTGTCTAAACAATATACAACACTCGCTAATAAATGTACTGCCCTTAACGATAGGCTTTCATCAGTAGAGAATAAAATTAATAATAAACTCAATGCCAAGCCTGACTTACCAGTGAGCAAGGAAGATATCTTCACTGAAATGTTGGAACGTGACGCCGTAAAGTCAATGTAATTGCTCTAAACATCCCGGAATCAGTCAAACCAATGGGTAAAGATCGTTTGGATGACGACAGGACAAATCTAGTAGCCGCTTTGCCTTCTTGTCTCTCGAACATTGCCACTGAATTTAAGCTACGCAGACTAGGCCGACATACACCGGGTCGTACGACTGGAACTTGACTCTCTAGTAAAAAGCGGCAACGACAGTATGACTATAAAGTATATCCATGGTATGCCTAAGATTGTAAAGAAGAATTTTCGCTCGCACAACGAACAAGAAGAAAGTATCTCTCATCCAGTTATATTACCAGAACGTTCGAGGTCTGCGCACAAAACTCTGCGCATTTCTGACCAACACGTCGTCTAACCAGTCTGATATCATATGCATCACTGAGTCCTGGCTCCATCCATCTATACGTGATGGAGAAGTCATTGACTCTTCTTATAATATCTACCGTAAAGATCGTACATCTCATGCTAATCATAAAGTACGTGGTGGTGGAGTCTTTATCGCATGCAAACGTTATCTACACACTGAGCCAATCTCTACTGAAAATAATAACCTAGAGCAAATATTCATCAGGGTGAAGGGTGCATCCCGTGACCTAATCATCGGCTGTGTATACATACCTCCTCAGTCACCTTATGACATCTTTGTTGACCACCTGGCCACTATTTCTTTCATTAGAGAAAAACACCAAGCATCTGACTTACTGATAGTTGGTGATTTCAACCTCCCTAGCAGCTCTCCTCGTGCGGACTGTGAAAAACTACTTTACGACTGCTATTCGCTCCTGAATTGCACACAGCGCAACCACATTCTCAATGCTCACAACTCAGCCCTTGACTTATGTTTCAGCGACATCGACATTTCTCCTGAACACTCGCTTGCCTTGGTTCCTGAAGACACATATCATCCCGCTCTAGATATCACGCTCAACTTTCAGCCTGGACTAGTTCCTATCTACTCCTCTACGTACTCTTTCAAAAAGGCCAACTATGCTGAGCTCAACACTTTCTACCTGAGAACAAATTGGATCGATTTATATAAACTCAGCACAATTGATAGTAAGCTTGATTATCTCTACGCTAAAATCTTTGAAGGGATTAACCAGTTCGTTCCAGCATATACTTATAAACACAGCAGTTATCCACCCTGGTTTTCAAAAGATCTCATTCGCAAAATTAAATTGAAGAAGTCGGCGCATGCGTTGTACAAGACAAGACGTACCAACTACAATTACTCTTGCTTCAGTAAACTGAGACTTGAGTGCAAATCACTGAGCTCTGAGTGCTATAAAAATTACGTGAGTAATGTTGAAGCCAAACTCAAATCGGACATCAAAGCCTTCTGGAACTATGTCAAAGACAAAAACCGTTCTAGCAGTGACATACCTTCCTCCATGGTATGGGATGATCTATCAGCTAATTCCGGGCCTGACATTTGTGATCTCTTTGCCTCCTTCTTTCATAGTGTTTACGCACCTAACAATCGCCATGGCGCTGCTGCAGCTACCTACAACCCGGGACCTCAGAACATACTCCTGAACGATCTGACAGTATCATATGACGAAGTACTTAAATTACTCCTTTCACTTGACCCTAGAAAAGGTGCTGGACCTGATGGTCTACCTAACTTATTCCTAAAGAACTGCGCGATCAGTCTTTGCGAACCGTTGACGCATATATTTGGTGAATCACTTAGTGGTGGTATCTTCCCCTCGTCATGGAAATTATCATTTATCACTCCAATACATAAGGATGGATCTAAAGCTATGGTCACCAATTATCGTCCTATTTGTATTCAGTCTGCCCTTGCTAAGTTGTTTGAGAAATTGGTGCTACCACAACTACTGCAGTCTTTCGAACACGTTATAATCACTCGACAACATGGATTTACTGGGGGCAGATCCACAACTACTAATTTGTTCATATACATTAACAAGGTGTTAAATGCTATGGATTCCGGAAACTGTGTTCACAGCATCTACACAGACTTTAGCAAGGCGTTTGATCGTGTTGACCATGATATACTCATGCACAAGTTGAGCAACTATGGTGTTGGAGGTAGTGCTTTGTCTTGGATCCATTCATATCTTACGGGTAGACGACTACAAGTTAGAGTCGATGGCCATCTTTCATTCGAATATATCGTTACATCTGGGGTACCACAAGGATCTCATTTGGGCCCGGTACTCTTCAATATATTCATAAACGACATTGGCAACAATATCATATCAGATCACCTATTGTATGCAGATGATCTCAAAATTTTCAGGCCCTTAGCTAGTATGTCAGATATCCTAATTCTACAGCATGATATTGACTCTCTTGGTAACTGGTGCCTTGTGAACAATCTTGATCTTAATATCAACAAATGCGCCGCTATAACTTTCACTCGCTCACACTCACCAATTCCTGCAAAATACAAACTCAAGGATCAGGAAATCATAGAGGTTGATGAGATAAAAGACCTGGGGATCATTGTTGACAACAAGCTCTCCTTCTCTAAACACATTGATAGAATCACATCTAAGGGATTTAAAACCCTCGGATTTATCCTAAGAAACAGCAAAGACTTCAACAACCCCTACTCTGTAACCAGACTTTTTCAATCGCTAGTCCTACCTATCCTTGAATATGGTTCAGTCATCTGGTCTCCATATACTAATGCATCTATAGACAAAGTGGAAAAGGTTCAACGTAAACTCTGCAAGTCGTTAGCCTATAAATTATCATCGTCTACACATACTTACTCCACTGATGAAATTTACCAGAGCTTTCGTATCAATAAACTATCAGCACGTCGACAGGTTGCCGATCTTAGTTTCTATTACAAGGTTGTCAATAATATTATTGATGCTCCAGACATTCTTGGCTGCTTTGAATTTGCCCCAGTAGGCACTTTACTTAGACGTAATCGTCTACTAAAAACTTCCAACTCCAAGAAAAATTATGTGATCAACGGTCCTCTGAATAGACTGGCCAAATCTGTCAATTCTTTTCAAGGTGTGATTGACTTCTACGGAGATACATACTCTGCCTTCATAAACAATACTAAGAAACATCTGCTTGTTTAACCAAGAACTCCATTTGCTGCCCGCCACAACCAGAAACCATCACCATAGTACTCTGCATATACACATTTACCTTCTACCTACATTTTTCATTTTTTATTTGTTTCTCTTAATGTATATTGCCGATTGGCGTTATTGTAATAATAATAAATAAATTATTTGTGATATCATTTTCAGTTTGCGTATCCAAAGGAAAAGCACGTGGATAGTGTTTCGTGCATTTATTGTCAGACATACAAACTGAAGTGGGATTGTGGTGTAAGCAAGGTCCATGAACCATATTGTTTTTCACCACTTTGTATAATTCTGGATCTATCTCTGGATCAGGTATTCCGCAGAATTGATTTCATCAATTTTATCTGGTGTAATCACCATCCATCCTCCAAAGAAGAATGTGTGCGTGACTCTTTTTTCCCCCTCAACAGTATACATCTAGCATCTAACAGCAGCATATATACTTACATACATTGCTTTAAGATAAAGTACATCAAACATCGTAGCTGTTGTTTGAAAAGTCTTGCTGTGTCATCGTGGCGATCTTGCTGATTGATCGCGATTCAATAATTCCGTAATCTATGGCCATTTTGCATGGGCTTTAGACTGCCAATGTATGTTGATGGCAAAAAAATGCCGACCGATATTAGCGTGACATCGTAACAAATTTCAATCTGTAATTGAACACTTTGTATGTGTTCCATCCAAGATGAACCAATCAAGACTCTACATCAAAACCCAAATAAAGAAGAACAAGATAGGTGTTTTTTACGTTGGGAAAATAGCAGAAAAACCCAACAACATGTATTCGTTCAATCTCAGATGAATACTGAAATACATTTTATACGTTTATAATGCCCATACCTCAATCATTGTCATTACGATGATGCCATATCACATCAATTCAGCAAATTCCTAACATTCCCACCGAAAAACCGTAAGTTTTTCAAAAATTATTGACGACTAGGACTAGTTATAACTTTATTTATTTTCTATGCCTACAGGTAGAATACATATCTTTTGTACTGGTCTGTGTAAAATGTTCGTTGCCTTTCGAATTGCCACGAAACGCACCAAGTTATCACTGCTGGGACGAAGTTCTATTATACGGCCTATTGCCCATTGAGCTGGTGGAAAATTCTCACAGTTAATCAGCACTAATTGGCCCAATCGCAATCGCTCTGATTCTCTTCGCCACTTCCAGCGTTACTGCAGTGTTGCCGAATACTCATTTTGCCATCTGACCCAAAACGCCTCTGTCGCTCTCTCCACTGTTTTACGCTTTTAGCCGATGAATTTTCTTGAATTGCGAACGGAAATGGAAGAACTTGTGGTTCTCCTATTAAAAAATGTCCAGGCGTCAAAACTTGAAGGTCAGATGGATCCTCATTCAGCGGATGTAAAGGACGTGAATTAAGTATAGCTTCAATTTGGGTATGTAAGGTTGATAATTGTTCAGAGAATAGTACTCGCAGACCAATGACACGAACTCGATGAAACTTCATCGACTTAACTGCTGCTTCGTAAATTCCTCCCTGGTGTGGAGCTATGGAGCTACCTTTCCCATTTAAATGCTGAAATACCTCCTTTTTGTACCATACCTCCGTTGCCTTGCGTATCTCTCTAGCTGCTCCCACAAACGCTGTACCATTATCACTGTATATTCTTTCACAGCGACTACGACGAGCTATAAAACGTTCATAACAAGCAATGAAAGCTATTGTTGTTAAGTCTGTCACTACGTCTAGATGAATTGCTCTGGTTTTGAGACACACAAAAACCGTAATCCTTTACGGTTATGAGCTGATTCCCATCCCTGTCAATAATTTTGATCTCTATCGGTCCAGCATAATCTACTCCTGTGTGTAGAAAAGGCTTACCTGCTCTTACTTGATCGTGTCGCACACAAATAACACATACCTGCAATCCAGTAATTCTGACGAATAAATTGCATCATGATTTGAATGCCACCGTGTTTCGTTTCGTTATGCGCATGATCCATTATTGACCACTCTAATCTGGATGGATCTGAAACTATCACTGTGTGTCGCATGTTTTCATCTAAATTTTAATTTTTTAATCGGCCAAGCACTCTGAGTAGTCCGTCCACCATCACAGGTTTCAACGATTCAATCTAACTTTTTTCTGGAATCCTTATACCAGCTTTCAAATTCGTTATCTCTTTGTTGTACTATTTTTCTTGTTCTTGTCTCAAGAGAAATTTCATCCCTTGTGCCTTGTGCTTGTTATCGGGCACTAACTGTAACATTTCTTTTCTCTTAGATTGTCTAAGTGCTAAACGGACTTTAGCAATGAAATCAATTTAAACAGATACGCCACAATATCTAAAGCTTTTTCTAATTTGTCTACATATTCAATTAACGAAACTCTATTTCTGGTTGTACGCATTGAAATATGGATTGATTGCTCGAACTCTGCAACCACGAAAGCTCTGAGTTCTACTTCAGCTTCCCCCCACTGTGTTTGGCAGAAACACACACTGTGGCCATTTATCTGGAGTAAGTGATAACCAGGGTGGGCCGTGCAGTCATAACCTTTCATGTATAATCTCTGACGACTTCATATTGCGGCTTAATAATAGGCAGGATTATCGTTGATGTTGACATATGCCCAAAAAATAAGGTGACATTGTATTTATTTTGAAAATTTTTTATTTATTCTTCCAAATCAATTTCATCCCCTTCAAAGTAATCTCCTCCCGATGCAATGCACTTATGCCAACGGATTTTCCAATCCTCGAAACACTGGTTGTAGTCACTTTCCGCGATGGCCTTCAGTTCCGTCTTCGCTGCGGCTTGAATCTCCTCTATCGTATAAAAACGGTGTCCCCGGAGCGGTCTTTTGAGCTTGGTGAACAGCTAGAAGTCGCACGGCGCCAGATCAGGTGAATACGGTGGTTGCGGAACGATATGGGTTGAGTTTTTGGCGAAATGATCACGAATTGCGAGGGCGATGGAGCATTAACGCATAACGTTCAAATAATGTTCCTTGTTGACTGTTTGACCGATTGGAAGGAATTCATAATGCACAACACCACGATAATCGAAGAAAAAAGTCAACATGACCATGATTTTGGCGCGAATTTTTTGGTCTCGGGTTTTTGGCACGATATTCGCTCGATTTACCGGTTGTTTCGGGGTCGTAAGCATAGATCCAAGTCTCATCGCCAGTTATAATGCGTTTCATGACACCCTGGTAGTCGGAAAGCATCGTTTCACACACTTCAACGCGACGCCTTTTTTCCAAAAAATTCAATGTTTTCGGTACCAGTCGAGATTTGACGCGCTTTAGGCCCAAAACATCCTTCAAAATGGTATTGGCTGAGCCTTTCGTCGGATGAGGTTGATGGTCGCCCTGGACGCTCTTCGTCTTCGACACGTTCACGGCCGGCTTGGAGCTCACTATACCACTCGTAAACATTTTTTTAGACACAGCCTCATCACCAAAGGCTTTCTGCACCATCCTCAACGTATCCGCAGCAGAAAATTGATTCCGTAAACAAAATTTAATGCAAATTCTCTGCTCAACAAATTTCGACATCGCAAAAAACGAAAAACTCACTTTTAGCAGCTCACAAAACGACACGTATCTCAAACACTAATTCATATTTTGACATGAAATTTGACATAAAAGCGACTGATAGTACAACAACCCAAAAAATAATAATTCTCCAAGTCCTTCGACGCGCGCAGTATCTTCACATCGGTATTTGTCTGTATTGATGATACGCGATTTTACGCCAACGTCTTGGGGTTGCGTGATATCTTTTTTATCCAATAAAGTTCTACTTGTGAATCTGTCCATAATGTGTAGTCAACTTCTGTATATTCCATTACTCTTATTACATTAACAATTCAACGAGATAATAACTCTGTCGCAGCTAATTCAAGACGGGGCACCGTAATTATTTTCATTGGTGCAACACGTGTTTTTGATACAAGTAATGTAACTTTTACCTGTCCATCTTCTAGTACTTTTCAAATATAGACCACGGCCCCATAAGCCGTCGTTGATGCATCAGAAAACCCATGTATTTCAATCCTTCCATCTATATCTGTAGCGACCCATCTGTCAAGAACAAATTTTTCAAGAATTACAATGTCTTGCCAATAGTTTTTAAACCTTATCGCTTTCTCTTCAGGTACAGGTTCGTCCCAATCCAATCCGATGCGCCATGAGTCTTGTATAATAATTTTGCCTAAGGTAGTTATTGGAGAAATGAAACCATTTGGATCATAAAGCTGAGCAACACAGTCTAATATTTTTCTTTTAGTGATGACACTTTCTATCTCAAGAGTCTTCACTGCGAAGATAAATTGATGTTGTTGGATCTTCCATTTTAACCCCAACACTGATGTTTTCTCTTCATCCGAAAACATGAATGATCCTTCTTCTTCTCCAGAGTTCATTTCCTACATAAGTTTTTCGAATTCGACTTCCACTTTTTCATTTCGAAACGCCACCTTTTAGAATATGTTCAATTTCTTTTGTCAATTGTATCGCGTCACTTTCATTTCTAGCTCCAGTTTCACAATCATCCATATATAAATCATTCTCAATTACTTGAGATGCATATGGGAATTCTTTTTCTGCATCCCTCACACACTGTATCACTGCTCGAACAGCATTAAAAGCAGATGATCTCGTACCATATGTTACGACATTTAAGCAATATTCTTTTATCGGTTCATCAGTATTCTCTCTCCAAAAAATACGCTGCAGATCCCATTGACTTTGCACTACTCGCACTAGCCGGAACATTTTTTTAATATCGCCTATGATACTAACTTTATGTCTGCGAAACCTGAGAACAATATCCGCTAAGTCACGCAGAAACTTTTCACCAAGCTGGCACCAAAAACTACCCTGAATTTCTTTGTGACACAATGATTTGGTATGTGAGACACCAGTTCTCCAGCTTTTGCAGCTTTTGCAGCCCTCGAAACCGTTTCCATATATCCTGACTTCTCATATTCCCTCATAAAGTATATATATTGTTTCTTTAGTTCGGAATCTCTACTTAATTTTTTCTCTTACAACATAAATCGGCGCAGTGCTGTTTCTCTTGAAGTTCCAATATCACCAATATTTTCCCTCTATGGAATTGAAACAACAAATCTACCGTTCGCATCTCTTGAATATGTATCGACAAATATCTTTTCAACTTTTTCTTCTTCTTCAGCTCTTGTGGAAAACGAACCTACTGTATCAAATTGTCAGAACCACCTGACTAACATACCCAATTCTTCAACGCTTGTGCAATAAAAGTAAGACATCGAATTCCCTGTTTCGATACTGCCTTGTATTCCATGGGTTCCACAAACTACCATACCTAAATGAGTCTCAAGATAAACAGCTCCCTCACAATCGTGTGAATGCACCGTGATCAAAATCTTTGGAAAAGTTTTTACATTGAGTACCACTTGCACAATACCTGGCTCTCAATATTGTGGATCAGCAAATGGTATGGTAGATTTTACTAATGTTCTTCCTCAATGTACCCATTTGATTAAAACCACGGTCTTATCTTCAGTACTGTACGTCGACTAACCATCTTGCGTGATGTTAGTAAAAACGGCAACTGATATTTTTCAACGAGACTTGGGGCTATAAAGTTTGGTTGTGCCCCACAGTCTAGTGGTGTTCGTACTGGTCCGAAAATCTGGCCATTAGCTTCCAGTCTTATAGATATAGTTGGTAATAGTGAAGGCTTCGAATATAAATTGAAAATAAAAGTCTTAGAATAGTCTAAATCGGAATTTATTTCATTCTCAGTTGCCTTATGATCCTTTTTTATACCACTTAGCGATTTACGTTTTTTTCGACTCTCTTAATTTCTTCATTGATGGTAACCAGGTCCTCTGCAATACTTGATAGCACAGGATGGGCATAACCAACTCCTAAATCACGATGCCGCTTGGCGATTGTTGCTTCACATTTTCCTTTAACTTTCGCCTGCGATGAGGTTCTTCAATCTTAAGAGTTAGGGCTTGTTTTGCCATCTCTATCTTTGTACAAAGCAAGCTATTATGTTTTGCCTGCCCTGGACAACGAGTACAACCTTTTTGAAAGCAATTACCAGCTCCATGCCCCTTTTTCAAGCAATTCTGGCAGATATCGTTTATTCGCACAAGGTCCTCACGAGATCACAAATTTAAAGCTACAAACTACATAGAGGATGATCACCATCACAAACAATACATGGAAATGATCCTTTTCCCCTCTTGTCGTGCATTTATATCATATATGCTTCGATCATTATTGTAATTTACCATGGCTTGTTTGGACCGCGAATTACGTAACTTCGCAACATTAACTAAAGCTGCAGCTTGGCGATCCAAGAATTCTAACATTTGCTTGGTTTTGACAGTCTGTCTGTCTCGTTGTAATTCGCACTGCCTACTCGTATCTGGATTTAGTCATTCATGCAACATATGAACAATAATCATATCCCAAGCATCGACCGGGATTCCCTGTGCTCGTAGTTGTCGCAACACTTCATGTATTACATTGAACATACGCTGAATCTCATGAGCTCGCGGTACCCCTCCTATAATTAGCAAACGAATAAACTGTCGTAATTGTTCACGGCAAATGGGATACTTGCGGTCATATAACTGATTGAGTCGATCCCAACCTCTATCTATATTATCATCGGTAAGCTGCCATTCACCTAGAGTTTGTGCAGCTCTACGAGCTCTCTAAGAGAATTTAAAAGCTGGTAAAACATTATTATTTTCATGTATAGCAGCAGAAAACCGTTCACGAAACTCAGGCCACATAGTTAATGTGCCATCAAAGTTCTTCTTCTTAATCGGCGCAGACACCGCTTACGCGATTATAGCCGAGTTAACAACAGCGCGCCAGTCGTTTCTTCTTTTTGCTACGTGGCGCCAATTGGATGTTCCAAGCGTAGCCAGGTCCTTCCCCACCTGGTCCTTCCAACGGAGTGGAGCTCTTCCTCTTCCTCTGCTTCCCCCGGCGGGTACTGCGTCGCATACTTTCAGAGCTGGAGTGTTTTCATCCGTTCGGACAACATGACCTAACCAGCGTAGCCGCTGTCTTTTAATTCGCTGAACTATGTCAATGTCGTCACATATCTCGTACAGCTAATCGTTCCATCGTATGCGATATTCGCCGTGGCCAACGCGCAAAGGACCATAAATCTTTCGCAGAACTTTTCTCTCGAAAACTCGCAACGTCGACCCATCAGTTGTTGTCATCGTCCAAGCCTCTGCACCATATAGCAGGATGGGAATTATGAGTGACTTATAGAGTTTGGTTTTTGTTCGTCGAGAGAGGACTTTGCCTTTCAATTGCCTACTTAGTCTGAAGTAGCACCTGTTGGCAAAATTTATTCTGCGTTGGATTTCCAGGCTGACATTGTTGGTGGTGTTAGGGTGGTTCCAAGTTAGATGAAATTATCTACGACTTCAAAGTTATGACTGTCAACAGTGACGTGAGAGCCAAGACGCGAGTGCGACGACTGTTTGTTTGATGACAGGAGATAATTCGTCTTGCCCTCGTTCACTGCCAGACCCATTCTCTGTGCTTCCTTGTCCAGCCTGGAGAAAGCAGAACTAACGGCGCGGGTGTTGAGGCCGATGATATCAATATCATCGGCATACGCCAGCAGCTGTACGCTCTTATAGAAGATGGTACCTTCTGTATTTAGTTCTGCAGCTCGAACTATTTTCTCCAGAAGCAGGTTGGAGAAGTCGCACGATAGGGAGTCGCCTTGACTGAAACCTCGTTTGGTATAGAACGGCTCGGAGAGGTCCTTCCCGATTCTGACGGAGCTTTTGGTGTAGCTCAACGTCAGTTTACACAGGCGTATTATTTTTAAGGGGATACCAAACTCAGACATCGCGGCATAAAGGCAGCTCCTTTTCGTGCTGTCGAAAGCAGCTTTCAAATCGACGAAGAAGGGGTGTGTGTCGATTCTCCTTTCACGGATCTTTTCCAAGATTTGGCGCATTGTGAATATCTGGTCGGTTGTTGATTTGCCAGGTCTAAAGCCACACTGATAAAGTCCAATCAGTTGACGGTGGGCTTTAATATTTCACACAATACGCTCGATAGAACCTTATACGCGATGTTGAGGAGGCTTATCCCACGGTAGTTGGCGCAGATTGTGGGGTCTCCCTTTTTATGGATTGGGCATAGCACACTT
Organism: Bactrocera neohumeralis; assembly: GCF_024586455.1. NCBI lineage: Eukaryota > Metazoa > Arthropoda > Insecta > Diptera > Tephritidae > Bactrocera > Bactrocera neohumeralis. Next base: position 21,375,592 of record NW_026089623.1, read on the forward strand.
AAATTCCAGTCGTTGGGCATGCTTTCAGCCGACCATATTTTACAAAGAAGCTGATGCATGCTTCTTATCAGTTCTTCGCCGCCGTGTTTGAATAGCTCGGCCGGCAATCCATCGGCCCCAGCCGCTTTGTTATTTTTCAGACGGGTAATTGCTATTCGAACTTTTTCTTGGTCGGGCAATGGAACGTCTGCTCCATCGTCATCGATTGGGGAATCGGGTTCGCCTTCTCCTGGCGTTGTGCGTTCACTGCCATTCAGCAGGCTGGAGAAGTGTTCCCTCCATAATTTAACTATGCTCTGGGCATCAGTGACTAGATCACCTTTGGGGGTTCTACAACAGTAGGCTTCGATCTTGAAACCTTCTGTAAGCCGCCGCATTGTTTCGTAGAATTTTCTAGCATTACCCCTGTCGGCCAGCTCATCAAGCTCTTCGTACTCACGCATTTCGGCCTTTTTCTTTCTCTGTCTGAAAATGCGTCTCGCTTCCCTCTTCAACTCCCGGTATCTATCCCATCCCGCACGTGTTGTGGTCGATCGTAACGTTGCGAGGTAGGCAGCCTGTTTTCTCTCCGCTGCGACACGGCACTCCTCGTCGTACCAGCTGTTTTTTTGCACTTTTCGAAAACCAATGGTTTCGGTTGCAGCTGTACGAAAGGAGTTTGAAATGCCGTCCCACAGTTCCTTTATACCGAGTTGTTGACGAGTGATCTCAGAGAGCAGGAGTGCAAGCCGAGTAGAAAATCGTTCGGCTGTCTGTTGTGATTGCAGCTTCTCGACGTCGAATCTTCCTTGTGTTTGTTGGCGTGCGTTTGTTGCTGCACAGAAGCGGGTGCGAATCTTGGCTGCAACAAGATAGTGATCCAAGTCGATGTAAGGTCCTCGGAGCGCACGCACATCTAAAACACGGGAGATGTGTCTTCCGTCTATCACAACATCATCGATCTGGTTGGTGGTTTTTCAATCCGGCGACAGCCAGGTAGCTTGATGTATCTTCTTATGCTGGAATCTAGTACTACAGATAATCATATTTCGGGCCCCGGCGAAGTCGGTTAGCCTCAACCCATTTGGGATGTTTCGATGATGAATTTACCGACTGTATTGCCGAAGATACCTTATTTGCCCACCCTGGCGTTAAAGTCGCCAATCACGATTTTGACGTCGTGGCGGGGCAGCTCTCATAAGTGCGCTCCAAGCACTCATAAAAGCCATCTTTGGTCACATCGTCCTTCTCTTCCGTCGGGGCGTGGGCGCAGATCAGCGATATGTTGAAGAACCTCGCTTTGATGCGGATTGTGGCTAGACGTTCATTCACCGGTGTGAATGATAGTACTCGGCGACGGAGTCTCTCCCACCACGAATCCCACACCAAACTTGCGCTCCTTTATATGGCCACTGTAGTAAATGTCCCGTCCATCGCATTTCTTGGACGGCGGTGATGTCAGCCTTTATTTTTGCGAGGACATCAACCAGCTGGGCAGCGGCACCTTCCCAATTAAGGGACCGGACATTCCAGGTGCATGCCCTCTAATCGTAGTCCTTATTTCGTTTGCCATGGTCGTAATCAGAAGGGGGTCTCTCATCCGAGGCTTTCGTGTAGTTTTGGCTGTTTTTTATGTGGCGGGTCCCAAACCCAGCGCACAACCCTATGTAGGGGATATTTCGCCTTCTCACTTTAGCTCGCCTTCAAACGGATGTTCTTAGGCTACCCAGAGGATACTTGGTCAAAGACCGGAAGTCGTGAGCTGCTTGAGTCATATGTAAAAAAATCGTTTCTGGCCACTCCCAAGAGAATGGCGATCAGAGAACTTTCCTCACTTGCGTGAACTTCTACACATGACTCCATCCTCATCAAAGTTACGCCACGTAGTTTTTAAATCATGTTGTTGATAAGGCGTATTTACTTGTATCGACATAGGTTGCTTCTCAAGTACAGTCGGCGCTGATGCTAGTTCTTTAGCCTTTGTAGACAACATGGATTGTGCTGTTAGATAGCGCAGTTCCATTATAGCTGCAATGTCGTCGTATGCACCGGCTTGTGTAGTGCCCTAATCCAACTGCTTCTCATATGCATCTACAAACCGTGCGTACTAAACGTCCAACTTTTCAGCACGAACTTTCACTTCCTCCTGCGTAGCCTTTTCAAAATCAGCATGTTGGCAGTACTCCAAAATTCTTGAAATGGATTTTAATAAGCTGTTCAAAAGGTTTTGTTCTCCCATTCTGTTGTTATCTCTGAACAATCGCTCATAAAAAAAAAACAAAATTTAATTATGTATTAATAACTTCAATGAAATCGATATATTCAAGATGAAATCTTACACGAAATAGGAACGTTTCCGTTTCTGAACATTTTAAGAAAAAAGTTTTAATTTCAAGTGTGCTTAAATCGGCTGTTAATAGCAGCCACTTCGATTTACAAGAGGATAACGACCCAAAACAGAGATCTTATCTTGAACGTGAATGGTTGTTATGGAATTAAAAATAAATCCATAGGTCTCGCTATCAACAGACATTAAGTGTATTGAAAATATCTGGAACCTTTTGGAAAACCGTATTCGAAAACATCGAAGTTCCTCATAATAAGGCCAAAAAACTGGATCATCGACTTAGTGGGTCAAAATATCCGGAAATAATACTAGAAATCGAGTGGGGAGCATACGCGACGTCTAGAAACAATAATTGCAACAAAATGTAGGCCAAAAACCAGTAAAACTATTGTAATTACTTTTGATTTATATAGGTAATCATTGGTGTAAGTAAACTTTCTTGATACGAATTAGGCGAATTTTAAGCTTTAGTATTAATTTTTTTTATTGTGTAAAAAAAAAAATTTGATGTGCTATATTTAATGTTAAATATATATATAGTATCTTGAAATAGATAGATAAAACCACAAAATTTATTCATTTTGAAACAAATAAACCTGTCGTAATTTAATAGAACTAGGTGTATGTAAACTTTGTTGGTCCACTGTATGTATAGTATATTGTTCACGCTATCAAACATACATATACCTATGTATGTTGATTCATCATCACCCATTTCACATATATGTACATATATATGTGACCTGGTCTACGAAAAGGGAGCTAACGTGCGAAAACTAGTTTTCTGGGAAACAGCTGTCTCAACTCATCTTCCATCCGAATCAACTAATAAGTTAAAATTGATTTTTTGACACCTAAGCCCCCTTTTCGTAGACCAAGGGGCTTACTCTGTAAATCGATGCAAAAGACAATGCGATTCGAAAGCCCATTGCGATGCGATAAGCAATTGATACTCTGTAATGCTTACGCATCACTAACAATGTTGTTCACCTTTGCTTTTTTTTCTTTTTATGTAATAGTTGGCATTACTTCCAAAAATGTCAAAGTATAAACTATTGCTAGAAACATTAGGGACGATATTAAAACAAATATGATAAATGCTCGTAACTCAACTTAATTAAAACGAACTATTTGCAAATTAATAAATCCAGTCTTTTATATCATTGTAATAACGAAAATTAAATTTAAATAATTACAGATTAAATTTGTAGTTTTTAATTTTGTTTCTCGCAGTTATATAGTTATTTAACTTACATTTTCCAGTTTCTCAATTTTTGTTCACCAATTTTTTGTTTATATAGAAATTTTTCCTTTTAAAAGGTTAGTCTCCGTTTTTCTAATTTATTTCTTTTTTTCAATGTTTTAAAAATGTTTTTTATATTAAAATTTATATCGTTTAACACTTTAATCGAGTTATTGTGGAATATAATTTGCTGCTTTTTGCGCGGTGGGTAAGTCACATTTGACAATGTGGTAGTTATTTTCTTGTGTATGAAGAGGAGTCTGCTGTTTTTTGTGAGGTGTGCATGCCACTTTGTAGCTCTTCACTGGGGGTGTTTTTTACGTGGCGGGTCCCAAACCCAGCGCACAACCCTTGTAGGGAATGTTTCGCCTTCTCACTTTAGCTCGCCTTCGAACAGATGTTCTTAGGCTACCCAGAGGATACTTGGTCAAAGACCGGAAGTAGTGAGCTGCTTGAGCCATGTGTAAAAGAATCGTTTCTGGCCACTCCCAAGTGAATGGCGATCAGAGAACTTTCCTAACTTGCGTGAACTTCTACACATGACTCCATCCTCCAATCCTTTGTAAATAAGAAGAAGTGCATGCCACTTTGGAACATTGTGGTAGTTCCATGTTTTGTGTATTTGGTTCGGTAAGATCTGCATTTACCTCCGACATGCTGCTTGTAGCTGCACCGAATGACAAGGTACCACTCATTCCATTTATTGATTCCTCTATTGACAATAACTCACTCACTTGTTGCTCTAACTGTGATAAGGGTATGAAAAGTGAGGGACCACCTCCAGTTCCCGAAATATTATTTTTGTTTCGTCGCCTTTAAGTGAATCTTATAGTCTGCCCAAACCTTTAATTGATTACATTTAATCACATTTATAATTTATCTGTGCAATTATTGGAATTACCTTTTTCCACCCGCAATGTCGCGCAATGGTGTCCCAGCTGCGTTTAAATGGGAAACTAAATTTTTCCATAAATTATTGTAGGTATTTTTGGCGTCTGGTGTTTTTAGTGATCCTTTCGATAAATCGGGATGCGCCTTCATGAAATCCACGAGAATTTCAAATTGCTTTGGTTGAGTTTGTTGTTTTATTTTCGGTGCTTCCCTGTAAATTTGTGCAAAATAGTTCATATGCACGGCGTTATATATTTTAGTAGCAATTAAAACAACTAATTTATATTTGAAACTTACATTTTCAAGCAATGCGACTTCTCTATACTTGTAGCACAAAAATTACGAATATAACGCATGTTTGACAATTGCTTTAGCAAAGCAGAGTACCGCTAATGCGAAAGGGAAAAACTGAATGCGAAAGGGAAAAACTAAATTCGAAAATTTCAAAATTTACTGCGATTGTCGAATTACAGAGTACCAAAGTTGAAGATGCGAACATTTTCATATTCGTATCGCATTACAGAGTAACCCCCCAAGTCACATATTATTAGTAATAATGCCATCTAGTGGACTGTACAAACATGGTTTATGCTCTTATATTTTTTAGATTTCTATTCTTTCTCTCTTCTCACCTCTCTATTCATGGTATAATCTTCTCTCTCATCAATATGACATTTTCTACTACAATTATTCCCCACGCATGTAGTCTTCTCTCGCATGCGCAGCCAGCTCGTATTTTGCTTTACCACAGCAATATGAACTATCATATACACATGTGTATATGACTTAACTTTTCATCATGCTTATACATATCTCAACTTTTTACCACGAATGCTATTAGCTGCATAGAAATTCAAAAGTACAGCAAGTCTTTAGTGGTGAACACAATGACAGCAACAGACTGCAGCAGCAAGACAGTGAACTGAAAACGTCGTTGTGCATCTTACTACATGTACATTTGTGAGAAGCAACAACGTAACAATGGCCGGCATGTACACAAAACAACGCAGTTGTCCATTTTGCATGTACACAATTTCGTTGTGGCCATACTAATACCTTTCACTTCAATGAATTTTTAATATTTTGTTCAAATTTATTATGCAAAAAATAAGTAAATAGGTAAATATTTTTGCTTTAAATTATCAATTGTTGTTACAAATGATATAATAGAGCTATAATATAGCTATTTTATGCTTTTATTTGTAAAATAACGTCAAGTTTGTTAGAGCTGTGAATAATTTTACATTTTACATATTAGTGGCGTCACCACTCTACCTCCTCTTTCTATCTTCCATTCTACTGTCAACTCTACTGTCGTCCTACTGTCGTTGGCAAAAATAGGAGGATATTGAAGTTAGCGAGAACGACAACTGTCGGCCTGCAGTCGTGTAGTTGTGCAGCTGTCAAAATAACACTGCCCATTAGAACGTATGTATTTTAATATTTGACAGATGTAGTTTGCAGTCTGTCGGGCTCTATGTATTCCGCACTTTTCACTCTTAGGAAAACAGCTGTACTGTCCGACCTACGAATTCCACAATGGCTAATACATTCCACAGCGTAGGCGTCATCACGACGAGCTTGCGCATGCCACAACACCACACACATGTGCAATTATCACACTCTATTCAATAAATTCTCCCCCAATCCTCCGCTCATTAAACGAGGCCAATCACGAATCCGGCTCGTCATGGACCAAATGTTCCATCTAAGAGGAACCAATCAAGACTGTACATCAAAACCCAATTAAAGAAGAACAAGATAGGTGTTTTTTACGATGGAAAAATAACAGAAAAGCCCAACGACATTTATTTGTTCAATCTCAGATGAATACTAAAATACATTACATTTTGTACAATTATAATGCTCATACCTCGGACATTCCTGATGTTTTTTGTAGATACTCAGCTGATACTTAAACAAATAAGTGCAGGTGCATTGAAGAAGTGAAGTTTAAAAAGTCTTAAAAATTAATTTTTTAATCAATTTAACAGTGGAAAACTTGGTGGATAGTGAGTGTAGTTTGCTTCTTAAATACAAAAAAGCAAAGAAACAAAGTTTTTTGCGTAAAAAAGTGGCTTATGACTGAAATTTTAAAGAAGAGGGCAATAGTAAAATCGCAAAACTTCTTTAAACAATTCGATTTTATCCTCCAGATAAGAATATATTTATCACATTTTCGGATGTCTCGTGAAACACAATTAATGATAATAATTAGTTATAAACAGAAATAAAGGGCGCTTGCCTTATTTTTTCCATCATAAATTTTTTTGATGCCGATTTTGTCACTTTTGCGCGCAAGAAATGTCAAAATTTGAGTTGCTCGAACGTTTGACATTTGCAAAAGTTGCTGCATTTTTGCGTCGAATATGATGCTTTTCAATATTGCCGCAGTGATTGAGACTCGAACATCCACATTGTCACTACGATGATGCCATATCACATCAATTCAGCAAATTCGTTACAGTATGAAACACATATAAAGATTTTATTGAATAATTTCAATTGGAAAATTAAACAAAACAAATTGAAAAAAAATGTGTATGGAAAAGTCACTTTTTGGAAATTTACTATGCTCCTTGGATTCCCTTCAAAGTGGTTTAGGCCATTTTTCATTTCATGTAACGGGTTAGTCAGCTATAGCGAACAGACGAAAAACCAAGTTATTTTTATACTTATGTATATAAGATGGGACGCAAAAGTTGACGTTTGCCTAATATCTGAGACCCATTCTAGCAAACAAACTTTCATTAAATTCAACATTCTGATTTTGAGGCAATATTGGGGAGTCGAAAAAGTCTTTTCGTATTTCTAATCAAACTTCAACTTATTTTTTAATTTATAATCTATATATATAAAAGTAAGTGGCAAAACTTCCTGTTCGCATACTCCTCCTAGACGGCTTGCCCGATTTCAATGAAATTTTCAGGGGTGATTGGGGTCTGTTTGGAGGGTGCACATAAGAAATTTAATGTGTGTATCATTGCACGTTTTGCATAAAAAACAAAAAAAAGAAACAACTGGCGGATGTTTACAATTAATAAAACACATTGACATCGCATGTTGATCGTTTTTGCCTGTCATTCGTTCTTTCTATGGATGACTGTCAAGCTAACAAGACATACAGAACGTAAGTGTTCCGAATGCACTGAGTGTATAAAAAAAAATATTTCAACATTGTGTGTATTTTTCTCAGATTTCAACGTGATTAACATTCTGCGTACAACACAAAGCAAGTGAGTATTGTTGTTGTTTCATATGTGATGCCTTGCGGTTCGATTGTCGCTTGAAAATGCGCGGTGTGTGTAAAAAAAGTGTTTCAACATTTTGTGTTTTTTCCAGATTTAATTCCATCCATTTGCTACATTTATTCGAACCGATTTTGTGTTTTTCTGCTGACCGTGCAACACACACAAAGCAAGTGAGTATTGTTATTGTTTCGTAAGTGCTTCCATGCGGTTCGCAAATACACTGTTGGTGGGTCTTATTGCATATGCGTGTGTGGGTAAAATACATAGTTTAAGATGTAGTTTTAGGTTAATTTTTCCATTTTTATTTATATACTTCAAATATGCATATTTTTATTTATGTACTTCAAATATGCATACTCTAGCACGACCACCGGGGACAACACTAACTACCTTTTTCGAGTTGTGTGAAAACGATGAATTTGCAAGAACATTGCTATATTCCGAAATACCACAATATTTCACTTGCAATCCATCATCGAAAATATTTCAACGACGAAAGCAAGGGGAGCGTGTTGACGGTTATCCAAATGTCCGTAAAACCGATGCCATAAGACGCATTTACACCATCCATCCGAACAACGCCGAATGTTTTTATTTGCGTCTGCTATTAGTCAACGTGACCGGACCAAGATCATTTGATGATATGAAAACTGTTGACGGTCAGTTGTGTGCGACGTATCGTGAAGCATGTCAGCGATTGCATTTGTTAGAAGATGATATGCATTTGGACACCGCACTTCATGACGCATCACTCACATCTCATCCAAAACAAATACGCGTACTATTCGCCATAATAATATCTACATGCCTTCCGTCAAATCCGCAATAACTGTGGAATAAGTACAAAGACTGCATGACCGAGGACTTATTAATTTTGGCGCGTAATCGAGCATCGGACGCAGACTTGCTATATACATTACAAATGTATAATTCTGCTTTGATATTGGTTGAAGATCTGTGCCTTACAATTGCGAATAAGGCATTAGCGCAACTTGGCATTACTGCGCCCAGTCATTGCCCATGAGCTTCAACGTGAACAACAATACGATTGCAATGAATTGCGTGCTTTCATACAAGCTAACATTGCCAAATTGAATATTCAGCAGAAAAATGCTTATGATAAGATTATACGAGCGGTTGACAATAACGCCGGTGGATTCTACTTTCTTGATGCGCCCGGTGGTACAGGGAAAACGTTTCTGATCTCTTTGATTCTTGCTACTATACGGTTACAGCAGAAAATTGCGCTGGCAAATGCTTCGTCAGACATCGCTGCTACTCTACTTGATGGCGGCCGAACAGCACATTCTGCGTTGAAATAACCGTTGAACATCCAAGTCGTTGAAACACCAACGTGCAACATATCGAGGAATTCAACAATGGCAAAAGTTTTGCGAGGAGCTGGAATAGTTCTATGGGATGAGTGCCCAATGGCTAACAAAAAGTCATTAGAAGCATTCAATAGAACAATGCAAGATTTACGCCAAAAGTAACAAATTTTTGGCGGAGCATTAGTCTCATTATCCGGCGATTTTCGGCAAACTTTGTCAGTCATTCCTCGATCAACTCCTGCCGACGAAATAAACGTATGTTTAAAATCGTCAGTTTTGTGGAGACATGTTCAAAGGCTGACTCTTACCATCAACATGCGAGTCCAATTGCAAAATGATCGATCCGCAGCGGCGTTTGATCACATTGCCGAACAACTTTTGTACACTTTTACAATCGAAAAAGAATTGATTGAAAGTGTATTTCCGAATATTGTTCAACACTATCAACGCCACGATTATTTAAGTGAACGCGCAATATTGGCACCGAAAAATGTACACGTCAACGAAATCAATTTTGCCATTCAAGAAAAACTGCCAGGAGAAGCTACAACATATATGTACATCGATTGATAGCGTTTTAAATCAAGATGAAGTAGTCAATTATCCAAATGAATTCTTGAATTCGAATTCTTTGGATCCCCCTGGTCTGCCACCGCATCGTTTGGTCCTGAAAGTCGGTTCACCCATTATACTTCTACGAAATCTGTAGCCACCGACTTTGTGTAATGGCACAAGACTTTCAGTCAAAAAATTGTGGCCAAATTTGATTGAAGCAACAATACTAAATGGCAAGGCAGCAGGTGAAGTTGTACTCTTACCACGCATTCCCATGATCCAAACGGACATGCCGTTTGAATTTAAGCGCTTGCAGTTCCCAGTACGTCTTGCCTTTGCGATGACCATCAACAAATCGCAAGGGCAAACGTTTCAAGTGTGCGGCGTCAATTTGGAAGAACCGGGCTTCTCCCACGGCCTTATTCTTTGCTTATTCATTTACGCGCCAGGTGGAAAATCCAAAAATGTTGTATACCAATATATTTTATAAATGTTTTATAAATAAGTAACAGTTTTACAACAATAAATAAAACACAAAGTAAAAACCCTTAAGAGTTTTAATCGATTTAGGTGTAGCGAAACGCACAGGGTAACAGTTAGTATTTTTAATAATTTGGTACCCCGTGTAGGGTATATAAAGAAATGCAAATTCTATGCCTTATGTAAATAAGCATAAGGTACGCTTCTATATTTTGCAATAAAAATAGAACACGAAATGGAATTGAAAAAAGCTACTTTCTTTTGAGCTCTTATGTATGTAGGTATGTATGTTCATACGTAAGTAAATATGCACTGCAGTTATTATTAAGCATAAGGGGTACTGCCGGAACTTTGTAACCAGTAAATAATTGAAATTTTCTTTATATTTGGTAATTTGTTGTGTTTCAATTACGAAAACGTAAGTCTATATATCGCTCATTTGCTGCAAGACCGGCATAAGTCAAAAAAATCGATTTGCCAGAAAACGCGTTAAAAGTTTTCAACTGACTCCAACCTTACACGGAAAACAGGATTCATATTCTCTTCTCAAGCGGAGCATATAAGAGGTATTCATATGAATTTTTCACTCAACATGAAGTATGATATAACGAACAATTCTGCATCATTAACTCAAAAATCACGTTTTTTGATTTATGCCGGTCTTGCAGCAAATGAGCGATATGTATATGTATATTTTGAAATATCTATATTACTCTAAATGGTATTTCGGCTTTACCATGTTTGGTAAAATTATATCGGGTGATTTTTAAAGAGCTTGATAACTTTTTTAAAAAAAAACGCATAAAATTTGCAAAATCTCATCGGTTCTTTATTTGAAACGTTAGATTGGTTCATGACATTTACTTTTTGAAGATAATTTCATTTAAATGTTGACCGCGGCTGCGTCTTAGGTGGTCCATTCGGAAAGTCCAATTTTGGGCAACTTTTTCGAGCATTTCGGCCGGAATAGCCCGAATTTCTTCGGAAATGTTGTCTTCCAAAGCTGGAATAGTTGCTGGCTTATTTCTGTAGACTTTAGACTTGACGTAGCCCCACAAAAAATAGTCTAAAGGCGTTAAATCGCATGATCTTGGTGGCCAACTTACGGGTCCATTTCTTGAGATGAATTGTTCTCCGAAGTTTTCCCTCAAAATGGCCATAGAATCGCGAGCTGTGTGGCATGTAGCGCCATCTTGTTGAAACCACATGAGTCAACATTTAAATGAAATTATCTTCAAAAAGTAAATGTCATGAACCAATCTAACGTTTCAAATAAAGAACCGATGAGATTTTGCAAATTTTATGCGTTTTTTTTTTAAAAAAAGTTATCAAGCTCTTAAAAAATCACCCGATATTATCTTTGGGCATACATGTATCAATTAAATCAAGGACATAATACGCTCACTGTGTTTTCCAATAAGGGTTTTTTGGGATAATGTGGCTGTATATATGTATGTGTGTGCATTTGGTAAAATGTCTTTGCTCCTCTGTTGTTGGTTTGCCTGTTCGCCTTGTTCTAATTCCTGTTCTCCGCCTGGCCACCTCCTTGCGCTGTTAGGTTGTTTGTATGTTTGTATATTTGTTTTAGTTCGCGCCCGTTTGTTTCGTTTTGTGTTTGTTTCATTGTTTAAGTACTTTTGCTTTTCGCGCCCGGTTTATATTTTAAGTATTTTATTGCTTTTCGTTTCTTTCGCCCGATGTGTAGGTTTTTGTTTGTTTAAATCTTTTAAATTATTTCTGATGTATGTTTATACATATGTATATGCGGATATATTGTCACTGCAGTTTTTTAGATTTTTGATATTGTTTTGTTAGGTTCACTGCACTTTTTTAATGTTTTAAACTTTCTCGTTTCTGCAGTTTTTTTCGTCACCACTTTTGGTTATGTATTACATATTCATAATAAGAATAATACATGTGTATCTAATAGCGGGATTCTATAACCAGTCTCTAGACTCTATTTGAGACATTTTGAGGTAAAATCTCAATTAGTGACTAGTTACTATTCACTAAACAGTCTCTAGCGTTAGTCTCAAAATATTGACTCAAACTTGAGACCTGGTAATTAGCAGGTCACAAAACCAAAAGGAATTCTTGTTTGCCATTTTGAATATACTGTATAGAGATCATCACAGATATTAATCGATTGTAGTTATTTTCTATTTTGTAAGCAACTCAAACACGAAAAGATTAAAAATAAATCAATTTTAAATAAATTTCGCAAATGTTATGAAACAAAGTTAAAATATATTTTTACTTTTATTGATAATTATGTTTTTGACTAAGTTATAGAAAATTTAATATTTGTTATCGACATTGTTGGGTTCACTGCCCGCTTCACTTACCACTTGATCGCTTTCTTTCCTTTTAAATAAAAAAAATCGGGATTCACACTTGTGTCTTAACCTTATATGTATTATAATTGTACCACTCGATTTGTAGGCGTTCTCACAATCGAAATTTTCCCTGGATTTGTGGGTTTTCCCTTTTTTTTGAACAAATCTAAATGAACTTTTAATCTAACACAATTTCAACTTAAACTAAACGTCAATTGCGGATTTTAAAAGTATGGAGGTGGATCGAGCTGGAGCGCTGTGTAGCGGTGGCGGACAAGCGACGTGGATTCAAAAAGGCGGTCGAATCTGAACTGACTTGTGTAAAAGCGGACCCTTTTTCAGTGGAGTGATGTGGTGTGTGTTTTAGTGTGTGGATCCTGCGCTCGCGCGTGTGGTGGTGTTGATGTGGAGTGTGGTGATGTCGAGGTGAGTGTGCGTGTTAGTGATAGGTGTAGGTGTGGTGTGGGGCAGGCGACTTAGGCTCATTTAGCCATCCCGGCCCCCCTAGGCGAATATTTCAGCCTAGAATCCTCTGAAGCTGCTGCAGAGTGGCTACGACGCTGCTGAGGCCTGGGGTGCGGCGCGGACGCGGTCGTTGTTTCTGGCGTCGTGTGGACGACCCATTATGAGGCCGCCGGGCACGGGAGGATGATGGCCCTATGGTTCGACGGGGCCGTGCATCCCGGCTTAATGGCGGTCGTTGTACTGAGCCGCGGTTGCGGCCGGCAGGAGGTTGGCTGGTGTCATTCCGAGGTGTACGGTGCAACATAGTGTGATGCGGGCGCATACAAATTTGGCACAGATTGCCCGATGTACACTCGTGAGTTTGGTGGACAGGCGTCAGGCAATTGAGACGCCTGCACGACCAACTGGCGTTGTTGAGGTGGCAATCCCTTAAAGATGACGCATTGTGGCAGCCGGTGGGGTCGACGACATAGGGACATCTACGGCGTTGTGGGTCGGCGACAAGCGCGGGTGTTGACGGCAATGCGGCCGTTCCACTCCGAGGCACCGTTGGGGTGGTTGTTCGGAGCGCTGCAACTAGGGCAGCCGCTTGGCGTGGCACATTGACAGCCGAACGAGTGGTTGGGGTCGGGGCTGCTGGCATGTCTGCATCCATATTGATCTGTTTGGAAGAGTGTTATTTCAATTAGAATTTGGTTGCATATAGGACATATGAGCATGGCTGCCACGTTATGCGGCATGAGTGGGTCGTTAGATTAATCGACTACTATTGTGAGTGATTTTAAATATATTTGTATATATGTATTTATATAAATTTTTATTTTATTTTGTTGTTATATTCGGTTTATTTTAGCGGTTTGTCGGTTTTCGTTTCGCGGTTATCGGCGATCGGTAAGAAGCATAGCTTGACGAGCGGCCTTGTTAACTTTCCGGATTGTGTACGGATGTCTCTATGCGTCCCAGCCGCCATTCGGTAGGTGGCAGACAATCGTCGTGAATCAGGACACAATCTCCAACTTTTGGCGCATTTTCTGTATTTTTCCATCGGTACCTCTTGTGGAGGTCCTTTATATAGTCTTCTTTCCATCGGATACTGAAATTATGATGGAGAATTTTAATTCTTTCCCATCTATTTAATAAGGATAGCGACTCAGGTGTGGCCGGAATGGGTGCTCCTTTTAGGAAATGCCCTGGAGTTAGGGCTGTGAATTCGGAGGGATCTTGTGATAGTGCTGTGAGCGGCCGTGAGTTGAGAACGACTTCAATTTTAGCTAATAATGTCGTGAATTCTTCATAATTAAATTTATAGCTGCCGGCTAGCTTCTTGAAATGAGATTTGAAGCTCTTTACAGCTGATTCCCATAAACCACCCATATGAGGAGCGCTTGGAGGTATAAATTGCCAATTGATACCTTGAGGGGCGTACTTTTGTACGATATCAGGGGACACTTGTTTGAAGAAATCCACAAACTGTTTTTCTGTGGCTCGTTGGGCTCCTATGAATATTTTGCCATTATCGCTCATGATTTTGGATGGGAAGCCACGTCGAGCGACGAAGCGACCAAATGCCGCGAGAAAAGCCTCCGTCGTCAGATTTGTACACAGCTCAAGGTGTACTGCCTTTGTCGTGAAACATACAAAGACAGCCACATAGCCTTTCATGAGAGTGGGAGATCTTAGCATGGACGCCTTTATTTGAAAAGGCCCAGCAAAATCGGCACCTGTGGTCGTGAAAGGCAGAGGGAAATTGCAGCGTTCAGGTGGAAGTGCTGCCATAATCTGAGCTCGCATTATTTGCTTATGCATAGTGCAGATCTTGCACATGAAAATGCATTTTTTGATCTGGGGCTTAAGACGGGGAATATAATACTCTTGGCGTACCATATGTTGCATGAGGCGCTGTTCGGCGTGCAACATTAAGATATGGATGTAATTCAGGAGTAATGTGGCAAAAGGAGACTTCTCAGGTATTATGATGGGGTGGCGTTCCTTGTAAGTCAGGCTTGAATTAGCGAGCCGACCATTGGCACGAAGCAGACCTTTCGTGTCTAAAAATGGGTTTAGTACTAAGAGTGAGCTCTTTTTTGTTGTCAATTGGCTTCGATTCTCTGAGTAACGATGTGTCGCGACTGAAGTAGCGCGTTTGGGTTGAGGCGATAAGTACGGCCTTTGCTTTTTGTAGGTCCTGGTGCGTCAATGTATCGCAATGGGTGTAAGTTCCTCCTTTAACTTTAAGTTTAAGTTGCTCTATGAATTTGAGCATATATGCGACTACTCGGAGGGCTCGGCGGAACGATGAAAAACGTTCAAGGATTTCATTATCATTCACTATTGTATGATAGGTGTCGATTTTTCGACTTTCTGGGGCGATTATGTTGCGCATTGTCGATTGTGGCCAAGAATCTGTGGATTCGGTTAACCATCGGGGGCCATTCCACCAGAGGGTGGTGGTGGCGAGATGAAGGGGTTTGCACCCTCTTGTCCCAAGATCGGAAGGATTCTCAACACTGGCTACGTGCCGCCAAGTGGCTGATCCTACTAGATCAAGTATTTGGGACGTTCGATTAGAAATATATATTTTCCACGCGTGTGGTGGCTTTTCTAACCAGGCTAGAACTATTTCGGAATCGGACCAGAGGTATAATTTATATTTTGCCATTTTTAAGTGGGTCTGCACCATGGAAACTAGCTTTGCTAGTAGCAGAGCGCCACAGAGTTCAAGTCGTGGTAGACTTATGGTTTTTAGAGGAGCAACTTTTGCTTTTGCCACTAGTAGGTGGCTTGTAGTTGCAATATCGCTTTGTGTGCGCACATATATAGTGGCACAATGTGCCTTTTCAGAGGCGTCGCAGAATCAGGATTTTCGCTTGTATCATAATTGGCGCAAGCCATCCTGCGGGGTCAAAAAGTTTTGCCATTGAGGATAAAATTTGCCTCTTTGTTATGGCGGATAATGCGGTTATGGACTCTGTCGTGTATGAGAACTGGTCCGATATCGCATTCCATTGGATGCCCAGTGTTTTTGTTATACTTTCCTTTTCAAAGATAAGGAAATTAGTATCCAATTTGTTATCGTTTGGTATATTTTTTAAGATAATTGGGTGATTAGCGGTGATCTTTTTTAGAGGAAACCCTGAAACAACATATGAAACAACAACAATACTCACTTGCTTTGTGTTGTACGCAGAATGTTAATCACGTTGAAATCTGAGAAAAATACACACAATGTTGAAACATTTTTTTGATACACTCAGTGCATTCGGAACACTTACGTTCTGTATGCCTTGTTAGCTTGACAGTCATCCATAGAAAGAACGAATGACAGGCAAAAACGATCAACATGCGATGTCAATGTTTTTTATTAATTGTAAACATCCGCCAGTTGTTTCTTTTTTTGTGTTTTTTGTTTTTGCAAAACGTGCAATGATACACACATTAAATTTCTTATGTGCACCCTCCAAACAGACCCCAATCACCCCTGAAAATTTCATTGAAATCGGGCAAGCCGTCTAGGAGGAGTATGCGAACAGGAAGTTTTACCACTTAATTTTATATATATAGATGGAAAACAGAACAGCTTCTATTTATTCTTGAACGAAAATATACTATAAATTCCATTTACATTTTTCAGTTTTGACAGTTTTGCACAACTGTATAAGAGTGCCATGAAAGTCCCGCTATATTTACCGCAATGGCTGGGTTAGGTAATTCAATCGAAGTTCTGAGCGGAGACGGAATTAACAATTTGTATTAGTAACGTTTTGCCTGTCGTGGCGATTACTAAAAATTTTTCAGGGTTTTTTGTGAACCAAAAAAAAAAAAAAATGCGAAAGATACTGCGAGACGTCGAAGAAAAGTTATTGTTTTAATTAAAAACGGCTATTCAGCTAGGAAAATTGTGGAAAAGTTAAATATAAGTAGACAAACGATAATAAATGTGAAGAAAAGATAAAATATTGTCCAAGTTGTAAACGCTGAAGGCCGCCCGCGGAAGCTTACCGATGGTGATGCCCGTGCTGTTGAACGATTATTGCGCAAAAATTAATTTAGGACTCCTCGAGAACTGCTGCTAAGTTAGAACTTCAAGCGAGTACATGGACAGTTCGACGCTCTTTAAATAAAATTGTTATGGTTGCTGCAGTTAAACAAAAAAACCTGCGTCTACCTTCAGCTTTGACAGTCAAAGCACTGTCAAATTCGGGGGCGGAAGTTTGAAGATTTGGGGTTGCTTAAAGTGGTGGCATATTGGTCCTTTGTTTAGAATAAGTGGAATAATGAATAAGGAGACATATCTGCACTTTCTAAATTCACAGTTGCCTGACTTCGTGGACGAATGTGCCTGTCCAAAGTTTAACTGTTCAAGAATATGTGTACAAGAGGATTTTTCAAAATTCAAATTATTTTCTGATATATAGGCATTTTTCTGACCCGGCATCCAAACTGGTACTAATCGAACAAAGGACTTTAGGCGAAACTTTAAACGCGTTTTTCTCAAAACTGACTTTTTCGGAACGATACCCACGATTTCTCAGGTTCTACTACACCGATTTACTTGAAATTTTTATAGAGTCTTCTTTATAGGCTTGCCAATGATTGGAACTAGCCCCATCCCCAAATTTTTATTTTTATTATTTTTCAAAAATTCGAAATAGTCAGAAAAAGTTATCCAAAAAAAACCTTTTTTTGAAGCAGTCGCCATTTTGTGAAAAAAAAATGTCTCCCACTTTTCCGTAGTTCCGGCCATTGCGACATTATTCTAGATTAATAGTCGTTTTTTTTTTTGGTTTCAGATAACTAGGAGGGTTGAAATCATGGGTATGGTCACGTGGAAATTTTTAGAGACCCCCCACTTCGTCAGCTCATAATTTTTGAAATTTTGTATTTTTTTAGTTTTTATTTTTTTCTGTACTCTTCTAAAATTAACAAACAACTAATAAAAAAATGGATACTAAAAATATTAATTGCCTTTTTTTTACGACACTTTAAAAATTCCCTCAAATTCATGCTTCTAGGCCAGAATACCCCCTTAACCTGATAGAAAATCTGTGGGCATACGTTAAGCAGCAGCTGGCTAAGTATCGAAATCCGCCTTCCAACATGGATGAGCTGTGGAGTCGGGTACAGACGGAGTGGAGAAATATACCCCACTGAATTATTGAAAACTTGGTTGAAAGTATGCCCAGACGCATAAAAAGCGTAATAAAAAATAAAGGTCTATGGACAAAGTACTAAGCCCTGTAAAGAAATTTGGTCTAAGTGTATAAGTGCAAAACTGTCAAAATTACTAGTAAATGGAATTTATCGTACATTTTCGTTCAAGAATAAATAAAAGCTGTTCTGTTTTCTATTTTTAATAAATTGAATTATTATCTTTATTTTGGTGTATGGATGTTGCCGATACTGCTAGTAGAAAAAAAGTTATAACCCAGCAAACACTGTCTCTAACGTTAGAGAAAAAGCTAGATTTTACATTAGAATTCTAATATAGTTTTCTAATGTTTCTCGAATCGAATTCAAGCTTAGAGAACAACATTAGAATTTGATTATAGAATGATTAGAGAAACACTCGAAATGCACCATCGATATAAATGATAGTTATCGAATACAATAAGTGTCTGCTGAGTCGTTCATTCCTAGTGTCAAATAAAATAATACGTGCGAAAAGAAAGTGCTTTAAATTTTTTTAGACGGTTGTTATTATTACAAAATTACGGGTAAATATAATTTTTAAATGTATAAAAAAAAAGTTAAAGAGAGAAAGCGAGCAGATTGTGGACATGCTGTTTGATTATCGTGAGTTAAGGAATGAAACCCACGATGCACTTGAGTCAGATGCAGATTCGCCGCCAGCTCTTAAAGAATTGCGAAGTGACAATATCGAATGTGATTCAAGCGCCAGTGAATGTGATCTCATTTTAATTTTTTTATGAATATTTTTGTGTTTGAATTTGAATTTAAAATTTTAATTAATTCACTAGAATTTAATTTAAAGACTTTTGTGTTGGACGTTTTACACATAACTATATTAATATTAATGCAATGAAAAAAGAGGCAATATGAAATAAAACTGTTTTAATTTGAAAAAAAAAAATAATTTTTTTTAATAAACGAAATCCAATAATAGCTCCAAAACAATCAAAAATCAACATTAGAATCCAATTAGAATTCAACCTTAGAATACGATTAGATAACTAATATTTTTCTCGATATCGAGAACTAAGTCCCCTTTTTGTAGAGAATGCTATAGTTCTCGACAGTTTTTCTTATAGTTTTCTAACGTTCTACCTTAGAGAAATATATTAGAGTTCAACTCGTTCTCTAACCATTCTCTAACTTAAATGTTAGCTGGGAAGGACCTTTAGTCGCGTTCAGTAAACATGTTGACGGTTTTGCTCCCCACTGTATGTATGCATTAAACCTATGTTTGGTAGCCCCCTTACCTTTCTTTTTGATTACAGGAGCCCCTATTTAAAACAATTCGTTGTACTAAAGTATAGTTTTGCATGTTAATTAAGTGCATAGTTTTGGCACTTTGTTCGTTTTCGATTAATAGAATTTTGTGAGCTTAGCAGTGGTCCGATTACGCCCATCTGCAACACAGAAGAAGAACGCTATATGAGCAGAATTAAGAGTTTGATAAAAGTTAAATCTTATATCTAACGAACTACTTGACCAATTTCAACCATATATCGAACAATAGTAAAAAAAAAACATTGGGAAATTGGGAGAGAATCTCTTACTATTAACGATGATCCTTTTGCCTTAATTGGATACAGATATATTCGCATGACTTCATTCCTTATATATTGGATAATTTAAAAGCTTTTTTGATGAGAGAAATGGAGAAATAGAGAATTCAGAGAGTCTCTATTTCTGGTAAGGATATGTTGTCAGTCTAAAACTTAATACAAGTATAATCGGTATAAAATATTATCTATCCCCTTATGCAGGAGAAGGAGAGCTTAATAAGATTGTTAAAAGAATTTCAAACTTCCAGTTGCCTTTATACCATATACTTACATATATCGTTCTAAATGCAAGATAGATTAGTAAAATGAAGAGAATATATGTCTTAGGGTGATTCAAAAAAATAGGTTCCTAGACACCTCTAAGAAAGCCTCTCCAAATATGAGTTTTTAATTGTAACGGGAAGGTCCTCCGCCTAACGGTTTTCTATTTTTTCTTATTATCAGATAGAAAAATTTATATCTCGCTTCCAACTACTTGAAAAAATATCTTGTTAATTAGGTTTTGTAGGAAATTGAATGCTCTAAAATGTGGTCCCTTATGATTTTTTCGTAAACTCAACCGTTTAAAAGATATTAACGGTTGAAATTTGACTATTTTTGGAAAAATTCTTTATTTCTTATTAATTTTATAACTCAATGAAAAAAAATTATTAGGAATGATGAAACACATAGTTTTGTAGGAAATTTACTGCTCTATAAAAATGGTCTACTATGATATTTCGATTAAGTTAAGCGTTTACGAGATATTCATCGTAAAACATCAATGCATATTAAGGTGGATCAAAAAAAAAATTTTTTTTTTCGTTTGGTACTCTGAAAAATAGGTTCCTAGACACCTCTTAAGAAAGCCTATAAGTTTCATCATTCATAATAATTTTTTTTCATTGAGTTATAAAATTCATAAGAAATGAAAAATTTTCCCAAAAATAGTCAAATTTCAACCGTTAATATCTTTTAAACGGTTGGGTTTACGAAAAAATCATAAGAGACCACATTTTAGAGCATTCAATTTCCTACAAAACCTAATTAACAAGATATTTTTTCAAGTAGTTGGAAGCGAGATATAAATTTTTCTATCTGATAATAAGAAAAAATAGAAAACCGTTAGGCGGAGGACCTTCCCGTTACAATTAAAAACTCATATTTGGAGAGGCTTTCTTAGAGGTGTCTAGGAACCTATTTTTGCGAGTACCAATTGCAAAAAAAAAAAAATTTTTTTTTTGAATCACCCTAATATATATGCATGTATAGAGTTGGATATACTTTAGTGTAATTCCGACAAATGTGCGGTATCGATCCAGGAATTGCCCCAGCATACTTGCAACCATCCACATACTACGTATAATGACTTTCATTAGTCCAGAATGAAAATTGGATCTCCCAATCTTTGGTTGATATTTTCTTCATATACGTCATATATTAAATTTAAGTTTGATTAAGTTTATATTACATATGATATACTATATATCATATGAGTTTAATATTAAAGCTTTGGATATGCAAAATGTAGTAATGAAAGGATAACCTCCTCTATGACATTACATACTATATCTTACTGCCATACTCGTGGGTTTCAGTTCCAAACTTTACCCACGTAAAGTGCCAATTCATACAAAAATTTAAGTATTGATTTAATTGTAGGTTGGTATTGAAGCAGTATCTACCCTGATGATGGACAAATGCAAATGTCATGGAGTTTCTGGTTCTTGTTCAATGAAAACTTGTTGGAAGAAATTATCTGAGTTTAATGCAACGGCAACACTATTGCGACAAAAATATAATGAAGCTATACGAAAGGCACCTAACTTGCGTACAATACGACGTAACGCTCCCATGCACCGATTAAAAAGATTGAAACAGAAAAGAAGAAAAGTAAGTATTTTATTTAAATTATCGGAATGGGCTATTTTTTATCAAAATTTCCTTTGTTAGCAATCACAATACACGACGCTGTACTATCTTGAAACGTCCCCTACATATTGCTCAGTCACAAAAGATCGACAATGTATGCATCCAGATAACTGCGCAAATCTGTGCTGTGGACGTGGATACACAACTCATGTTTTCAAGCAAGTAGAAAAATGTCGCTGTCGATTTAATAACGGACGATGTTGTCAACTCATTTGCGATTATTGTCAACGATTTGAAGATAAATATTTTTGTAAATAGAATTTCTTTAAGTACTTATTATAATTATGTATGTATATGACTCTCAACCACATAATTATAGGTCTGTTTTTTGTTGAGATTTCATAGATACTTTAGTGTTTTCAGTTATTTCATCTTTCATATAAAGATTTCATATTTTGTAATTTTGCTATATGTACGTATGTAAGTAGACAAGAGATACCTATTACTGGCATTATTTTAAAAAAGAGTGACAAATTGTGTTTAATTGAAACATAAAACGAAATAACAATATACCTATGTACATATAAATATATGAATATAGGTGTTATTTGTTAAAATTGCAGACTAATATGTTTTTTAAGTGAATACATAAATAAACAGGCCTATAAATATGTAGTTAGTATTTACAATGAGCCGGAGATGGATGCATATTGACTTTCTAAGTAGAATTTAATTCCATGTGTATTATATTGGTAATAGGGATGATATTCACATAACAAACAAACAACTTGTAATTAATAAAATATACCAACCATAACCTTAATCGTATGGAGGCAGATAAACAGTTTGAAAGTCAATAACTACTGTTTATTTAAATTGAGTATTAATACACTAATTCGATTAAAAACTTAGCATAAAGATATTGATAGCAATAGTATTTATCACAAAAAAGCTTTTTAAAGATTTTATATTTATTTCATATAAAAAATAAAATTGCTGCTTTAAATTTCCTTTTTCTTACGGAGACAACACGATTTTCCACAAAATACGTTCATATAAAATTCTATTGAGTATATTGTTTGCGCCTTGATATCTTGATATTAAGGCCAGCATAAATTCTTTAGAGCTGAACTTTTTATTATACCATTGCAGTATTTTGTACTAAGTATAACAGTTTGATTCACTTGACGAATTGATTTCTGAATGACATTCCGCCCATTTATCTATCCTTGCAAATGATAAATTGAGAAAAATTACGATATATTGAAAAAACTTGGCCAAAGTAGTGCTACGTCCCGCTGGTGGGAAAATCTAAAATACTAATGAACCCTCCAATGAGGCAACAAGTGTGGAATCTGGTATTTTTAATCACAACGTGGAAAAAATTTATGATTAAAACTTGTATCTTAATGAAAATTAAACGATTAATATGACTTACTCCTTGTTTAAATGAGTTAAGCATCCACCCACTTTACCCGAAAAAACTGGCGCACACTAATAAGACAGCTTAATTCACCACAGCTGATGACTCTATATCACACCACAATTGTGAACATCACCCAGCAGGCGGCCACCACACTAATAATACAATACCACTCAACACAACTCACCACACTTCTACATCAATCAACCCACTCAACAAAAAGGATGGGAAAAAAAAGGATTGGTACCAAGCAATTCGACACACACTTCCATATAGCAATTCGTTTACAAGACATTCGCTTGTGCACTGCGCCGCGTTAGGACTCTACGCTAATTATACTTTCTTCGATACCGATCCCGCACGCTGCAATAATTTGAAGAACCGAAGGAGAATCGGCAAATCGTTTCGTTACCCTCAAACCCGCATATTTTTAAACGTAATTTCAATTGTAACCTTAATAGCTTTGTATAAAAGCAAATTAAACTTTAAACTATCCGAAATAATTCGCATCTTTACTTATAAATGGTACTTAATCTGAGTGTAAGTGCTTTATCTATCTAATTGGGCATCCAATTTAACCATGGTCCTTCGAGCCTTAACGAAAGGCACCTATAACCGACAAACTAAAAACAATAATATCTAATATAATAACAATAATAAATGAATTTGGTGGCAATCGAAGTGCGAAAGCGAAATATATACAGTGTGCAGTGACCCAACCAGAACGAAAATCAAAAAAAAAATACCCACATATTTATATATGTACATACATACATATACAACAAATAGACAAAAAGTGCAGTGTCACAACAAAAAAGGAAAACAAAATAAACAAGCAGAACAATAGTGATTTTACATATATATATACACATATGTACATTCATACATATGTATATCAAAACAAATTAAAAAGTACAGGAAATATGGACAAAATTCCCAATTTAACTAAAAACATTAATACATATTAAAAGTGTGTGCCAACAAAACTAAAATTATATAAATAAACTAAAAATAGCACATAAACCGGGCGTGAAATCGCGAAACTAAAAATACATACTTACATACAAAAAAACACTGGGCGCGAAAGCCAGCAGTAAAACATATATACATACATACGAACAAACTAAACGCGCGCGAAACCTAAATATAAAATATAAACTAACAAATTAAGCGGGCGCGAATCTAAAACAACATAAAATAAACAAAAAAAAAACCCTAACCCAAAGGGAACGAACTGGAAGCGAAGGAGAAGGAGTTGACATCAGAGGCCCGAATCAACGCAGACAAATATACATATGTACGCACAATCAACATTACGAGGCATACCAGCTGGAAATAGTTTGGAGAGGAGCACAGGAATTTTGGTACACAGCCACATTATCCCCTCAAAGGAAACCACAGTGAGCGTATTATGTCCTTTATTAATTTGATATATACACATATGTATGCCCAAAATTGCAGTGTAATTTGATATAATACCTGTAATTAAAATCCGCTTTAACGGCAAAAAAAAAAAAAAAAAAAATTACCTACCTATTTAGCGCTTAAGGTAATGTATGTTAAAAATATAAAAAGCATAAGAACTTATCTTTGTGTTTTCAAAATACTAAAAGCAACTAACATCCGAGCAATTACTTGCGAAAAATTTCCGGCAAACCCTTTTTGCTTAATGAAGCAGTAAGCGGGATTGTATGTATATAATAAGTAAGCAAAGGAAAAAGCGCAACTCCTACATAAAGTAAATGACACAAACAAAATAAATATAACTACACTTACATACATACATATATGCATATATATTTAGTGGAAACATTCATTATATATTTCATCATACATATAACATACTTATGTATGTACATATGCATAATTGCCAAGCGTAAAATATATATGCATACGAGTACATACATTTACATACATACTTATATCTATAATACATATTAGACGAAGGTTCTAATTGTAAAAGTGCATATTTATTTACATATAAACATATATGTACATAAGAGAAAATAACTTTTTCAAATACCTCTCTCTCTCAAAAGAAAAAAAAGGTTCAACAAAACATACACAACTTGTAAGAACTATCGGGTGATTTTTTAAGAGCTTGATAACTTTTTTTAAAAAAAAAAACGCATAAAATTTGCAAAATCTCATCGGTTCTTTATTTGAAACGTTAGATTGGTTCATGACATTTACTTTTTGAAGATAATTTCATTTAAATGTTGACCGCGGCTGCGTCTTAGGTGGTCCATTCGGAAAGTCCAATTTTTGGGCAACTTTTTCGAGCATTTCGGCCGGAATAGCCCGAATTTCTTCGGAAATGTTGTCTTCCAAAGCTGGAATAGTTGCTGGCTTATTTCTGTAGACTTTAGACTTGACGTAGCCCCACAAAAAATAGTCTAAAGGCGTTAAATCGCATGATCTTGGTGGCCAACTGCCCATGCATCCCGAAAAATGCACTGTTTGGTGTGGTTTGTACGCTGGTGGAATCATTGTACCGTATTTTTTCAAAGATGCTGTTGGACGCAACGTTACGGTGAATGGCGATCGCTATCGTTCGATGCTAACAAACTTTTTGTTGCCAAAAATGGAAGAACTGAACTTGGTTGACATGTGGTTTCAACAAGATGGCGCTACATGCCACACAGCTCGCGATTCTATGGCCATTTTGAGGGAAAACTTCGGAGAACAATTCATCTCAAGAAATGGACCCGTAAGTTGGCCACCAAGATCATGCGATTTAACGCCTTTAGACTATTTTTGTGGGGCTACGTCAAGTCTAAAGTCTACAGAAATAAGCCAGCAACTATTCCAGCTTTGGAAGACAACATTTCCGAAGAAATTCGGGCTATTCCGGCCGAAATGCTCGAAAAAGTTGCCCAAAATTGGACTTTCCGAATGGACCACCTAAGACGCAGCCGCGGTCAACATTTAAATGAAATTATCTTCAAAAAGTAAATGTCATGAACCAATCTAACGTTTCAAATAAAGAACCGATGAGATTTTGCAAATTTTATGCGTTTTTTTTTAAAAAAAAGTTATCAAGCTCTTAAAAAATCACCCGATATATAAAATATATAATAACACATAAACGTTAGTACATATTCAAAGTCCACATTGGCAATTATTCGGCAATACCTCTTGTTCTTTGGCAAACAAAAACAAGCAGGATTGTGTACAAAAAGCGAATTGATCTCTCCAACGAGCTCTCAATCGCTTACGAACAAAGCATATTCATACATAAAAGCACAAACAATTCGTGCATACTTACGTACAAAGCATATTGATCTCTTTGACGAGCTCTCAATTGCACAAAAACAAGTACATACAAGCCAATTATTAGGGTGTGCCTATATACGTATATAGAAAATACTTAAAAATAATATTGCGGTTTAAAACAAATCTTCTTCTTCTTCTTCTTCTTAATTGGCGTAGACACCGCTTACGCGATTATAGCCGAGTTAACAACAGCGCGCCAGTCGTTTCTTCTTTTTCGCTACGTGGCGCCAATTGGATATTCCAAGCGAAGCCAGGTCCTTCTCCACTTGGTCCTTCCAACGGAGTGGAGGTCTTCCTCTTCCTCTGCTTCCCCCGGCGGGTACTGCGTCGAATACTTTCAGAGCTGGAGTGTTTTCATCCATCCGGACAACATGACCTAGCCAGCGTAGCCGCTGTCTTTTAATTCGCTGAACTATGTCAATGTCGTCGTATATCTCGTACAGCTCATCGTTCCATCGAATGCGATATTCGCCGTGGCCAATGCGCAAAGGACCATAAATCTTTCGCAGAATTTTTCTCTCGAAAACTCGTAACGTCGACTCATCGGTTGCTGTCATCGCCCAAGCCTCTGCACCATATAGCAGGACGGGAATTATGAGGGACTTATAGAGTTTAGTTTTTGTTCGTCGAGAGAGGACTTTACTTTTCAATTGCCTACTCAGTCCGAAGTAGCACCTGTTGGCAAGAGCAATCCTGCGTTGGATTTCCAGGCTGACATTGTTCGTGGTGTTAATACTGGTTCCTAAGTAGACGAAATTATCTACAACTTCAAAGTTATGACTGTCAACAGTGACGTGAGAGCCAAGTCGCGAGTGCGACGACTGTTTGTTTGATGACAGGAGATATTTCGTTTTGCCCTCGTTCACTGCCAGACCCATTTTCTGTGCTTCCTTGTCCAGCCTGGAGAAAGCAGAACTAACGGCGTGGGTGTTGAGGCCGATGATATCAATATCGTCGGCATACGCCAGCAGCTGTACACTCTTATAGAAGATGGTACCTTCTCTGTTTAGTTCTGCAGCTCGAACTATTTTCTCCAAAAGCAGGTTGAAGAAGTCACACGATAGGGAGTCGCCTTGTCTGAAACCTCGTTTGGTATCGAACGGCTCGGAGAGGTCCTTCCCGATCCTGACGGAGCTTTTCGTGTTGCTCAGCGTCAACTTACACAGCCGTATTAGTTTTGCGGGGATACCAAATTCAGACATCGCGGCATAAAGGCAGCTCCTTTTCGTGCTGTCGAAAGCAGCTTTGAAATCGACAAAGAGGTGGTGTGTGTCGATTCTCCTTTCACGGGGTGAATTCCGATGAATGATTCTCCTTGGCGCATGGTGAATATCTGGTCGGTTGTTGATTTTCCAGGTCTGAAGCCACACTGATAAGGTCCAATCAGTTTGTTGACGGTGGGCTTTAATCTTTCACACAATACGCTCGATAGAACCTTATATGCGATGTTCAGGAGGCTAATCCCACGGTAGTTGGCGCAGATTGTGGGGTCTCCTTTTTTATGGATTGGGCATAGCACACTTAAATTCCAATCGTTGGGCATGCTTTCGTCCGACCATATTTTACAAAGAAGCTGATGCATGCACCCTATTAGTTCTTCGCCGCCGTGTTTGAATAGCTCGGCCGGTAGTCCGTCGGCCCCTGCCGCTTTGTTGTTTTTGAGGCGGGCAATTGCTATTCGAACTTCTTCATGGTCGGGTAATGGAACGTCTGCTCCATCGTCATCGATTGGGGAATCGGGTTCTTCTTCTCCTGGTGTTGTGCGTTCACTGCCATTCAGCAGGCTGGAGAAGTGTTCCCTCCATAATTTAAGTATGCTCTGGGCATCAGTGACTAGATCACCTTTGGGGGTTCTACAAGAGTATGCTCCGGTCTTGAAACCTTCTGTAAGCCGCCGCATTTTTTCGTAGAATTTTCGAGCATTACCCCTGTCGGCCAGCTTATCAAGCTCTTCGTACTCACGCATTTCGGCCTCTTTCTTCTTCTGTCTGCAAATGCGTCTCGCTTCCCTCTTCAACTCTCGGTATCTATCCCATCCCGCACGTGTAGTGGTCGATCGTAACGTTGCGAGGTAGGCAGCCTGTTTTCTCTCCGCTGCGACACGGCACTCCTCGTCGTACCAGCTGTTCTTTTGCACTTTCCGAAAACCAATGGTTTCGGTTGCAGCTGTA
Source organism: Bactrocera neohumeralis (assembly GCF_024586455.1). Classification (NCBI taxonomy): domain Eukaryota; kingdom Metazoa; phylum Arthropoda; class Insecta; order Diptera; family Tephritidae; genus Bactrocera; species Bactrocera neohumeralis. Next base: position 21,403,940 of record NW_026089623.1, read on the forward strand.
CGTAAGGAATTTGAAATGCCGTCCCACAGTTCCCTTATACCGAGTTGTTGACGAGTGCTCTCAGAGAGCAGGAGTGCAAGCCGAGTAGAAAATCGTTCGGCTGTCTGTTGTGATTGCAGCTTCTCGACGTCGAACCTTCCTTGTGTTTGTTGACGTGCGTTTTTTGCTGCACAGAGGCGGGTGCGTATCTTGGCTGCAACAAGATAGTGATCCGAGTCGATGTTAGGACCTCGGAGCGTACGCACGTCTAGAACACTGGAGACGTGTCTTCCGTCTATCACAACATGATCGATCTGGTTGGTGGCTTTTCGATCCGGAGACTGCCAGGTAGCTTGATGTATCTTCTTGTGCTGGAATCTAGTACCACAGATAACCATATTTCGGGCCCCGGCGAAGTCGATCAGCCTCAACCCATTTGGGGATGTTTCGTCGTGGAGGCTGAATTTACCGACCGTAGTGCCAAATATACCTTCTTTGCCCACCCTGGCGTTAAAGTCGCCAAGCACGATTTTGACATCGTGGCGGGGGCAGCTCTCATAAGCGCGCTCCAAGCGCTCATAGAAGGCATCTTTGGTCACATCGTCCTTCTCTTCCGTCGGGGCGTGGGCGCAAATCAGCGATATGTTGAAGAATCTCGCTTTGATGCGGATTGTGGCTAGACGTTCATTCACCGGAGTGAATGATAGTACTCGGCGACGGAGTCTCTCTCCCACCACGAATCCAACACCAAACTTGCGCTCCTTTATATGGCCACTGTAGTAAATGTCACAAGGACCTACTCTTCTCTGTCCTTGTCCCGTCCATCGCATTTCTTGGACGGCGGTGATGTCAGCCTTTATTTTCGCGAGGACATCAACCAGCTGGGCAGCGGCACCTTCCCAATTAAGGGTCCGGACATTCCAGGTGCATGCCCTTATCTCGTAGTCCTTATTTCGTTTGCCATGGTCGTCATCAAAAGGGGGGTTTCTCTTCCGAGGCTGTCGCTTTCTTCTCATTGGGGGTGTTTTTTACGTGGCGGGTCCCAAACCCAGCGCACAACCCTAAGCAGGGGATGTTTCGCCTTCTCACATTAGCTCGCCTTCGAACGGATGTTCTTAGGCTACCCAGAGGATACTTGGTCAAAGACCGGAAGTTGTGAGCTGCTTGAGCCATGTGTAAAAGAATCGTTTCTGGCCACTCCCAAGTGAATGGCGATCAGAGAACTTTCCTCACTTGCGTGAACTTCTACACATGACTCCATCCTCTTTAAAACAAATCATATAAAATAAAAATAAAATTAAAATAAAAGATAAAAATAAATGTAAATAGAAAGTAAATAAGTAAAATAATCCGTCTGTTACGAAAAAAAAAAACGTTTATATACTTAAAAAAGTATTCAGTCACACTGAGAAACCTTTATTTCATTTTAAAAAAATATTTCTACATATGACCAAAATAATGAACAATAATAAAAATCAAAATACACCTGCAGGAGCTACACGCTCAAAACGGGTTGTTAAATTCATTTCACAAAGTGATAGTTTAATAAGATACTGCACTAGATTTGCCTCCTCAGCGATTCACGAAAACTCTGAATCGTTATTAGAAGTAAAAGGCCAAAATCTTAAAAATTTTTGGACTCGCCTCCAAACGGCTCATGACGCCATTGTAGATTCTGACGATTCAGATCTACCACAAAATTTTAAATTATCTGCTACCGCAATATACGAAAACTGCTTGGACCAGTACGAAGAAACAAGAGCTATGATCTCCGATCAACTAAAGCTCATTAAAGCAATTGCACCTACTCCCCACAGTAGAGTAGAGCTGCCACAAATAGACAGTCAAAAGGCAAGTTCAGGCATCCACCTCGAGTTGCCCGCATGTGACACAGAAACATTTCACGGAGGTTATGAAGAATGGCCGTCCTTCCGGGACATGTTCACGGCCGTGTACATAAGCCATCCTCAATTATCACAAGCGCAAAAATTGTATCATCTCAGATACAAAACCAAAAGTCAAGCAGGCATAATAGTAAAACAGTTCGCTCTTAATGACGATAATTTCAATTTAGCTTGGGAACCTCTAAAAGCAAGATACGAAAATGAAAGAATACTGGTCGATAAACAAGTAACGACACTAATGAACTTGCCAAAAATTAAGAAAGAAACAAGTGTAGAATTCATCAAACTAGAATCCACTGTTTCTAATTGTTTGTCGGTTCTATCGACACTGAACATCCCTACAGACAGCTGGGACCCTATTCTGGTAAACATATGCACCGCAGCATTACCGGAAAGTTCGTTACTTTTGTGGGAGCAATCGCTCTTATCACGAAAAAAGTGCCCAACGTGGCAACAAATGAAAGATTTTCTCACCACCCAATATGAAATTGCGGAAAGGTTAGAAGAAAAAATAATCAAAACTAAGCAAATTAAGCACGACCAAAATAAAAGCTTCAATAGGCCCCAAGCTAGAAGCAAAAACAGATCAAATAGAATTTTTAACAAAATACAATCGTTCACATCCGAACAGAGAAAACATACATCATGCGAACTATGCACAAGAGGGCATAAGCTTAAATCTTGCTAGAAGTTTAAAAAATTAAACATTAACGAAAGGAACAACTTTGTCAGATCAAGAAGACTCTGTACAAACTGCTTGTCTCATACACATAATCTTAAAAATTGCAAAAGCAAATTTAACTGCTTATATTGTCATAAAAGACATCATACAATGCTTCATTACAGCACATATCCCATCGCACCTCAAAGGAGCGCATATACAAAAAGAACCACGGGTTTAATTACAAAAGCAAATCCCGAAAGCCAAAATACTAAAAATTGCCAAGAGACACCATGCTGTTCAAAGGCACAAAAATCTCAAACGCTGCACAGCGAAACTCAAAATGGACTAGTTACAGAACTGGTCACCACCATACCAACTCAAGTTGAGTATAATAAAAACAAATACCTTAATTCACAATTAAGTGAAATGCAAACGTTAAGAAAACTTCCAATAACTAACAAAACTATAAAAGATCAGTATTGTGAGCACTTCTCTAAATCCCCAACTACTCGATAAAAAAATGGCCGGTACGTCGTACGACCACCACTAGAGCCACAATTTTCTAATACTCCACAAATTGGTATTAAAAACAAAGTTAAAGTTTCTTCTGACAGTCCCTATATTAAAAGAACATACAACTTTTCGGCCCCGCAGGATGGCTTTCGCCAGTAATGAAAAAAAAAAAAAATCTGAACAAATCCTAGAGCGGTGGCGGGCTACTACTTGCCAAATTAATGCATACGTACTCAAACACAATATATAACAAAAATTGTCCCAAAGGGATAGAGAATCGACATTCTCATAAAATATTGCTTAATAAGTAGTTCCCTAAATTCTAAAATAGATAAATAAAAAAAAAAAAAAACTAACAAAAGCAGAGATCGCTCTTATCGTCCCTACATAAGCGCTCCTCATAAGGGTAGTTGGTGAGAATCTGTTGTAAAGCATGAACATCCCACTTAAAAATTATAATTCTAGTGAAGCCGTTCGCAATTACCGGCCACTCTCTCGCAAGGTCCCTCTATTGGCACAGCCCTAACTCCAGGGCTATGGAGTACCCATTCTGGCCATATCTGAGCCAGGCGTGGGGTTACTATCCTTCATAAGCCAATAATAAATTAAATGCAAACAATTGCCGATAATACAGAAAAGGCAAATACTAAGCAACCGGTATACCAAAACGATAAAATAATAAATTGTAAGTAACCGCTAGTAAAATAAATAAAATCAAACAATTTTACAAATTTACTATAATAAGTCGTCAAAACACGCAAAAAAAAAAAAAAAAATTACTATCTCAACTTACATAAAATACAATTTTCTATTAAAACCAAAATCGGTTCTTACAGCTAATATTATGCGGACTCGGCTACTTCACCAACAGTAAGCCGAATTACATGTCTCAGATTATATATATAAAACTAGGCAAAATATTCGCATAGGGGGCCCAGGATGTTTAAATGAGTTAAGCATCCACCCACTTTACCCGAAAAAACTGGCGCACACTAATAAGACAGCTTAATTCACCACAGCTGATGACTCTATATCACACCACAATTGTGAACATCACCCAGCAGGCGGCCACCACACTAATAATACAATACCACTCAACACAACTCACCACACTTCTACATCAATCAACCCACTCAACAAAAAGGATGGGAAAAAAAGGATTGGTACCAAGCAATTCGACACACACTTCCATATAGCAATTCGTCTACAAGACATTCGCTTGTGCACTGCGCCGCGTTAGGACTCTACGCTAATTATACTTTCTTCGATACCGATCCCGCACGCTGCAATAATTTGAAGAACCGAAGGAGAATCGGCAAATCGTTTCGTTACCTTCAAACCCGCATATTTTTAAACGTAATTTCAATTGTAACCTTAATAGCTTTGTATAAAAGCAAATTAAACTTTAAACTATCCGAAATAATTCGCATTTTTACTTATAAATGGTACTTAATCTGAGTGTAAGTGCTTTATCTATCTAATTGGGCATCCAATTTAACCACTCCTAAAAAACTAAAAGGCTTCAGAAATTCACCTTGCTGTAACAGACTTTGTACCATAGCTTTTATATGCCGACTGTCTTTATGCCAAATGTATCATTCTATGTGTGAAAGTACATACATATATAAATATGTTGGAAACACGCCATTTATGTAGTCCGCTTTTTCCGTCTAAAATACATGCTCGTAGTCGTAACGTTTGAAATGTAATTTGCCCAATTTGCTTATCCGCTTCTTTAAATTTTTTATATATGTACATATATCATTAATATTAAAGCTTAGTATCCAGCTTTCAAGGAATGTAAAAACTTCATATAAAAAAACGCTTAAGAAATGGTCAAGAAATTTTCCTGCGGTAAATCTGAACGATCGGAATCAAGTTCTTGTATGGAAAACTTTCACATTTGACAATGTATCTTCACAAAAGTTGCCACAGGTTATTTTCTAAGATAATAATGTAATCTCCGAAGAAATTGTTCAGATCGGTTAACTAAATATATGTACATATGTAGTAGCTGCCATACAAACTGATGGATTGGAATCAAATGCTTGCATGGGAAATTTACTCATTTGACAATATACATACATATCTTGTATATAATATTTAGCTGCTCCGAAACCTGTTTCTCACTTATATTTTTTATTATATTTTTGAAATATGAGGTCCCTAAAAAAATGGTGTTAATTTTAATTTATGTTAAAAAATATTTATTTATTCATCAATTTCTATTTTACCCCTTTCAAAGTAGTACTCCTTAGATGAAATATAATGTGTTTTGTTGGTGTTATATTTACATGTGTCATCACCATATTTGTTACAATTGGCATCTCTACAATTTACTACATTATATTCTTTCTCATTTGTTTTACTTTACATGTTCATTTTGCATTCTATCAATTTTTGATATATTCATTCATTCTGAGATTACATTCAATATGCTCGTTTTAAATGTAATCAGTCAGTCACATTTGGAGTTTAAGGGGGTATTCTGGTCTAGAAGCATGAATTTCAGGTAATTTTTAAAGTGTCGTAAAAAAAGGCAATTAATATTTTTAGTATCCATTTTTTATTAGTTATTTGTTAATTTTAGAAGAGTACAGAAAAAAATTAAAAACTAAAAGAAGTAAAAAATTTCAAAAATTATGAGCTGACGAAGTGGGAGGTCTGTAAAAATTTCCACGTGACCATACCCATGATTTCAACCCTCCTAGTTATCTGAAACCAAAAAAAAGATTATTAATCTAGAATAATGTCGCAATGGCCGGAACTATAGAAAAGTGGAAAAAAAATTTTCACAAAATGGCGACTGCCAGAAAAATAGCGATTTTTGGGATCACTTTTTCTGACTATTTCGAATTTTCCAAAAATAATAAAAAATAAAAATTTGGGAATGGCGCTAGTTCCAACCATAGACAAGCCTATAAAGAAGACTTTATAAAACTTTCAAGTAAATCGGTCCAGTAGAACCTGAGAAATTGGGTATCGTTCCGAAAAAGTCAGTTTTGAGAAAAACGCGTTTAAAGTTTAGGAGACAATTCTAGTGAACACGGACGCCACGACAAAAAATCAGCTGTATCTCCGAAAATAAGTCGAATTTTGAAAAATCCTTCCAATGTCATATTTTTGAAAGTCTAAACTTTCAAGATATGCAAAAAAAACTCGATTTTTTCAAAATATTAGACAAGAATACCTCCTTAATAAAGTACGGTCATCTGGCTCTGTCGTGAAGAACAAACTTCAGAAGTGGGATGGATTTAAGTAATTCAACAGTATTGCAATTGAAAGAAGCGTTGCAAAAGCTGAAATTAAAGATTAGTGGTACAAAAGCTGAATTAATAAGATTCATATTTGGTAAAGCAGGTTATGGAGTCAAGTGCATCATGTGGCGCAGGGAAGTGGTGATGATCAGCATGAGAATGGTGAGCCATGGTTGAACAACGATCGGATAAGGACGCAGTTGGAGGTGCAAGTTAGCGCGTTATGTGGCGCAGTAGAAGTGCTAACTGCACAACTCCATACTCTTCGTTCAACAGTTCCGGACATTCGAGAAACAGTGACCCCCGTTAAGCAAGTGCCGATGCAAACGTCGTTGGAAATGTCAGCATCATTTGTGTCGCAAGTAGAACGCAATTTATCTTCGCAGCTGTATGTATATGCATATTTGCATGCATTCATGCAACCTTCGTCATGTCTGCATGTGAATGAGCGGTCACGCGCGACAACGCAGCCAAGTACGCAGCAACCACTTACGTCATGGCATCCGAATCAACCCTTCATCATGCAAAAACCGTTATCAGTAATTGTGAGACCGGAAATTAATACGTCAAATGCGCACTTGCGAACAACGTCACAAACAAAAACGCATGCAGAACATAAAGAACGATCAGCGTCTTGGTTCAATGAAACATGCACGAGAGCGGGAGAGAGAGCACACCCAACAAGAGGCAGAGGTTACATACCAAGCGCAATAGTAGCTATTCTGCCTGAGTTCAACCCCATTGACAACACACACACGTCGATATAATTTATAGAGAGAGATGAGCAAATGACGGCAGTATATCGATGGGGGGAAGACACTTTCGTCATATTCGCTGTCAGAAATAAAGAGATCCCCAACTCTCCTGTCACTGGAAATGTGCGAACCGCTCACCTACTGAACTTTGACAGTTGACCAAAAATATACATACATATGTGAACGGAGGAATTTGTTGCCGCTGTTCAAGATCGCCAATAAAAATTTAAAATATATTTCAAGAAACTTTTTGCAAATTGATGAGTAGAAAAATTTATTTTCAATTCTTCTTAATTGGCGCAGACACCGCTTACGCGATTATAGCCGAGTTAACAACAGCGCGCCAGTCGTTTCTTCTTTTCGCTACGTGGCGCCAATTGGATATTCCAAGCGAAGCCAGGTCGTTCTCCACTAGGTCCTTCCAACGGAGTGGAGGTCTTCCTCTTCCTCTACTTCCCCCGGCGGGTACTGCGTCGAATACTTTCAGAGCTGGAGTGTTTTTGTCCATCCGGACAACATGACCTTGACATGACAGCGTAGCCGCTGTCTTTTAATTCGCTGAACTATGTCAATGTCGTCGTATATCTTGTACAGCTCATCGTTCCATCGAATGCGATATTCGCCGTCGCCAACGCGCAAAGGACCATAAATCTTTCGCAGAACCTTTCCCTCGAAAACTCGTAACGTCGACTGATCGGTTGCTGTAATCGTCCAAGCCTCTGCACCATATAGCAGGACGGGAATTATTAGCGACTTATAGAGTTTGGCTTTTGTTCGTCGAGAGAGGACTTTACTTTTCAATTGCCTACTCAGTCCGAAGTAGCACCTGTTGGCAAGAGTTATCCTGCGTTGGATTTCTAGGCTGACATTGTTGGTGGTGTTTACGCTGGTTCTAAGATAGACGAAATTATCTACGACTTCAAAGTTATGACTGTCAACAGTGACGTAAGTGCCAAGTCGCGAGTGCGACGACTGTTTGTTTGATGACAGGAGATATTTCGTCTTGCCCTCGTTCACTGCCAGACCCATTTTCTGTGCTTCCTTTTCCAGCCTGGAAAAAGCAGAACTAACGGCGCGGGCGTTGAGGCCGATGATATCAATATCAATAGGCACTAATTGACTCAGGCAGTAGCAGATCACTGGTTAGGAAGTCAATAGCAACAAAGTATGGTTGGCGTATCGCTGAGTGCAAGAAAATATTAATTGGTTAGGTAGTCAGATTACCTGCCACGAATAGACGTCCTATCCAAAGGCAGTCATTGAAGAAGGCATGTGCACAATCATGCAAATTAAAAGGGATGTCTTAGATATCGGTGCTGAGTTTAGGATAGAGATGGAGCAAAAGTTAGTTGAAATGGTGAATGAACACGCAAATTGTTTCGAAAAAAGTTACCTAAACTGGGTATATCAAGGCGATTCAGAATTAATATAAAATTAACGTCACCGAAACCAATATATAACAAACCATATAATATTTCAATTCTTAACAGCGTGTTGTTGAGGAAATTGTAAATGAACGTGGTAAAAAATTTTTGACCACGTTGGATTTAATATGTGGCTACTACCAGATTGAATTAGAGGAAGACGCAAAACCTTTTACCACATTTGTAACGCAAAATGGCTATTATGGTTTGCCGAATGCTCCGTGTACATTCCAAAAAATTATGACTCAGATGGTTGCACCCTTGAATAAAGTCGTTGTAAGCTATGTGAATGAGGTGATTATAGCTACTGATACGGAGGAAGAAAATTTATTTTACTTAGAAGAGTTTTTAAAAATCGTCCAGAAAGAAGGATTAACGCTAAGGTTATCAAAGTGTTCATTCATGAGAAGTGAGGTTACTTTTCTGGGGCATCAGGTAGATGAAAATGGTATTAAACCGGATGTTATAAAGACATAGGCGATTGAACATTTTCCAACACCGCGAAATCAGGTAGAAGTTAGAAGACTTTTAGAGTTGACAGGGTTTTTCCGGAAGGCTGTTCGCGGATATGCATTGATCGCTTAACCTCTCACCCGGCATACGAAGAAGGACGCAGTTTTCGTTTAAGATTCGACATGTGTTTAAGCTGAATGAAATTATAAGCGTGATCGAGGGTAAAGACATTGGCAATCAACGCATTGATATAAGGTAAAGTTTCTGTTTGAAGAATTGTTCCACTTAATTAAAAATGGGAGTAATTTGTTAGTTGTTCCAAAAGGCATGCAATGGTGGATACTTAAACTCTACCATGACAATATGGGTCATCCCAGTGTCAACGCTACTTTAAAAAAGGATCATGTCACATTTTTCGTTTCCGCGCATGAGGAGCTTTTCAAAGGGCTTTATCGAGTCGTGTATTGAGTACTGTTTTAAGTCGCGAACCGATTCGCAAGGAATGCGAGCTCTATGGCATGTAGGTTCCAAAATTACTGTTTCCCACTTTACACTTGGATCATCTTGGGCCTTTTGTGAAAAGTCGACGTGGTCATGAGTAGGTTCTGGTCATCGTGGACGCACTCACCAGTTATTCGTTAGTTTTCCCAACTAGATCTCCGAAAACCAAACTGGTCGTAGATGCACTGAATGATTTGACTCTTTTCTCCGGCTTACCGTAACGAATTGTAACAGATAGAGGCACCGCATTTACGTCCGTAGCATTTGGTAACTATTATGAGGCAAAATTTGTTGCACTTCACACCAAACCAGTACAGTACGAAAAAGGAGCGCTGGTGCTGGTCGAAGCTCCTCCTCCAAACACGGGCAAGTCAAAAAAGTTGCAACCGAAATACAAAGGTCCCTACGTGGTTAAACAGTATTGAGGTTCGATCGTTACGTAGTCAAAGATATCAAAGGCATACAGCGAACGCAACGTCACTACAGTCAAATAGTAACATCCGAAAATATTAAATCATGGTGTACCTTGTTTCCACTAATAGACGAAGATGGTGATCCTGAAGATGCTAATAATGACGACTAATTAGGAACGAGTTACTGTAAGGAGAGGCCGAGCTGTCATCACCATATTTGTTACAATTGACATCTCTACAATTTACCACATTATATTCATCCTTATTTGTTCAACTTTACATGTTCATTTTGCATTGTATTCATTTTTGTTATATTCATTCATTCTGATTACTTTGAATAAGCTCGTTTTAAATGTATGTAAACAGTCAGTCGCATTTGGAGTTTAATAAAGTTCGGTTATCTGACTGCGTCGTGAAGGACACATGTGTACGCATATGTATCTTTGTAGGCTTTTGCATTATTTGTTCGGTAATGTATACAAATAGAGGTGGATGGAGTCATGTGTAGAAGTTCTCTGATCGCCATTCACTTGGGAATGGCCAGAAACGATTTTTGTTCATATGGCTCAACAAGCTCACGACTTTGAACAAGCATCCTCTGGGTAGCCAAAGAACATCCGTTTGAAGGCGAGCTAAAGTAAGAGGCGAAACATCCCCCATACACAGGATTGTGCGCTGGGTTTGGCACCCGCCACGTAAAAATCGCCCCAATGAAAAATAACACCCTTTTGATGACGACCATGGCAAGCGAAATAACGATAACGATAAAGGCTGATATCACCGCCGTCCAAGAAATACGATGCAGGAGACAAGGCCTGAGGCGAGTAGATCCTTGTGGCATTTGCTGCAGTGGCCATTCAAATGAGCGCAAGTTTGGTGTAGGATTCGCGGTGGGAGAGTCAAGATAGTACTCCGTCGCCAAATGCTATCATTCACTCAGGTGAATGAACGTGTAACCACAATCCGCATCAAAGCGAAGTTCTTCAACATATCGCTGACATTCACAAATGGGTTGAGGCTGATTGTCTTCGCCGTGGCCTGAAATATGGTTATCTGTAGTACTAGATTAGAGCGTAAGAAAATACATCAACTACCTGGCTGTCTCCGGATCGAAAAGCCACCAACCAGATCGGTCATGTTGTGATAGACGGAAGACACGTCAACGGTGTTTTAGACGTGCGTACGCTCTGAACTCCTAACATGGACTCAGACCACTATCTTGTTGCAGCCAAGCTTCGCACCCGCCTCTGTGCAGCAAAAAACGCACGTCAACAAACACAAGGAATGGTCGACGCCGATTTTCGAACGATTTTCTACTCGGCTTGCACTCTTGTTTCTGAAAGAACTCATCAACAACTCGGTATAAGCGAAGTGTGGGACGGCATTTCAAGCTCATTACGTACAGTTGCAAATAAAACCACCGTTTTTCTGTAAATTTAAAAAACAGCTGGTACGACTGGGAGCGGAGAGAAAACATTCTGCCTACCTCCCAATGTTACGATCGACCACAACACTTGCGGATACCGAGAGTTGAAGAAGGAAGCGAGACGCATTTGTAGACAGAAAAAGAGAGAGGCCGTGAGTATGGAGAACTTGACCAGCGGGCCGAAAGGGCTAATGCAACTGTATAAGCTGACGTTGAGCAACACCAAAAGCTCCGCCAGGATCGGGAAGGACCTCTCTGAGTCGTTTAATACCAAACGAGTTTTATGACAAGGGGACTCTCTTTCGGGTGACTTTTTCAACCTTCTTCTGGAGAAAATAATTCGAGCTGCAGAATTAAACCGAGAAGGAACAATCTTCTATAAGAGTGTACAGGTGCTGGCGTATACTGATGATATTGATATCACTGGTCTTAATAACTCCGCCCTTAGTTCTGCTTTCTCCAAAATGAATAAGGCAGCGAACCAAATGGATGTGGTGGTGAACCCGGGCAAGACGATATATCTGCTGTCATCAAACAAACAGTCACCGCACTCGCGACTAGGCACCCACGTTACTCTTGACAGTCATAACTTCGAAGTTGTCGATAATTTCGTCTATCTTGGAACCAGCATCAACACCAACAACAATGTCAGCCTCGAAATCCAACACAGGATATCTCTTGCCAACAAGTGCTATTTCGGACTAAGTAGGCAATTGCGAAGTAAAGTCCTCCCTCGACGAAAAACAAAACTCTATATGGTGCAGAGGCATGGACGAAGACAACATCTGATGAGTCGAGGGTACGAGTTTTCGAGAGAAAAGTTCTGCGAAAGATTAAGGTCCTTTGCGCGTTGTCCACGGTGCATATCACATTCGATGGAACGATGAGATATGTATGTATACGACGACGTTTACATAGTTCAGCGAATTAAAAGACAGCGGCTACGCCGGCTATATTATGTCCTCCGAATGGACGTAAACACTCCAGATCTGAAAGTATTCGATAGTGTTGGGGACTATCGAATAAAAACAATCAAGTTATTCGATAGTTCAGCAGTTTTCATTCATTCGATAGTTTTCAAGAAATCACTCATTACTATTTTTTCGTTCATTCGAATTTTTTCGTTCATACCAATTTTTCGTTCAAAACGAATATTTTGTTCGATACTAATTTTTCGTTCATTACTATTTTTTCATTCATTAGTTTTTTTTCGCTATTGAATGATTTTTCGAATGAATGATTTTAGGCAAGTAGATATATAGCAAAGATTTTTTGTACGAATTCATTTATTCCATTTCAAGTAAATGGTATTATATTCAGCAAATGTACGAATAATGCTTAAATTGTGTGTATTTCAAAATTATGTTGAATTACGTGTGATAATGGAAATTAAATTGAATGCATGTATGAGTGGTAGAAGTTAATAGATGCTTAAAATAGATTTAAGTGAAAAGTATTAATAATAATAAATATAGACTTATAAAGCGATAATGTAGGAGGCATCGCTAAATTAATAAGATGACTAAAGTAAGATTCATTATTATTTGGCAAGATTAAATGACAGTTTCTAGTCGGTTTGATAAAATCCAATGGCTTTGAATTAAGCAGGTTGGCAACTTGGTTATGTATTGCGATTCGAAATTGTAGCTATGTATACATTCCCTTAACCGTTTTAACTGTTGGTTATATTTGCAGCATCAATAGTAAAACATTTGAATTGGATCGCAACTTATATAAATATTGGTATTAGATTTTTAATTGCAGTGTTTTCTGTGGTAATATAAAATGTATTTATGTATTTTGTAAAGAAAATGCTGAAAATGTTTTTATACATAATTAGATAATACAAAAATTCGCCCTGGATTAAAGAGATCAGCCGTGTGGGAGTTTTTTACTAATAATGGTAATAACGTCAACTGCAATGTTTGTAAAAAAAATTTAAAGTTTGCTGGTAACACATCAAATATGAACGATCACCTACGACGAAGGCATCCATCATCACATAGTGTGGAGGAGACTTCTTCGGCGATAGTCGAACGAGCACCTGCTCTGCTCTGAGATAAGTAGTGCTTCTTTGGTACCTTCTGTGAACGTAGAAACTACAAGTTCTTCAACAATACCCAGTAGAAATGTTTCAGGTGGTGGACCATTAAAAAGAAGGGCAATGCAAACAAAATTATTTGTTACAAGCACGCGATCTGAGCTTTCGGAAACTGAAAAGAGAAGTATAGATGAGTCTCTTATTAAAATGGTTACAAGAGATATGCAACCACTCTCTATTGTTGAGAATGAAGGATTTCGAGAATATACAAAAAAGCTTCAGCCTTTGTATTCAATTCCAAACAGAAAACTTATTTCCAACACAATGTTGCCTTCAAAATATAACGAGACACGGAAAAAGCTTCATGCCATTTTGCAAAATATTTCACACCTTTCTATAACAACAGATATGTGGACTACTGACAGCCAGAAGTCTTTTTTGTCTGTAACTAGTCATTTCATTTGGGAAAGCAAAATGAACTCAGCAGTCCTGGCAAGTAAAGAAGTGTTCGGTTCACATACTGCTCAAAATATAGCCACAGAATTAAAAAGCATTTTTGACGAGTGGTCAATTTTTAACAAAATAGTGACGATAGTGAGTGATAACGGTGCAAAGATTAAAAAAGCGATAAGGGAAATACTGCAAAAACACCACCACCCATGTGTCGCTCACACCCTAAATTTATGCGTTGTGGATGCTATAAAGACTGCTCCTCAGATTTTAGAGCTTATAACGAAATGCAGAGCTATAGTAACATATTTCCATCATAGCTCTCAAGCAGCAGAAAAACTTAAAAATATGCAAAAGCAAATGGGAGTAGCTGAACTTAAGATGAAGCAAGACGTTGCTACTAGATGGAACTCTGGCCTTATAATGATGGAACGTATATGCTTGATAAAAGAGCCGCTCTCTGCTGTACTAACTTCCTTACCAAGTGCACCGAACTTTCTGAATGCATCAGAATGGGAAAGGTTACGTGATTCCATCACTTGATTGAAGCCGATAGAGCATATGACAACAGAACTTTCAGCACAAAACTACCCAACGATGTCACTAGCAAATGAAAACTACGGAGGGAGAATGCTTGAAAAGTAGTTTGTTGGAAGTAATTTCGGGACGACTTGGCCAACTAGAGTCTGACAAGATGTGTGCCAAATCGACCTTCTTAGACCCACGGTTTAAAAAGATTGCCTTTGCAAATGAAAGTAACTCTAGTAATGCTCAAAAATGGTTGGGAGAAGAGGTATCAGCATTCATACAGCGGAACCAAAGGACTGCTACAGCCCCAGTAATAGAATTACCCGCGGATAAAAGTAAATTATCCCTTTGGACTCTACTTGACCAAAAAGTAGCGGAAGCAAAAACTATTTGTCACAACGCCCCTAGTGTTAATGCACATATTTCTTTGGAACAATATTTTAGACAAAATTTCGTTGAGAAACATCAAAACCCTTTAAACTATTGGGACAGCAAAAAGGCAACTTTTCCAGAACTGTACGAGCTTTCCAAAAAATATTTATGTATACCTGCTACTTCAGTTCCTTCCGAAAGGGTTTTTTCTAAAGCTGGGCAAATAATAAATGTTAGAAGAAATAGACTTAAAGGTGAAAAGCTAGATCAAATAATATTTTTAAATAGCAATTTTAATATATAATTAATATTTTTTTGCTTTCTTCTGATATTTATATTTATATTTATTTTATATGATATTGAATATCTTTTCTGTGCTTTACTATTTTTATGTTTTATTAAAATATTGAATTAAATTAAACCTTTGTATTGGTTTAATTAAAAATGAATAAAATTCCAGTACTTTTTTGTTGTTTGAAGAGCACGCCTTTGCTTAGTTATTGAATTTGATTAAATAAATGAATGAACGAAAAAATTCATTCGATAGTCAAAATCATTTAGTCATTAACAATCGATAGTGCCCAACGCTAGTATTCGACGCAGCACCCGCCGGGGGAAGCAGAGGAGGAGGAGAAGGACCTGGCTTCGCTTGGAATCTTCAATTGGCGCCACCTTGCGAAAAGAAACAAGTAAGGAAGGCTAAGTTCGGGTGTCACCGAACATTTTATACTCTCGCATGATAAAGTGATAATCGAGATTTCATTATACGCCATTTACATATTTTTCAAATACCGTATTTTTGTAAAGTTTTATTCCGCTATCATCATTGGTTCCTAACGTATATACTCGTATTATACAGAAAAGGCATCAGATGGAATTCAAAATAGTGTTATATTGGAAGAAGGCGTGGTTGTAAACCGATGTCATCAGGGTGTTAAGAAAATATTATATACCGAATTTCATTGAAATCGGTCTAGTAGTTCCTGAGATATGGTTTTTGGTCCATAAGTGGGCGAGGCCACGCCCATTTTCAATTATTAAAAAAGCCTGGGTGCAGCTTCCTTCTGAAATTTCTTCAGTGAAATTTAGTGTTTCTGACGTTTTTTGTTAGTCGGTTAACGCACTTTTAGTGATTTTGAACATAACCTTTGTATGGGAGGTGGGCGTGGTTATTATCCGATTTCTTCCATTTTTGAACTGTATATGGAAATGCCTGAAGAAAACGACTCTGTAGAGTTTGGTTGACATAGCTGTAGTAGTTTCCGAGATATGTACAAAAAACTTAGTAGGGGGCGGGGCCACGCCCACTTTTCCAAAACAATTGCGTCCAAATAAGCCCCTCCCTAATGCGATCTATTGTGCCAAATTTCACTTTAATATCTTTATTTATGGCTTAGTTATGACACTTTATAGGTTTTCGGTTTCCGCCATTTTGTGGGCGTGGCAGTGGGCCGATTTTGCCCGTTTTCGAACTTAACCTTCTCATGGAGCCAAGGAATAAGTGTACCAAGTTTCATCATGATATCTCAATTTTTACTCAAGTTACAGCTTGCACGGACGGACGGACAGACGGACGGACGGACAGACAGACACCCGGATTTCGACTCTACTCGTCACCCTGATCACTTTGGTATACATAACCCTATATCTGACTCTTTTAGTTTTAGGACTTACAAACAACCGTTATGTGAACAAAACTATAATACTCTCCTTAGCAACATTGTTGCGAGAGTATAAAAACGGATGGCGCGCTGTTGTTAACTCGACTATAACCGCGTAAGCGGTTTCCACACCAGTAAAGAAGAAAGAATATTTACAAATATATGTATGTACATATGAGTATAGGAATGTATGAACATGCAGATCAATGCGCGCACATGTAATATATTGATAAGTGATCAAATCATGATGTGAATTTCTGAATGCGCACATGCGTTTACATACATTCATATGAGCATGTGCAGATACATAAGATTAATATCATAGAAGCTGTATGTACATACATATGTATATATTGTTGTGATAAATTTAATTTCTATTAGTAAGAAATATAAGACAAAAATATGTATTAGTAAAGTATATTAAGTAAAAATCATATAAAATTATTAAATATGCAAGTCCAAATTTAATACAAATATTACTATGCATACAAAATTGTACTCATATCACAATTATTTTTACACGTCAATATGGAATTGCTGAGGGCAAATAAAAGCTTCACAATGTTAAATGTAGAACATTTAGAAAACGTCAATTTATGAAACACAACCAAATTACTTAAGTACCTCTTCTATAAATATATTTATAATTAATGATGAAAAGTGCGGTATTTATAATTTGGCCTGGACCCCTCCAAATAGATGCTTATACCTGCGTCCCGTAATAAGCATTACGAGTACAATCTGATACTATATCTATATCCACTTTCTTATGTATACTCAACCGTATGGTTTTCAGAGTTGCCTGATAAGTGAGTATCCATTAGGAGTTTTTGGATACCGGACAGCTGTGTTCTGGCTTCTGAAGGTATGTTATTAACCAATTGTGCTTTTATTTTTCTATACCGAGACGATATCATCGCAAACAGATTTCAAAGAATTTCCTGTGTTTTCTTCTCTATTTTAGCCTGTCTACATTTTCTTGAATTATACATTCAATGTAGCGGTGATCCGAAGCAGAGTGTTCTTCAGAGCTATCAATTGGGTCATTTTATTTAGCAGTGTTTGTGTCATACATACATACGTCTTATGTGTCATACTTCCTGTCGATTTCGTGTTGTAAATATTGGAATACTAAATAGTCAAAAAGCAAAACCTTCTTTTGTTGATGTCTGTGCTGCTCCATAGTGTATTTTGTTAGATTTGCATTCAATATAATAAAGAGCTTAGATGTTTCGTTGTCCCGTTCCAGCCCTTTTACCAGGTGCGATCCCTTCCTTGTTTCCCCTTAGTATGACGTATAAGTGTGCCACCAAGAAGCTTACTGCTTCTGGTTGCTATAACTATGTAACATGAAAACGTTATGGTTTTTCTTAGCCATTTCACATGCCCTAACATTACCTTCGCAATTTGCCATGTATAGTGTGTAGCATCGGTGCTCACAGTCTGAAAATTAACCCATGGCTTCTAAATAACAAATCAGTCTGTTCTGTCGCCATGCGGTAAATTAGGCTAAAGAAGTTAATTTGCTATGAAGGAAATTCATTTGAAGAATACGCAATAACTATTACATAATCTGCATCGTCTCTAAGGTCGCTCAGAAGCTCTTTCTCAGTACATGATTTATAGAGTCTCTCTGCAAGCTCAGATCCCGAAGAATACTCACCCTCAATACTTTCTGCGTCACTCTTTTTGCCAGAATGCTATGTTTTCCCTGTTAACCGATTACAACCTGGTCTGTGGTATACATCTCCAACCTTCGCTATTGCGGCCTCATAATGCTGGAACGATCTCCCGTCATCACATGCTAACATTTTGATATCACACTGGTACCAGCTAGCACTTGCATGACGTGGGCGGACCGGGATTTTTCCTTCGGGATCTTCCTCATCCAGCACAATAGTGATAATGCGTTCCCGGCCCACATCAACAAACGAGTTTTCGTACGTAACTCTCTTTGTCTTCTGACTTTGGCTGACTGCTTAGCGTTTTCAGATGACCCCTGTCTCTTGACGACGTCTTGTGGCCGTTCAAGCTTAAAGTTGAAAAATTAAAAAAAAATCTTACAACTTCACCCTTGTCAGCTGGTTGGCAACACAACGCTTCCCCGCATACCTTGCATTCTCTGGGTCATCGATCTGAAAGATAATCTATTCTCTGGCACACGCAATATTAGCACCAACACTTTTGGCATCCCTCTGCCTACTACTAGCAGCTATACTTAGCAGCTATACTTCGGCTGCAGTGTTCATGTCCGGCTGTCGGTGGTGTAGCTGCCTTCCGGGAGCAAAGCTTTAACTCCATTGTTAGTGGCAACCTAGACCAAACTTCGCTTCTTTCTTTGTGCTGGTTGTTTTACAAGATAGTTACAAAGACTATCCTCTTCTCGGAACAATTAGTTTCCCGTCTTTTTTACAGGGGACTCGGAATCCCTTAATTTGTTTTTCTTGTTCTAGTTTAAATTTTGAACCCACGAGTGTAGTGGAAAATATGTCCGTTTGCGGATAGCTCCCGCTACGCAGGTAGTAAGACTCGTCATTAGTCGACGAAATCGGGAAAGGATTACGATCAAATTTGTTATTTTATTAAATTAAAGTATAGGTCACACTCAATTAGTTTTATAACCATATTTTCCTTTTCTTCAGCGAAAATTATAATTAGATCATCCTCAAATATGATACATACTATATATCTGACATAAATTTAACGGAAAAGGTTAAATTTAATATATTGAGTTAATGTGCAATACGTCACTCAGAAAATCGTTATAGTTCAATATAATATAATTAATTTAAGTTAATATTGCTAAATATCTTACATATTGACCGATATATGTATACGGTATAAGTCACGTTATTAATTGTAGCAGATGCCCTCTGAGTTTCATCAAGATCCTTCATATACCATCAACCATATATCGGAGTAAAGTCAACAGGCTTGAAAATCCTGATATTATTTACATATTTTGAAGCCAGTGCACGTTTTCACTAAATGTTTTCCATTTTTGGAAAATGCGCAGCTTTGGGAGCAAAACACGCTCTCTCAATTTAATTGAGACCCAGCGGGATATTGGTTCACCGCTTACATTTTTCTTTGAAGAATGTTCCGAAGAAAATTCTATGTAGAATTCTTCGATACTAGGTAATGCATAAAAGTAAGCAATCCGGTTAAATTCTACTGCGTTCATATTTACAATCAAGTAAGTCATGAAAAACGTTACAATACAATATGTAAACAACAAATACCAGTTGATGAAATAAAATTTATAAGCAAATATCTTCATTATTTCGTCAAATCGTCACGCATTTGAAGAAAATTTGCAGAAAGTTGGTTGTGTTTAGGTGAGCTGCTATTTTAATTATTATTTAAAATGAAGAAAGTGAAGCACTTTCATTCGTTACTATTTGGTAAGATTTTGGTGTTTTCATCATTGATGGAAATTTATAATTACATACGGTTTCATCTTGTTTTGTAGATGTGTAAAAGTAGAAGGCTTCACCGAATCGGATGTGTTCAAAAAACTCAAAAATGCATCAGACTTGCCAAAGGCCCTTTCTTTAAGTCTCGTTGCTTGGAAAAAACGAAAAGAGACTCAGCCACAAAATTAAAAGAAAACCATTCCTTTTTATACATAAATACTTATTTTCATACAGAATTTCATACATGTATACATAAATAAAGCAAAATTAATATGCAATTTTTTGTATTCTACTACTGAGCGTGGCATAGAAGAATACCTCGTTAACTTTGGCATCGAAGAATTCTTCGTTAACTTTGGCACATTTTGAGGGCTAGATGAGGGGGTCATCGCGGGCAAACATGAAGAGGGAAGTGAGAGCAACATAAGTATTTTACCACTCCATATTTACAAATGAGAGCAATGTATTTTACCACACCATGTTTACAAATGAGAGCGCGCGCATATATGGGAATTTGCACAGTGGGTAATACTCGTAACTGTAAAATTGCCTAACAATTGTAAGTTTCTTTGTAACTACTACAAATTTATAAAATGTAAGACAATTAACAAAAAGTATAATAAATATTTTATTTTAGTAATCATTTTTTTAATACGTCTTTATAACAGCATTTAATTTAGTTTATTTGAAGTAATAAAATTTATGTATGTGTCGGCGCACCCTAATAGTGTGTGGATATTGGTATGCGTGTGTGAGTGTATGTGTATACAGTTTAGGGAATTTCATTAGAAGACTAAGTTCCTCAAAATGGCACATCAAGTGCTAATTGAGCCCGATAGGGCTGCACTCCTACCTACCTAAGTTCCTCATAATTGCATCAGCCGTTGATTGTACTGTGATTGGTTGTCTGCAAGAATGATAGAATACAAGATTACGACGACCGCCATTACGAAACGTCATAGTTCCGTGTTGAAAAGAACAAGAGTGAAAAACTGTCAAATGGCTTGCAAATTGTAAACAGAAAAGTAAACACTTTTGTAAATTCGCAAAATATTATTAATTCTTTCGATTTTAATGAAAAGTTTTAGTGAAGCGATTGAATATTGTTGAGTGATTTGAATCATTTCTAAAGAAATATATCTTCCTATTGATAATAAAATTGTCTATTAAGTTGTGATTCAAAGGGAGAAGACGTTTCTTGTGTTGTATATAAATATATACCTATATTATAAGTTCAGATGTATCAGATGTATGAAATATGATAAAAGAATTGTGAGATTATTAATTTAGTATTAAATATATCATTTCTTTTGCAAAATAACACCCATTTTTTGGCAACTTTTAAATCGGCCGGAAAACGGAAAAAACTCGTTTTCGATCCTTTAATTGCATAATAATTATTACAACAAGCCACTGCACATTTCATTTTAAAAAATTAATATATTTATGCTTAGAAATTTAAATAAATACAACAGTACACTTACACTGGTTTTCTTCATTTGAACAATTTCCACTCATGCTACTCTATTTATTGTGGATGTGCCTAAAACTAATTATATACATATTTTCTCGCAACAATATTCTAAACATTCCACTGAAATTTTTCCTGCAAAGACGAATGAATTAATATTATTTTGGGAATTTCAAAAAGTGTTTACTTTTCGGTTTACAATTTGTATGCATTTCTATGCTTGTTCTTCTCAACGCAAAACTGTTACGTCACGAAATTGTTGAACAATGTATTTGTGTTTGTAAGAATTGTCAAGAGCTAAACCGAAAAAAACTAACTGTAAACTAGTGTCGTAATCTTGTATTCCATCATTCTTGGGTTGTCTGCATGTTGTCGCTTTGGAAAGTACCATTTTAGCGGGGTGCCAGCGTGGTGACGCTGTCGCCGAGTGTGGTTCGGTGGTAAGCACAGAAAGAAGAAGGAATGATGAGTTCAGTTGCGTTTTAGAACTCAGTGAACAAAGCCGAAACTCGCTGCGCTAATACCATGCCAATAAACGACCAGCATGCTTCAACATCAGAAGTGGGATCCGGTTCGCTACCTGGCGGATTGTAGTGGAGATGAAAAACAAAAATTTGATCGAACTTGTCAGGGCCGTTCGGTCGTCGACACCCGGGGCAGCGGATAAAAAAAAACAATTAAGATTCAACGCGGACCTTGGTGGCGCCGGAGTGTCGGCGTGGTGTTTTACATCAAGTATAACTTTGGCAGAAAATACAGTAAAAGGCAGCGCGTTGGTGATGGCCTTGAGTGCATCGTTGGAAGGCAGTGCGTCGCAGTGGCTTTCTCAAATATGTTATCCTGACATAACTTGGGACGAATTTAAAGAACTTTTCATGTAGCCTTTTGGCAGTGTAGAAACGCCAGCGGCAATGTTTCTGTCAATGTTAGCTAATTGTCCGACCGATGGCGAATGCCTCTCCAATTATGCTAGTCGTATGATGACGTCACTTATCACAAAATGGCGCGACATGGACGTAGAGGAAATTGCAGTTTTTGTGACTCTTGCGAAGATGGTTCATGTTGATAACAGATCGCAGCACCTAACCTTTACTTCAAATATGCGCACCAGAAGTCAATTACAAACCGAGCTTAAAGCATTCACGTTTACCAAAGGAAGAAAAATCTGCAAGAAGTCTTCACCTGACATAAAGCGTCCGAAACTTTCAACAATCAAATGTCATTTCTGTGGAAGATTAGGCTACAAGATGATGGAATGTCGAGCTAGACAGCATCAAGATCATCCTTTGTCTCATGTTATGAATAGTAGCGGAAGGAGTGCATTTGGACACCAGCAAAAAAGAAAATGTAACCTGCTTTAAGTGTGGTGAACTTGGTCATATTTCAACACATTGCAGTAAGTTCAAAATGGATAAGGTCAAGGATACACACCAAACGAAAAGAGTGGAGCTATGCGAAGTTGTTGAGCCCAAAGGAGAGATGATTCATCATGGTCGGACGTCTATAACACAATTCGACTCTGGAGCGGAATGTTCATTAATAAAACAAAAGTATCAAATTAGTTGGTAAGAGAATTAACAATGTTGTGATGTTAAAGGGTATTGGTAGTGACGGCATATGTAGCACATTGCAGATACTTAGCAACGTAAAAATTAGTCCACACTATATTGAAGTTTTGTTTCATATTTTGGACAACGAATATTTGAAAAATGATATTATTATTGGTTGAGAAGTACTGTCCCCTGGGTTTAATGTTATAATATCACCAGGACAATTCGAAATTATTAGATCAAAAACTGGAAGCTATTGTTCAAATGATGAGAAATTTTGTGAATTAAATACTGATCTTGTTGGGGAAGATAGAGATAAATTACAAAATTTATTGAAAAAATATTCAAAATCTTTTAGTAGAGTTATTCCGGGTGAAATGAAAATTAAATTAGTAAACCCAAGAAAAATTGTTCAAAGAAGACCATATAGGCTTAGCCCAAATGAAAGAGAATTGGTACGAGACACTAATAAAGAAAGTTGAAAAAGACACTGTTGAAAGAGACAGTAATGAAGAAGTTGAAAAAGACACTGTTGAAAGAGACAGTAATGAAGAAGTTTAGAAAGACACTGTTGAAAGAGACAGTAAGAGACAGTACAGGTGACTTCAGGGCTAATAGTGAAAATTGTAATAATAATGGAATCTGTAATTATAATGCAAGCACAAGTGCAAAACAATTGTTTTGATCATGGCGGGTGGCGCATTAGATAACATAATGTGAAACCTGAATGTTTAATGATAATATAATGATATATAATGATAGTTTAGAAGTTATAATTGAATAAACTTTATAAGTTGGCTAATTGGTAACAAAGCATCTTTGGTAAAATAGCACGAGGTCGTATATTGGTCAGGATGGCCGTGTCGGCGCACCCTTATAGTGTGTTGATATTGGTATGCGTGTGTGAGTGTATGTGTATACAGTTTAGGGAATTTCATTAGAAGACTAAGTTCCTCATAATTGCATTAGTCGTTGATTGTACTGTGATTGGTTGTCGGCATGTTGTCGCTTTTGGAAGTACCGTTTTAGCGGGACGCCAGCGTGGTGACGCGGTCGCCGAGTGTGGTTCGGTGGTAAGTACAGAAAGAAGAAGGAATGATGAGTTCAGTTGCGTTTTAGAACTCAGTGAACAAAGCCGAAACTCGCTGCGCTAATACCTTGCCAATAAATGACCAGCATGCTTCAACATATGGTTTAATCTCATTTGCTGTAGCTACACGCATTATTGTATCACTTCCTTATAAAAAGTAATTTCAATAATAACTTCAATTTATGAACCACAGTTTCTTCAAACACATCTGCCCAAATGAATCTAATGAGAGCGCAATGTAAATGATTAACCAACAGCACCGCTTCTACCGCCCGCTTGCCATAGAATTTCCAACTATTTGGGGTTTTCCCCGTAGAAACGAGTCATCATTTTGCTCTCTCACAACGCAGGGTTGCCAATCTCAATATACTATAGCAATTATAAAAAATGTCTTCAATATGTTCGAAATTTTCTTAAACTAACTCAAAATCAGAGTCGAATGCTATTATTTATAAATATATTAACTATTTTTAACAGTTTGATTTCAATTTTGATATTTTATATTATAAAAAATTATAATTGAAAAGTTAGACTGCACAAAACTGCATACGCGTGTTGAGTAATGGCAACATTGTTCGAAAGAAAACGAGAACAAAACGCTTGCCGCTCTTATCCTTTGTATGGATGGATAGATTGTTTACAGAATCGATTCTCGATTCCGATTATTATACTCTCGCAACAATGTTGCTAACGAGAGTATTATAGTTTTGTTCACATAACGGTTGTTTGTAAGTCCTAAAACTAAAAGAGTCAGATATAGGGTTATATATACCAAAGTGATCAGGGCGACGAGTAGAGTCGAAATCCGGATGTCTGTCTGTCCGTCCGTCTGTCCGTCCGTCCGTGCAAGCTTTAACTTG
This sequence comes from Bactrocera neohumeralis, assembly GCF_024586455.1. NCBI lineage: Eukaryota > Metazoa > Arthropoda > Insecta > Diptera > Tephritidae > Bactrocera > Bactrocera neohumeralis. The sequence continues at coordinate 21,428,668 of NW_026089623.1, forward strand.
AGTAAAAATTGAGATATCATGATGAAACTTGGTACACGTATTCCTTGGCTCCATAAGAAGGTTAAGTTCGAAGATGGGCAAAATCGGCCCACTGCCACGCCCACAAAATGGCGGAAACCGAAAACCTATAAAGTGTCATAACTAAGCCATAAATAAAGATATTAAAGTGAATTTTGGCACAAAGGATCGCATTAGGGAGGGACATATTTGGAAGTAATTTTTTTGGAAAAGTGGGCGTGGCCCCGCCCCCTACTAAGTTTTTTGTACATATCTCGGAAACTATTATAGCTATGTCAACCAAACTCTACAGAGTCGTTTTCTTCAGGTATTTCCATATACAGTTCAAAAATGGAAGAAATCGGATAATAACCACGCCCACCTCCCATACAAAGGTTATGTTCAAAATCACTAAAAGTGCGTTAACCGACTAACAAAAAACGTCAGAAACCCTAAATTTTACGGAAGAAGTGGCAGAAGGAAGCTGCCCCCAGGCTTTTTTTAAAAATTGAAAATGGGCGTGGCGCCGCCCACTTATGGACCAAGAAGCATATCTCAGGAGCTACTAGACCGATTTCAATGAAATTCGGTATATAATGTTTTCTTAACACCCTGATGACATGTACGAAATATGGCTGAAATCGGTTCACAACCACGCCTTCTTCCAATATAAAGCTATTTTGAATTCCATCTGATGCCTTCTTTGTATAATACGAGTATAAACATTAGGAACCAATGATGATAGCGGAATAAAACTTTACACAAATACGGTATTTGAAAAATATTTAAATGAAGAATAATGAAATCTCGATTATCACTTTACCATGCGAGAGTATAAAATGTTCGGTGACACCCGAACTTAGCCCTTCCTTACTTGTTTTTTTATATTTTTCGATTCTAAAAATCGATTAATCGAGCGCAAGAATCGATTATTTCGATTTTAATCGATTTTAAATTAAAAGGACAAAAATTTATTTATTAAATCAGAAGGCATAAATTGAATGAATAATTCAAATCGGTTAAATAAAACACAAAAATAATTAAAAACAATTACATTTTTTTGTCTATAAATAATGTACCAAGAACATTACATTTCATATAAAATTTGTTTAAATAATTCAAGTTGTTTAAACAAGTTTAATAAAATAAGTTTTTAAATAAATTTAAAATATTTGATTAAGCTAGACGTACTATTATTATGTTTTAATTGCTTTCCACATTGGTGACACTGGACATTCGCCCCGTTGTTTATTTTTATACTCTCGCAACAATGTTGCTAAAGAGAGTAGTATAGTTTTGTTCACATAACGGTTGTTTGTAAGTCCTAAAACTAAAAGAGTCAGATATAGGGTTATATATACCGAAGTGATCAGGGTGACGAGTAGAGCCGAAATCCGGATGCTGTCTGTCCGTCCGTCCGTCTGTCCGTGCAAACTGTAACTTGAGTAAAAATTGAGATATCATGATGAAACTTGGTACACGTATTTCCTGGCTCCATAAGAAGGTTAAGTTCGAAGATGGGTAAAATCGGCCTCCTGCCCCGCCCACAAAATGGCGAAAACCTATAAAGTGTCATAACTAAGCCATAAATAAAGATATTAAAGTGAAATTTGGCACAAAGGATCGCATTAGAGAGGGGCATATTTGGACGCATTTTTTTGGAAAAGTGGGCGTGGCCCCGCCCCCTACTAAGTTTTTTGTACTTATCTCGGAAACTACTACAGCTATGTCAACCAAACTCTATAGAGTCGTTTCCTTTAGGCATTTCCATATACAGTTCAAAACTGGAAGAAATCGGATAATAACCACGCCCACCTCCCATACAAAGGTTATGTTGAAAATCTCTAAAAGTGCGTTAACCGACTAACAAAAAACGTCAGAAACACTAAATTTTACGGAAGAAAATGCAGAAGGAAGCTGCACCCAGTCTTTTTTAAAAATTGAAAATGGGCGTGGCCTCGCCCACTTATGGACCAAAAACCATATCTCAGGAACTACTAGACCGATTTCAACGAAATTCGGTATATAATATTTTTTTAACACCCTGATGACATGTACGAAATATGGGTGAAATCAGTTCACAACCACGCCTTCTTCCAATATAACACTATTTTGAATTTCATCTGATGCCTTCTCTGTATAATACGAGTATATACATTAGGAACCAATGATGATAGCGAACTTAGCCCTTCCATATTTGTTTTATTATTGAATTATCGCACTTTTGGTAGTTTTTAATAAAACCATTATATGGTATAATATATTAGTTATAAAATATTAATGTCATTTTGCCTGTACATCGAAGGGCCATATTAAACTTCACGAAGGTAACAAAATATAGTACATTACATAGAAGCCATCCATTGCATCATCGATCACAAATTTGTGATCTGTAACGATAATAGGAGAGCTTCCGCAAATTGCTATACTCCCGCTGCCATGTTTTATAATTTTTATATATTGTTGCAAGCAATATTCACAAAGAAAGACTGCCTTGGTCGGCGATGAATAAATTCAATTTTGATTTCATTTTACCAAAGAAAATTTCTAGCTGGCCAATACGCAAGATCTTCCTCGAATTTTAACTGTTGCTTTTGCAAGATGTTGCTACAGAGTATAATAGTTTTGTTCACCTTATTCTATATAAGTTATCATGATGAAGAAACGAGGTTCGTTCTTGAGTAAAAATTAGAATATCGTAAGATAGTTGGTATTAGAGATAGGCATCGAACCACTGTCACGCCAATAAGCAAACGTTTAAAAGTGCCATAACTAAGATGAAAATTACGATAAGGAATTGTAATTTGGCACAGAGGATCGCTGTAAAAAAGGCCACCATTGACCTAAAAACTTTGAAAAAGTGAGCGTGGTCCCACCCTCTATTTGGTTAATGTAAATTTCTACTAAGCAACTCAAGCTATAAAAACCAAATTTGCTCAGAACAAAACCCTTAAGCACTCCTGCCAACACTGTAAAAATTGATGAAATCATAAGATAACCCCGTCCGAAATGGTACGAAAAATTTTAATAGGAGCTGGAGTAAAAAATGGACAATGGGCGTGTCACCGCCCACTTTTAGGTGAAATCATGTACCTAGAGACCTGGAAAATCGATTACAACCAAATTTGGTACGTGACATTGTTTTCAAATTCCTATGTAACAGTGCGAAAATGGGCAAAATCGGACATCTACCACGCCTTTTTACTATATAACACAATTTTAAATTCTATCCAGTGTACAATTCAAGAAGGAATTAATATAACAGGATAAAACTTTTAACCCTCATCGAGGCCAACGGGTCTGGCCTGGCATTTTATTTTTAAATGTTATTTAATAATACACCTTAGTCGAGACCAATGGTGCTTGACCCATGGTCAATGACCACATATTTTGTATGAAAATATGTGAACTTTGGTATGTTTCTATCACTTCGCACAGTTGATTTATCTGTTTTCATGTTCGTTACATGTCCAAATTGGTTTGTGTGTTTATCTAGCACTCATATAAACATACTCACATGCATAAATATGTTCAATGGGGTCTATAGCGAGCTCTTTGCGCTCGACTTGTTCTTGCGAAAGAAGAGAAAAAGAGGGAAACAGTAAAAAGAAGAGTGTGTTTACAAACAAAACCAGGATTTTGTGTCTTTATTTTTGCATTGGTAAATGACATTCAAAACAAGAAAAAACGTTAACTTCGGCTGCACCGAAGCTAATATACCCTTCACAGATTACATTGGTGCCTTAGAAAATAATTTATACCAAATTTCGTAAATATATCTTGCCAAATGCAAAAGTTTTCCATACAAGAACTTGATTCCGATCGTTCAGCTTGTTTGGTAGCTATATGCTATAGTTAACCGATCTGACCAATTTCTTCGGAGATAACATTGTTTCCTTAGATAATAATCTATACCAAATTTGGTGAAGATACATTGTCAAATGTGAAAGTTTTCCATACAAGAACTTGATTCCGATCGTTCAGTTTGTATGGTAGCTATATGCTATAGTTAACCGATCTGACCAATTTCTTCGGAGATAACATTGTTTCCTTAGATAATAATTTATACCAAATTTCGTAAATATATCTTGTCAAATGCAAAAGTTTTCCATACAAGAACTTGATTCCGATCGTTCAGTTTGTATGGTAGCTATATGCTATAGTTAACCGATCTGACCCATTTCTTTGGAGATTACATTTTTGCCTTAGAAACTAATCTGTACCAAATTTGGTGAATATACATTGTCAAATGTGAAAGTTTTCCATACAAGAACTTGATTCCGATCGTTCAGTTTGTATGGTAGCTATATGCTATAGTTAACCGATCTGAAAAAATTCTTCGGAGATTACATTTTTGCCTTAGAAAATAATCTGTACCAAATTTGGTGAAAATACATTGTCAAATGTGAAAGTTTTCCATACAAGAACTTGATTCCGATCGTTCAGTTTATATGGCAGCTATATGTTATAGTGGTCCGATATCTGCCGTTCCGAAAAATGAGCAGCTTCTTGAAGAGAAAATGACGTTTGACGTTTTAAACGGATAACTTAAAAACTGAGGGACTAGTTCGTATATATACAGACAGACGGACAGACAGACAGACGGACATGGCTAAATCGACTCAGCTCAACATACTGATCATTTATATATATACTTTATAGGGTCTCCGACGCTTCCTTCTGGGTGTTACAAACTTCGTGACAAACTTAATATACCCTGTTCAGGGTATAATGAAAATAATGATGTTGTGCGTGAAAAAGTGAGAGGATGGAGTCATGTGTAGAAGTTCACGCAAGTGAGGAAAGTTCTCTGATCGCCATTCACTTGGGAGTGGCCAGAAACGATTCTTTTACACATGGCTCAAGCAGCTCACTACTTCCGGTCTTTGACCAAGTATCCTCTGGGTAGCCTAAGAACATCCGTTCGAAGGCGAGCTAAAGTGAGAAGGCGAAACATTCCCTACAAGGGTTGTGCGCTGGGCTTGGGACCCGCCACGTAAAAAAACAATATTAGACCCCCCTTTTGATGACGACCATGGCAAACGGAATAAGGACTACGATTTGAGGGCATGCACCTGGAATGTCCGGACCCTTAATTGGGAAGGTGCCGCTGCCCAGCTGGTTGATGTCCTCGCAAAAATAAAGGCTGACATCACCGCCGTCCAAGAAATGCGATGGACGGGACAAGGACAGAGACGAGTAGATCCTTGTGACATTTACTACAGTGGCCATATAAAGGAGCGCAAGTTTGGTGTAGGATTCGTGGGAGGAGAGACTCCGTCGCCGAGTACTATCATTCACTCCGGTGAATGAACGTCTAGCCACAATCCGTATCAAAGCGAGGTTCTTCAACATATCGCTGATTTGCGCCCACGCCCCGACGGAAGAGAAGGACGATGTGACCAAAGATGCCTTCTATGAGCGCTTGGAGCGCGCTTATGAGAGCTGCCCCCGCCACGATGTCAAAATCGTGCTTGGCGACTTTAACGCCAGGGTGGGCAAAGAAGGTGTCTTTGGCACTACGGTCGGTAAATTCAGCCTCCACGACGAAACATCCCCAAATGGGTTGAGGCTGATTGACTTCGCCGGGGCCCGAAATATGGTTATCTGTAGTACTAGATTCCAGCATAAGAAGATTCATCAAGCTACCTGGCTGTCTCCGGATCGAAAAACTACCAACCAGATCGATCATGTTGTGATAGATGGAAGACACGTCTCCAGTGGTTTAGATGTGCGTGCGCTCCGAGGTCCTAACATCGACTCGGACCACTATCTTGTTGCAGCTAAGATTCGCACTCGCCTCTGTGCAGCAAAAAACGCACGCCAACAAACACAAGGAAGGTTCGACGTCGAAAAGCTGCAATCACAACAGACTGCCGAACGATTTTCTACTCGGCTTGCACTCCTGCTCTCTGAGAGCACTAGTCAACAACTCGGTATAGGGGAACTGTGGGACGGCATTTCGAATTCCATACGTACAGCTGCAACCGAAACCATTGGTTTTCGGAAAGAGCAAAAGAACAACTGGTACGACGAGGAGTGCCCTGTCGCAGCGGAGAGAAAACAGGCTGCCTACCTCGCAACGTTACGATCGACCACTACTCGTGCGGGATGGGATAGATACCGAGAGTTGAAAAGGGAAGCGAGACGCATTTGCAGACAGAAGAAGAAAGAGGCCGAAATGCGTGAGTATGAAGAGCTTGATAAGCTGGCCGACAGGGGTAATGCTCGAAAATTCTACGAAAAAATGCGGCGGCTTACGGAAGGTTTCAAGACCGGAGCGTACTCTTGTAGAACCCCCAAAGGTGATCTAGTCACTGATGCCCAGAGCATAGTTAAATTATGGAGGGAACACTTCTCCAGCCTGCTGAATGGCAGTGAACGCACAACACCAGGAGAAGGAGAACCCGATTCCCCAATCGATGACGATGGAGCAGACGTTCCATTACCCGACCATGAAGAAGTTCGAATAGCAATTGCCCGCCTCAAGAACAACAAAGCGGTAGGGGCCGACGGACTACCGGCCGAGCTATTCAAACACGGAGGCGAAGAACTAATAGGGAGCATGCATCAGCTTCTTTGTAAAATATGGTCGGACGAAAGCATGCCCAACGATTGGAATTTAAGTGTGCTATGCCCAATCCATAAAAAAGGAGACCCCACAATCTGCGCCAACTACCGTGGGATTAGCCTCCTCAATATCGCATATAAGGTTCTATCGAGGGTATTGTGTGAAAGATTAAAGCCCACCGTCAACAAACTGATTGGACCTTATCAGTGTGGCTTCAGACCTGGAAAATCAACAACCGACCAGATATTCACCATGCGCCAAATCTTGGAAAAGACCCGTGAAAGGAGAATCGACACACACCACCTCTTCGTCGATTTCACAGCTGCTTTCGACAGCACGAAAAGGAGCTGCCTTTATGCCGCGATGTCTGAATTTGGTATCCCCGCAAAACTAATACGGCTGTGTAAACTGACGTTGAACAACACGAAAAGCTCCGTCAGGATTGGGAAGGACCTCTCCGAGCCGTTCGATACCAAACGAGGTTTCAGACAAGGCGACTCCCTATCGTGCGACTTCTTCAACCTGCTCCTGGAGAAAATAGTTCGAGCTGCAGAACTAAACAGAGAAGGTACCATCTTCTATAAGAGTGTACAGCTGTTGGCGTATGCCGACAATATTGATATCATCGGCCTCAACACCCGCGCCGTTAGTTCTGCTTTCTCTAGGCTGGACAAGGAAGCACAGAAAATGGGTCTGGTAGTGAACGAGGGCAAAACGAAATATCTCCTGTCATCAAACAAACAGTCGTCGCACTCGCGACTTGGCTCTCACGTCACTGTTGACAGTCATAACTTTGAAGTTGTAGATAATTTCGTCTATTTAGGAACCAGCATTAACACCACTAATAATGTCAGCCTGGAAATCCAACGCAGGATTGCTCTTGCCTACAGGTGCTACTTCGGACTGAGTAGGCAATTGAAAAGTAAAGTCCTCTCTCGACGAACAAAAACCAAACTCTATAAGTCGCTCATAATTCCCGTCCTGCTATATGGTGCAGAGGCTTGGGCGATGACAGCAACCGATGAGTCGACGTTACGAGTTTTCGAGAGAAAAATTCTGCGAAAGATTTATGGTCCTTTGCGCATTGGCCACGGCGAATATCGCATCCGATGGAACGATGAGCTGTACGAGATATATGACGACATTGACATAGTTCAGCGAATTAAAAGACAGCGGCTACGCTGGCTAGGTCATGTTGTCCGGATGGACGAAAACACTCCAGCTCTGAAAGTATTCGACGCAGTACCCGCCGGGGGAAGCAGAGGAAGAAGAAGACCTCCACTCCGTTGGAAGGACCAAGTGGAGAAGGACCTGGCTTCGCTTGGAATATCCAATTGGCGCCACGCAGCGAAAAGAAGAAACGACTGGCGCGCTGTTGTTAACTCGGCTATAATTGCGTAAGCGGTGTCTACGCCAATTAAGAAGAAGAAGCGTGAAGAAGTGGATCCATTCGAAAGCGATGACGATGATATAGATGTCGATTATGTGCCATTTGAAGATGCATCGGATATTGAAAATGAAATCGAAATCGAGCCGGATGAAATATTAGATAGTGACGAAGAGGAAGTAATCGATGGTGTAGAAGAAGAAGAGCGTGAAACTCCAGCTGCTACTGAAACTTCTTACTACGGTAAAGATGGGACAGAATGGAAAAAGAGCCTAATGAAGCAAATCGTACCCGTGCACACAATATTATGCGCTTTAGGCCTGGACCGAAGCAACAAAACTCTGTTCCCATTGAGGTATTCAAACAGTTTTTTACTACCAATATTTCATCCATTATCATCAGTCAAACAAATCGTTATGGAAGAGACCAATTTGCAAAATGGAATGCAAAAAATCTAACCTCAAAACCTAAAGTTTGGGTGGATTTCACTAGCACCGAACTTGATGCATTTAAAAATGTAACGATTGATAAGCAATTGTTCCCGTATCGTGGCAAGACAAAGTTTACGCAATTCATACCATCGAAACCAGCCAAATACGGTGTGAAAATCTGGTGGGCATGTGACAAACAAAATACCCATTGCAAGGTATATTGTACACGGGAAAAAAGGATGGCGGAGAACGTGAAGGGAACCAAGGAGAAAATGTATTGCTCAAACTTGTGAAACGGTACGAAAACACGCGCAGAACAATAGTAGCTGACAACTTTTTCACAAAACTGACAGGAGGCAAACGATTGCTACCATTGGACTTGCTTTCGTCGGTACTATTCGCGCCAATAAGAAGTGTTTACCGAAGAATTGAAAAAAAATCCGTCTCGTCCGTTGCTTTCTACTCTTTGCGGGTTTCACGATAATCTCGTTTCGATTTGTAGCTATGTTCCGAAAAAGAACAAGGCAGTCAATTTGGCTGCTTTCGTAGTGCATTTTTCGGGATGCATGGGCAGTTGGCCACCAAGATCATGCGATTTAACGCCTTTAGACTATTTTTTGTGGGGCTACGTCAAGTCTAAAGTCTACAGAAATAAGCCAGCAACTATTCCAGCTTTGGAAGACAACATTTCCGAAGAAATTCGGGCTATTCCGGCCGAAATGCTCGAAAAAGTTGCCCAAAATTGGACTTTCCGAATGGACCACCTAAGACGCAGCCGCGGTCAACATTTAAATGAAATTATCTTCAAAAAGTAAATGTCATGAATCAATCTAACGTTTCAAATAAAGAACCGATGAGATTTTGCAAATTTTATGCGTTTTTTTTTTTTAAAAAGTTATCAAGCTCTTAAAAAATCACCCGATATGTATATACCTACCGCGGTCGTTCAATATGACCAGTGGACAAAAATATTGTACAGTTACCTCAGAGTAAAATGTTTTATAATTATCTCATCGCGGGTTTCAATGGAAAGGACCTGACAATAAGTAGTATTGATTGCTGTGTCAAGTAGTGCACTTCTAAAGAGTTTATTTTGCAATTTTGTTTTTACAACTGTTTATTTGAAGGCGATAAGGTAAAGCATCAATACATGGATGTAAATTTTTTATTCCTTACATAGTGTAATAATTTGTTGTAGATAATAACCCTAAAAATGTCAAAGCATTGGAAAATTAAAAATTACCTAAAAGATATAACGGAAATTGAAGAAAAGGATTCAGAATATGATGAACAAGAAACTTCTCGAAATGAAAACAAAAACATGGAAACAGAGATATTTACAACAAGTAAATTGGAATCAGAAAGAGATAGTGAAGAAGAGAATATTGTAAATAAGCGTCCAGGACAGAAAAGGAAGAGAGACAGATTTATAGGGTCAATACAACGAAACAGCTGCTGATGGAACAGTCTGGGAAGAAATAAACGGAAGTTCCAACCCTGGCTGGTTACCAGTGCATAATATTTTTAGGGATACGTCAGGGCCAACGGGATATGCTAAACGACATATAATGAAAGGACAAATGAAAATGGCATTTGCTCTTATCATTGATAAGAGTATAATGCATTATATTATAAAATGTACAGAAGAAGAAGAATTTAGGGTGCTAGGGACTAAGTGGGAGCTAAATGCAACAAAAATAGATGCGTTCATTACTTTGCTGTTTGCTCGTGGCGCATATGAGGCAAAAAATTTGGATATCTCATACTTGTGGTATAAAAATTGGGGACCCGCTTTTTTTCAAAAACAATGAGCCGAAACGACTTTACTGAAATTATGAAGTACTATATATGTATACGATTTGATAAGAAGAGAGAAAGAAGTCAGCGTTTACAAGCTAATAAATTTGCCATGATATCTACAATATGGGATCGATTTATTGAAAATTCACAAAATTGTTATAAACCTGGTGCGTTGATGAACAGTTGTTTCCGTCGATCACTAGGTGCAGATTTACCCAATATATGCTAAACAAACCAGACAAATTTGGAATAAAGTTCTGGTTGGCGTGTGACGTCAATAGTAAGTACATAATAAATGGGTTTCCCTATTTGGGAAAGGATGAAAGGAGAGACCGTTCAATGCTCCTTGGGGAGTTCGTTGTCCTAAAGCTAATGGATCTATTTACAGGATGCGGAAGAAACGTAACAACGGATAATTTTTTCACGAGTGTTTCATTAGCCAAGAAATTACTTTCAAAAAAAACTACAATTATTGGAACAATTCGTGGAAACAAGAGAGAGTTGCCAAAGTTAGCCAAAGAAAGAAAAGATAAAATGGCTAGATTTTCAAGCAAATTGTATAAATCAAATTACATTACTTTGACAGTGTATGTATAAAAGTAAGCCGAAAAAAATTTGTTCGAAGTGTGAAAAATATGTATGTATGTGGAAAATGCATATTCCAGACTAAAGTAATTTGTAAACAATGTGAGGAAAGCCGAATAGAGTAAATTATATATACATGCATAACATTCTGTATAAAAATTTAGTTTTTTTAGTTTTTCTTTTATAATAAATTTTAGAAATTATATGAATTTATTTTACGAATTTTCATGAAAACTTTTTATTTTATATACATTCAGCAATAAATCAACAATTATCTGCATTGAATAATAAAATCTATAACTTTTATAATCGCCGGTCAATTTGACCGCGCGCGGTAGGAATAGGTATACAAGAATTGTCGTTAGGTTTAGTATTAATCTATCTGTCCCGTAACTTGCAGTTCTGTGGAACTCTCGTGGCGGATGTTCGCTTCCTGTTGTTGACGAAAATATTACTGTCAGCTATAACTTTATTTCTGATTGCGAAATATTAGCTCAGCTATATTTGTTATTAAAATATTAGAGTCAGCTATAATTATGAATATGTTTCATGCTAACTTATATGAACGTAAATAATGTACAACACGTATTTCCATACAAATGTATGCACCATTGGTCTCGACACCCTTACCCTTCATATTTTAAAATAATAGCGCTAACTTAATTTTCATTCAATACCGCTTGAATATATTAATTTCGACGAAGGGCGTGTATTGTTTTTTTTTTTTTGAAAGCCATGACTGCTTCTATAGCATAAGGAAGTTTTAATTTTTTATACATTTGAAAGAGGGCGTCTTTACGAATATGTAGGCAAAACATGTTTTAACAAAAAATCCTGTCCACATGAGGTAAACTGATATAATTGTTTACATTTTCTATCGCCACCAACTGTTCTTAATGTGTAATGCTTTCTCTCTCGAGCTCCGTTTTCGAACAGTAAAGGGAGTATTATTTCAAAGTAAAATTTTCTATTGGTGTTAGGTCGTAAATCAAATTGATTTAAGTTTAAAAAAAATATGAACGAAATGTTCCGAGTTAGCTATACATAAGACTATGAATTCTTCCAGCGAATACAAATACGGCTTTTTATTCAAGCAAATCTAAGCAAATGCTCGATTTCGAATACATATAACATTTGCTTAAATAAGTTTACTATCATCATATACTACATCTTCAAAACTTTACCAATTTCTTAAATTTAGAGCAAGCACTTTTTTTTATTAATATCATCAAAGGTCTCTTAAGTTAGAGCATTGGAAGCCGTGTCCCATCCCATACTGCTGAAGGCTGGACATTCGCATAGCTCTACAAAAAGAAAATATTTTTTTGATGCCCTGCATATCTTGCCAGATTACGACTTTATTCCTGAAAATATTAAATGTGCTCTTGTTTTTTGCATTTCTTATACTTTGATCATACAGCGGCTATTTCGTAATAAAATTTATTTTTCCAGTCATGATTAAGTTTCTGCAACACTTTTTTGAAAACACAGAAACATCATAATGGGTTGTAAAAAAAGTTTTGCGGTATTTTTATTGATTTTTTTTTTGCAGAATATTGTCCACGTATCCTTCTTTATAATATAGATTTGAAGAATTTAATTGATTAACTCAAGTTGAATTATCCCCAAGTGGAATTCAAGGTTATAAATAAATCCAAATATAAAAGTAAACTTCTTATTAAGGATTTGGATATCTATTTACAAATGATGGCGCAACTGAAAGAAAAAAAAGTTGATTCTTATTCGATGACCCCAAAACAATTAAAAGTAGAAAAGCAATGCGTTGTATTTCATTTTAAAAGCCGCATACGAGTTTCATTTTTCTTTTTCAGGTAGTAGTTCTGCCCAAACCAAATTGAGAGGTAAGAAATTTCAAAAATGTAGCTATATTGTACATATATGAGCGTAAATACAACACGTATTTCCATACAAATGTATGTAAACACATAGGGGCCTAGCCAAGCACCATTGGTCTCGACTAAGTGTATCAGACCGTTGGTCTCGACCAGGGTTAATGCCTTTAAAGTATGCGACCCTATGAAAAAATATTGTTCAAATCTAACAAAAAATGTTATGGGCCCTAAAGTGAATTAAATTGGGCGAAAACTTGTCCTAGCTCCCATCTAACAAACATATAACATCCGGGTACCGTAATGAATCTCATGGAACATTTTAATACTATTGTTAAAAGTATAGAGTCAATACTACCCCCAACTTCCATTTGCTACATAGTATAAAAATGTTCGCTTTTCTAACATACCTTATGTGGAAAATGTCGTTCAGTGTATATACATTAGAGTGATTCAAAAATAATTTTTTTTCATTGAGTTATAGAATTCATAAGAAATAAAAAATTTTCCCAAAAATAATCAATCTTTAACTGTTAATATCTTTTAAACGGTTGGTTTCAAGTAGTTGGAAGTGAGATATAAATATTTCTATCTGATAATAAGAAAAAGTAGAAAACTGTACAATTAAAAACTCATGTTTGGAGAGGCTTTCTTAGAGGTGTCTAGGAACCTATTTTTCTGAGTTGACGTCTTGCTCCGTAAGGTATTTCCCTGGATTTAATTCTTGCAAGTTTCAAGAGTTTAAATTATCGGTTGTACCCAAACTTAGCCCTATCTTACTTGTTTATTTCAACTTTAGCTTCTAACAATGCTATTGTTCCATAACTATTCCATTTGAAAATGTTTTTACTTCTAAAATAGATGGCAAAACATAGCACAGCCATGGAAAACTGCAAAGTTGTAATGTATTCAAATTTTTACACAATTCAAACAAGACTTTAAGAATGGGTATATTAACGTGCAGATAAAAGATTCTGCAAATTTGTTGTTTTTTTCCATATTTGGCAATGTTTTTACAATACTCTAAAACATAGCCAAGTTCTTTGGCGCCCGCAAACAACTTGTCGATTTGAAAATAGATGGCTGCTGCAGTTAAGACGTATGTTTATTTTGGTGTAATGCTTTAATCGTATTACTTCTCTTGTATTAAGGATTATAAGGAATTTAATTTGAAACATATTCTTAACACATTAATTTATGATTTCTGATAATTCGGCGTTTGCACCTGCCAGAAAACGTTTAGTTGCTATTGGCAATGTTCTCACAAACAGAATTTTCTATTGTTGTCATTATTAATTTAAAGTAAAATATAATTAACAAGTAAGAAAGAGCTAAGTTCGGTTGAAACCGAATATTTGATACTCTTGCAACTTGCGAAAATCGAAGCAAGGGAAATACTTTAAGTTGTAAAACATCCACCAGAGTATCGAAATCGAAGCAATTTTATATATACAATATACCTCATACACTGACCGACATATTCGGTACAAGGTTTGTTAGAAAAATGGAAATCATTATACGATACATACATATATAATAAATGGGATATTTTTCTCATACCACATACTAAAAAACCAATCATATATAGTAAAGTCAGCCGGATGTTTGAAAATCTTGATATTTTTGTCTAATTTTCTCTATGTTTGGCAAAAAGATACACTGTTACTGGAGAGCTCTTTACTTTTCGTTGAGATAACTCAGATATTGACTGATACAAACGGTACCCGGTCACCCGGAAGTTCGAAAATCTTTATATTAGGTATATGGTGGCTAAGAGAAGTATTGGTCCAATTCAACCCATGTTTGATATTCCGACATACCATTGTAAGAGAAGGATTATCCCTTAATTTTATATATACCTCAAACATTGACATTGAAGTCAACTGTAGGTATCGGAGTCCAAATACCTGTATATTTCATATTTTTATTTGATAAAACCTTGGCAGTTTACATAGCAATGAATATAAGAGGGAAGTTTTCTGTAAGAAGCGCTCCGTCAACCTGAGCTTTAGCCCGCAAGACCTCTGTGGTGTTTTTCAGAAGTGACAGCTTATAAGGAGGCGATAGTCGTGCAGCTTCTCTCAGGGAGGTGAACATTCACTCCGACAGCAGAGAGACAGCGCTGAGTTCGATAAATGTGCGCTCAAAGCTACTTTATCATCGGACTCGGAAATGCTGGCAACTGCAAAGGTGAAGAGCTAGCCAGAGGAGGCATCCTGGCTCCGTTGACATCAGCATGGGCTCTTCATTTGCATCTTGCGTTCTAACACTTCACGAATCACTTCGTGAGAGCTTATTAGGCGCTGGTCGACGACTGCGAGATTCCCAAAAGCTTTTAAGCCCAAGGTCGATCGCCAGAAATCTAGTGGTTTCTTTGTCTTCGGTAAGGCTAGCCTTTCCCTAGTTGTGGGGCTTTTAACAGGCCATTGCTCTATTGGCGTCCAGACGCCATCTGCAGAAGCAGGTTTGAAAACAACTCAACACTTCCTTTTTACTGTCTCGCGTTTGGTAGGTGAAAATTTAAATACATGGGAGCGCATACGTTCAAACATCCCACCGAACTGGCGGAGGTGGAAATTAAACAACTGTACAAATTTGTATACGTTTGCTAATTTAAAAGTTCGAACACACGTAACCTCCTTTAAGATATGGCACTTTATGAACGAAAATTGCCCAAAACTATTGAAGCCCCTAGGTACCGAGTATGGGGCTCCCAGTATCTATAGTTGACTTTTGACCGAAAGTATCGGTCAATGTTTGAGATATACAATTGAATTCGGCGAGACTCTGTTCCTGATAATAATATCTCTGTGTATCAAAATCTGGTTGAATCGGGTCAATACTTCTCTGATCCCCCATATATCTAATATAAAGATTTGCGAACTTCCAGGTGACTTTATACGACATATACCGGCCAAGAGTGTGTATCTTTGAGCCTAAAAGAGATAGAATTAGGCGAAAGCTTGACATAGCTCCCATCAAGATTCTCGAACATCAGGCTGACTTTACTCCAGTATGTGAAGTTCCTTAATGAAACCCCGGAAACATTTTTTATTATGTAGCATGTATATATAGAATTGCTTGGAACTGTATTTTAAGCAATGTATATAGAAATGAAATTATTGCTGTCCATCGTTGTCGAAGAATGCCTAACAGTGCATATGTATGGGAGATATAGTTTTCTGTCTGGGTGATGATTGTAACGAAGTCTCTCAAAGCTCTTTGATCGCTAGCCTTGTGGCTCAGTGATTATATTAATAATAAGACAAATGTTAATACGGCAAAGCCGAAGTATTAGGTTAGTAATATCTCCCTTCCGCTTTTTTGCTCTATATTCAATGCTTTAGAAAAAGTGTTACAGTGATCGGATTTAGTTCAAATATGCGCGGTTTCGTTCGATAATCTGTGTCCTCCTTATTTGCAAAGAACTCGGACAGCCACTTTTCACAAGGCTCTTTTGAGTTCAACTTTATACTAATAAGGACGTTCGTCATGGACAGGAACAGGTGGTAATCACTTTGCGCTATGTCCGGGCTACATGGTGGATGCGATAAAACCTCTCATCCGAACTCCCGTAGCTGTAATATTGACGAGTAATCAACGAAGTATGTGGTCTGGCGTTGTCCTGGTGGAACACTACACCCTTTCTGTTGGCCAAATCTGGTCGATTGCTAGCATCAAGCGGTCCAGTTGTTCGCAGTAGATGGTAAAATTAAGCGTCTGGTCATATGGGAGCAGCTCATAGTGGATGATTCCCTTCCAATCCCACCAAACACACAGCAAAATCTTCCTGGCCGTCAATCCCGGCTTGACCACTGTTTGGGATGATTCACCGGCCTTCGACCACGACCGTTTTCATTTGATATTGTCGTATGTCATCCATTTTGCGTCACCAGTCACCATCCGCTTCAAAAATGGGTCGAGTTCGTTCCGTTTCAGCAGCATATCGCAGGCGTTGATTCGGTCCAGAAGGTTTTTTTGCGTCAAATCAGATGGTTTAAAATGGTTTGGTGATTAACTCCCATCTCCTGGGCGAAGTCACGAGATACCACATGACGGTTTAACTCGATGTTTCCCATGATTTGATCGGTATTCGTCGTCACAGGTCTTCCGCCGGCTGGCTTATCCATGGTGTCGTTTTCACCCACCCACCCAGGCGGATTTGCCTTTAACGAAGAAAAACTTAAAATAGGGCGAATTTCGGCGTTAGTGAAGTCCATGGTTACACGTGTATAACTGTTGGACGCAATATCCAAACTAATATGCGTAGCGTCGTTTTGTAGGTTATGCCAAGACCTCTCAAAGATGTATAGTATTGCCGTTTATTGAAAGTCAAATACAAAACTAAAAGTGAAAGTGTCATTGAAATGGAGTTGAACCTAAAAGTTGGGAGCATAAGCGTCAGCTTTTATATCCGGCAAGCCGAATCAGCCAAGACAGTCGCTTGCGACGTAGGCAAGCGTCGGATTCTCCCTGCTGATCGCATTGGCTGGGAAACGAACTCGAGCGTAGCAGAATGATAAAATGTAATCAAAGTGCATTGAAACATTCTTGCATTCTTATACACAAAAAGTGTGATCTTATTACATAAATATGAAGTACAATCCCTAGGTGTTAACTAAACTTTTGACCGTCCTCGGTTATAAGGAAAGTTGACTGATCGCCATTTACTTGGGAGTGGCCAGAAACGATTCTTTTACATATGGCTCAGGCATCTCACGACTTCCGGTTGGTAGACTAAGAACATCCGTTTGAAGGCGAGCTAAAGTGAGAAGGCAAAACATCCCCTGTTGTGGCTGGGTTTGAAAGTGAGGAATGTGACGGACGGGAGAAGGACTGAGGCGGGTAGGTTCTTGTGGCATTTACTACAGTGGCCATATAAAGGAGCGCAAATTTGGTGTGGGATTCGTGGTGGACGAGAGACTCCGTCGCCGAGTACTATCATTCACTCAGGTGGATGAACGTGTAGCCAAAATCCGTATCAAAGCGAGGTTCTTCAACATATCGCTGATTTGCGCCAACGCCCCGACGGAGAAAAAGGCCGATGCGACCAAAGATGCCTTCTATGAGCGCTTGGAGCGCACATATGAGAAATGCCTCCGACTATTTCAAAATCGTGATTGGCGACTTTAACGCCAGGGTGGGCAAGGAAAGTATCTTTGTCGCAACAGTCGGTAAATTCAGCCTACACGAAGAAACATCCCTAATTAGGTTAAGGCTGATCGCCGGGGCCCGAAATATTGTTATCTGTAGTACTAGATTAAAGCAAAAGAAAATCATGTTGTGATAGACGGAAGACACGTGTCCAGTGTGCTAGACCTGCGTACGCTCCGAGGTCCTAACATCGACTCAGACCACTATGTTGTTGCCGCCAAGATTCGCACCCGCCTCTGTGCAGCAAAAAACCCACGTCAACAAACACAAGGAAGGTTCGACGTCGACAATCGCAGGTTGAACAGATATTCGGTTCAGCATTCAGTATCGCGCTGACCTTTTCAGGGTCAGTTTTGTGCCGTTTTTCTGGTCACTACAAAGTCTAAACTTCGATTCTTTTTAAAGAACTTAGTTTTCTCTACACATATGTACATAACACATCTTTCCGAAATGTTTCTCGAAATGCCATCAATGGCAGACCGCAAAATTCATATTTCCTCTGTGCAGCAAAAAACCCACGTCAACAAACACAAGGAAGGTTCGACGTCGAGAAGCGGCAATCGAAGAGAGAGGCTGAAATGCGTGAGTATGAAGAGCTTGATAAGCTGACCGACAGGGGTAATGCTCGAAAATTCTAAGAAAACATGCGGCGACTAACAGAAGTTTTCAAGACCGGAGCATACTCTTGTAGAACCCCCAAAGGTGGTCTAGTAATTGGTGCCTAGAGCATACTAAAAGTATGGAGGGAATACTTCTGCAGCCTGTTGAATGGCAGTGAAAGTATAACGCCAGGAGAAGGTGAACCCGATTCCCCAATCGATGACGATGGAGCAGACGTTCCATTGCCCTACCATGAAGAAGCTCGAATAGCTATTACCCGTCTAAAGAACAACAAAGTGGCGTGGCTCCAAAATCTTCGCCGACTACAGTGGGATAAGCCTTCTCAACATCGCGTATAAGGTTCTATCGAGCGTATTGTGTGAAAGATTAAAGCCCACCGTCAACAAACTGATTGGACCTTATCAATGTTGCTTTAGATATTCACGATGCGCCAAATCTTGGAAAAGACCCGTGAAAAAGAATCGACACTCACCACCTATTCGTCGATTTCAAAGCTGTCTTTGACAGCACGAAAAGGAACTGCCTTTGTGCCCAGATGTTTAAATTTGTTATCCCCGCAAAACTAATACGGCTGTGTAAGCTGACGTTGAGCAGCACCAAAACCACCGTAAAAATCGGGAAGGACCTCCCCGAGCCGTTCGAAGCCAAAGGAGGTTTCAGACTTTCTCTGACTCTGACTCTCTTTCGTACGACTTTTCCAACCTACTTCTGGAGAAAATAATTTGAGCTGCAGAACTAAACGGAGAAGGTTTAATCTTCTATAAGAGTGTTCAGCTGCTGGGTATGCTGAAGATATTGATATCATTGGCCTGGTCACTCGTAAATTCACGCCGTTAGTTCTGTTTTCTCCAGTCTGGATAAAGCAGCGAAATATCGCCTGTTATCAAATAAACAGTGGTCGCTCTCGCGACTAGGCACCCATGGCACTGTTGACAGTCATAACTTCGAAATTGTAGATAATTTCGTCTATCTTGAAGCCAGCATCAACATCACCAACAACGTCAGCCTCGAAATCCAACGCAGAGTATCTGTTGCCAACCAGTTGTACTTCGGACTAAGTAGGCAGTTGGTTCTCAATTGGTTGGAAACGTTGGAACTCCGTTGGAAGGACCAGGTGGAAAAGGACCTGGCTTCGCTTGGAATCTCCAATTGGCCTACCTTGCGAAAAGAAGAAACGACTTGCACGCTGTTGTTAACTCGGCTATAACCGCGTAAACGGTTTCTACGCCAGAAGATGAAAAAGAGTTTGGTTGGCGGGAAATTTATTTACTGTTGGTAGATCGCAGTGTATTATGTTTACTACGTTTGTGTTAATGAGTTTTCTGATTGTTTCGAATAGAGTTGTTTTGTGTCTGTAGCTTATAAGTTGACGTGTTGTTAGCTAAAGATTATGATAACTTGTTTCAAAAGGAATTTTGATTCTTTGCAATCGTTTCGATTGATATTTTGCTGTGAATCATTGCAGCATCTGACTGTATCTCGTTTTGTAAGGTGTTTGTATTTTTCCGCCACGTAATTTTCTTTGTTTGGTTGGAGAACACTTTTTCGTTGCATTGCGATTTTTACCTCCGTGTTTCTGTCTTAGACAGCAAAAGTAAGAGGCTGTTGATCAGTGAAAGTATTTATTTCTCATGTTTCTGGAGGTAGTTTTGCAATTTACCCAGCCCAGACAATAGCTAACAATTCTCGCATGGAAATGGGTTTGCCTCCTTGGGACAGGACTGCACCGATACCATCTGTTGAGGCGTCAATAGTTTAGTTAGATCAAAGGGCTGCTTGAAATATGGGTACATAAGTATGACATTTTCTGATGCCAGGAAAATCCTCAATCCTTCAAAAGCATTTCATTGAATTTCGTCCAACTCAAACGAATGTTTTTGAATTTACTCACCGAGCCTTTTTTCTCATTTGTGAATGTTGGTTTAAGGCCTCGCTATTGCTGCGAAGTCCATAATAAACCTCATATATTAACTAACTAAACCCAGAAACAATCGCAGGTTGAACAGATATTCGGTTCAGCATTCAGTATCGCGCTGACCTTTTCAGGGTCAGTTTTGTGCCGTTTTTCTGGTCACTACAAAGTCTAAACTTCGATTCTTTTTAAAGAACTTAGTTTTCTCTACACATATGTACATAACACATCTTTCCGAAATGTTTCTCGAAATGCCATCAATGGCAGACCGCAAAATTCATATTTCCTGGCATTCAGTGACCATTCGAACAACGTTTTCTCACGGTCTTGGCCCATCCCAGGCTGGGCTGTTGTATGGAGACTTTGTCTAATGATAATTTCGTTCGCAGTCTATAGTGTGAATTGTAGCCATGATTGAGCAATTGAATGGTAACGCCTAGTTAGATCTGTGAAGTTCACTGTCACTGTTACTAATAGTATTGCTACATAAGTTCAAGACAATTTCTGCTTGTGTTGATAAATCGTATTTTATAATTGTATCAAATGAGACGATTGTGTCTATCACGAATAATAGGGAGATTTGGCTAACAATTTTTAAAAGATACCTATTGGTTATTTTGCTCGAACCATGTATCAAGCTTATAGTGAACGGCTTACCACAGGATTTACTTCTTGTAGCCCTTTTCCGGGAGCGTTCTCTAAAAAATGCAGTGAGTCATTGTAGCATGACTTGTTGTCTTCGATTTCGATTACAGCGGCATCACTTTTGTTTTTTGCTCTTGCGAATCTGGGGACTCTGAAAAACATTGTTCAGTGGCTGTCGGCTTGGTCCTGTTGCCCTATCTGACTTATTGCACCTTGTTTGGGCCTGTTCGCCACTAGTTTGAAGCTTTGGAAAAGTGGTAGTCTACCTAAACTTAATGAGTCATCTTCCATAGGCTCTGGGGCGGGCCCTTGGTTTTTTTTGTTCTTATCTGTTGTTTTTGCTTTTTGCCTAAATGGGGGTTTCTCTCGCCTTCACGTTCAGCTTTATTGTTTTTGCCTTGTTTTGCGTGCATTCGAATCCTATTATTTTCCGTTGCCTGCTCTTTTTCTACAATACCTTTGGCTAAAGATGCCTAAAACTTACTCTATGCTCCACTCTCTCTGGCAAGTGCCAATGCAGACACTAAATCTTTTGGGTGTGCCAGAAAAACAATGGCCGTGAGAGGTTTTTTCAATCAAGAAATGAAGGCGTGGAGTGCGTCTGCCCTGATTTCCTCGTTGGACAGTGGAGCCTGCTCCGCCTCATGTGACATTATAATCTTGTTTTTAATTAGGGTCAACTTCCTTTCGAAATCGTCGTATAATTCTTTGAGGCTTAATTCGCCTTTCCAAACCATGTCAAGGTGACTAATCGCTCAAATTTTATCTCGTTATATTATTTTTTTCTTGATTTTGAAAGTAACAGAATTAAAAAGAATTTAAAATTGTGTTATTTGGGAAGCAGGCGTGGTTGTGCATCGATTTCGCCCATTTTCATACTGTGATATAGGAATGTTAAAAAAACCGAAAAACGTACTTTCTTTGATTGAAACCAGTCGAACAAAGGTTCTCCTTTAATGGTTATTTAACAAGTTTCATTACTAGACTTCAATTTTTACTACAGTCACCCGAAATTCAAGTCATCTTATAATCATAATCATTCATATACATCTCAATTAGTTTGAGGTGATACATAGAACTGTTAGGTGAACAAAACTATTATACTCTGTAGAAACATGTTGCAAAAGTATAAAAATACTTGTAGTGAGTTTCACTTAAAATCGTACACATCACAAAAAATGATAAAGTGCTGCATAGAACTGTATTTAAACATTCAAAAATTAAATAAAAATCGTAGTAGTTTGTTATTTTTCTTTGTTAACTTAGCAAAAGAAATATTTCAATAAAGGATATTTTATTGGAACAAATTGGAAAACATTTTGCCCTACTCTTCTTCTTCAAGGGCCTTCTTAAGGTCGTGTTTGTTAGAGATCTTAAGCTACTGAATTTTTATTTCAAGTTGATACCAGAGATGCTCGATAACCATATCCGAAGACTGCACGGGAGTTTTTAGAACTGTTGGGCAGTTTTTTAGAGTGCCCATGACCGCACATTAATGAGTTGTGTTTAGGATAAATGTCCGCGTAAAGCTTAATACTCGTAGCCGTACTGGTTCATAATATCGTCGATAAAAACCAAATTACCAAATCAAAGACTCGTTCGGCTTAGATTAGTACTCAAGAGCAAATTGTAGTCGTTTGCGTTTATTGCTTGTTGCGAGCAATTATTCTATGAAAATCGTTTGCGAAGCTCCTCCTTACTATTGAATCACTGACGGCAAACTATTATATTACATTTTAAACTCGTTGTTGATTTTTAGGGCTGATTTTCTTGGGTTTTCCTTCACTTTGGGGGTATGCTTCTTATTCGACCCGATTTTGACTTTATTAAATATTCTATTATTTTCATTATGCTTTTTCATGATATATTGAATGGTTATGCGACGTCTGTTCGTTATTTCTACGATTTCTGCATAACCTTTTCATCTTTTATGATAGTATGTATATTTACAATCCGCGTTCTTCCGGAGGTTGTAGCTTCATTTTGCTAAATTTAAGTCTGTTAACTTTGAAAACTTCAAAATATCAGTGTAATAACTTAAAAGGCAAAACATATTGCTTTAACACATCTCCTTTGCATGATTTGTGCACAAAAATATAAGCTAATGGTTGAGACCAATACTCCCCAATTATATCTTCAACCATAAGTGCTAAAACATTTGAATCAATTCTACTAGGCACGATTTTCATCACCATAATCCTTCAGACCTACAATTAGAACTTTATGTCTATCATATTTTAAATGGGTCTTCGGAGACATATCATCGCAAAAAATTTACACGTATTTCTGGTCACTCGTAAAGTCACGGCTTCGAAATTCCAGAGGGTTTGTTCTGATATACGTGCAAACAGGACTTCGTGGCCAACTTTGAATAAATTGTATCAAAACTCTTGGTACTGGCCAATTAAAAATGGGCTTTAAGTACCCGTAAGTTAAAGGGGACAAGAAGTTAACCACAGAGCTTTGGTTTTCCATTCCCTATATTATCTATTACCGTGAAGAATACAGTTACTGTTTGACAAACTGTAGCTCATACATGCAGCAATATGATGAAAGAGTGGGCCGCAATAGCGATCCACGAACTCAGGATAAGAGAACGACAACGAGGAAGCTTAAGACTAGCTGAATAATCCCGAAAGGAGTTTGTGAAGAGGCATTCTTGCCCAGCTTGGTCCTGCGAAATAATACCTAATGGCGGTCATGCAAGGCAAAATAACCCAGCCGGAGTTAAGGGTTTAGTACGTAGGCGTATTGCTACGCAAATCCAGTAATGTTAGAAAATACTAATTGGGCGTAACCCAGAAAGAGGTGTATCTTTTGCGGGCAATATGAATCGCGCACGCTGCCTTTCTAAGGCAGTATCTTTTGGAGGAGCAATATGGCAATATGTGAAGGAAATTCGTTACATAGCTCACCAATTTGTCTATTCTCATTATTTCAATAGGCAGATTGTTTCTTATTAGGGCCTCAATTTCTCCTTCTTTTTCCTCTAATTGGTTTATTATTTTTAATTCTTGCATCTTATTTTCTAGTTTAGTATCTCTTTTCTTAAGGCCAACTATTTCATAATTTTTCTTTTCTTAGGCGTCCTTTTACCTAAAGTGGCCATACTCGGCATACCTGTACATATGTTATAATGATATGTGTTCAATTACGAAAAATTAGAAAATGTTCATTTTTAACCGATGACATCCTATACATGCGGAATTATGGATCGCCGTCAATTAGCAAGCGATCGTCACGATGACACAGCACGATTTATCAAACAACAGCTATGTACGTCATTTGATGGACTTTATCTTGAAGCAACGTACATATATATCGGGTGATTTTTTAAGAGCTTGATAACTTTTTTTAAAAAAAAAACGCATAAAATTTGCAAAATCTCATCGGTTCTTTATTTGAAACGTTAGATTGGTTCATGACATTTACTTTTTGAAGATAATTTCATTTAAATGTTGACCGCGGCTGCGTCTTAGGTGGTCCATTCGGAAAGTCAATTTTGGGCAACTTTTTCGAGCATTTCGGCCGGAATAGCCCGAATTTCTTCGGAAATGTTGTCTTCCAAAGCTGGAATAGTTGCTGGCTTATTTCTGTAGACTTTAGACTTGACGTAGCCCCACAAAAATAGTCTAAAGGCGTTAAATCGCATGATCTTGGTGGCCAACTTACGGGTCCATTTCTTGAGATGAATTGTTCTCCGAAGTTTTCCCTCAAAATGGCCATAGAATCGCGAGCTGTGTGGCATGTAGCG
Source organism: Bactrocera neohumeralis (assembly GCF_024586455.1). NCBI lineage: Eukaryota > Metazoa > Arthropoda > Insecta > Diptera > Tephritidae > Bactrocera > Bactrocera neohumeralis. The sequence continues at coordinate 21,453,375 of NW_026089623.1, forward strand.
CCATCTTGTTGAAACCACATGTCAACCAAGTTCAGTTCTTCCATTTTTGGCAACAAAAAGTTTGTTAGCATCGAACGATAGCGATCGCCATTCACCGTAACGTTGCGTCCAACAGCATCTTTGAAAAAATACGGTCCAATGATTCCACCAGCGTACAAACCACACCAAACAGTGCATTTTTCGGGATGCATGGGCAGTTCTTGAACGGCTTCTGGTTGCTCTTCACCCCAAATGCGGCAATTTTGCTTATTTACGTAGCCATTCAACCAGAAATGAGCCTCATCGCTGAACAAAATTTGTCGATAAAAAAGCGGATTTTCTGCCAACTTTTCTAGGGCCCATTCACTGAAAATTCGACGTTGTGGCAGATCGTTCGGCTTCAGTTCTTGCACGAGCTGTATTTTATACGGTTTTACACCAAGATCTTTGCGTAAAATCTTCCATGTGGTCGAATAACACAAACCCAATTGCTGCGAACGGCGACGAATCGACATTTCACGGTCTTCAGCCACACTCTCAGAAACAGACGCAATATTCTCTTCTGTACGCACTGTACGCATTCGTGTGGTTGGTTTAATGTCCAATAAAGTAAACTGAGTGCGAAACTTGGTCACAATCGCATTAATTGTTTGCTCACTTGGTCGATTATGTAGACCATAAATCGGACGTAAAGCGCGAAACACATTTCGAACCGAACACTGATTTTGGTAATAAAATTCAATGATTTGCAAGCGTTGCTCGTTAGTAAGTCTATTCATGATGAAATGTCAAAGCATACTGAGCATCTTTCTCTTTGACACCATGTCTGAAATCCCACGTGATCTGTCAAATACTAATGCATGAAAATCCTAACCTCAAAAAAATCACCCGATATAATTCTGTTGGATGCTGTACTCTGTTGGGTGGCAAAAAAGACGTTTGCCGGACGCACACATTCTTCTTTGGATGGTGGATGGTGGTTACAGCATTCATTGGAAATAATATAAATCCACTGTAACGGCGTCACTCTCCAGACGATAATAGCAGAACATTCAGCATTTAGAGGAGTGAATATGGAAGTTGACAATAAATGGATCCTAGTTTCACCATTCATAATAATTTTTATACCCTGAACAGGGTATATTAAGTTTGTCACGAAGTTTGTAACACCCAGAAGGAATCGTCAGAGACCCTATAAAGTATATATATAAATGATCAGTATGTTGAGCTGAGTCGATTTAGCCATGTCCGTCTGTCTGTCTGTCCGTCTGTCCGTCCGTCTGTCTGTATACATACGAACTAGTCCCTCAGTTTTTAAGATATCGTTTTGAAATTTTGCAAACGTCATTTTCTCTTTAAGAAGCTGCTCATTTGTCGGAACGGCCGATATCGGACCACTATAACATATAGCTGTCATACAAACTGAACGATCGGAATCAAATGCTTGTATGGAAAACTTTCACATTTTACAATATATATCACGAAATTCGGTATATGTTATTTTCTAAGGCAACAATGTAATCTCCCAAGAAATTGTTCAGATCGGTTAACTTTCGCATATAGTTGCCATACAAACTGAACGATCGGAATCAAGTTCTTGTATGGACAACTTTCACATATGACAAGATATATTCACGAAATCTGGTATATATTATTTTTTAAGGCAATAACGTAATCTCTAAAAAACTTGTTCAGAACGGATTACTATAGCATATAGCTTCCATACAAACTGAACACATAGTTACTAACAGAAATGCACCTGTGAAGGCTATTTAGCTTCGGTGCAACCGAAGTTAACGTTTTTTCTTGTTTTTCATTGAGTTATAAAATTCATAAATATATAATCAAAATAATCAAACTTTAAACTTTATCTTTTAAAATTAATCGGAAAATCATAAGAGACCATTTTCATAGAGCAGTAAATTTCCTACAAAACTGTGAGTTTCATCATTCATAATAATTTTTTTTCATTGAGTTATAAAATTTATAAGAAATAAAAAATTTTCCCAAAAATAATCAAACTTCAACTGTTAATATCTTTTAAACGTTTGGGTTTACGAAAAAATCATAATAGACCTTTTTTGTAGAGCATTCAATTTCCTACAAAATCTAAGGAACAATATACTTTTTTAAGTAGTTGGAAGCGAGATATAAATTTTTCTAACTGATAATAAGAAAAAATAGAAAACTGTATGTAGGAGGACCTTCCCGTTACAATTAAAAACTCTTGTTTGGAGAGGCTTTCTTAGAGGTGTCTAGGAACCTATTTTTCCGAGTGCCAAACGAAAAAAAAGTTTTTTGTTTTGAATCACTTTAATATACATACATATATAAATAAATAAATATTTATAATATATAATCTATACTTAAATATATATGTATATAAATCTAATCATCAAACTTGCTAGAGGGCGGGCTCACTTTTTCAAAAATTTTTGTGCACAGATGCCCCTTGCTGCTGTCATTCTCTGTACCTACTTACAGCTTTATATATTTATTTAGTGCTTAGTTATGGCACTTTATATGTTTTCGGTTTAATGGCGATTTGTGGGCGTGGCAGTGGTCCGATTACGCCCACCTAAGAACTCGAAATTTTTTTGTACTAGGAACCCACGTACCAAATTTTATCGAGATATCTCAATTTTTATTCGTGTAACAGCTTGCATGGACGAACGGACAGGCAGACAGTCAATTGTATTTCAACTTTTCTCATCATCCTGATCCTTTATATATATAGTACATAACTCTATATCTATCGCGCTTAGTTTTAGGTGATACGTACAACAGTTAGGTGAACAAATCTATAATACTCTGTAGCAACTGGTTGCAAGAGTATAAAAAAATAACCGAGAAACTCGCCTATAATAAACCATTAGTACTATAGAAACTTATAAAAATGGTTGATCAATAAGATGTCATTTAACTACATATCGCTGCTGCTATGACAAATATTTACAAACGAAATTTTTGATGTAACATTGATTATTTGACAGTTTGTGACTCTTTTGTTATTGTTAAATTAATAGAATTGAACAATAAGTTAAATATTGAATTAAAACAGAAACAATAGTCTTTTTACCTCCCAATAAAGAGCGGAAAAATGCTAATAAAGCGTTGCAGCCCACTTACAGCGAGGCATCGAAATTAAGTGAAGACGGTACAACGTAGCGTATACGAAGATTGGGTTGTTAAGAAGAGAACATCATACGCGTATATTCTCCTGAAAATAAAAGATGATAGCGGATTAGAAGCATTGGGCTCAAGGGTTACGTAAAAAAGCCTGAAGCCTGCTTTTAGAGCTGAAAAACCAAGCGGATAACAGAGCCGAAGCGTCCAAAAGTGCCTTAGAGGAAGTGGTCGGTGAAATGGCTGAAAATAAATATTAAGAGCATGCGAAAAAGACGAAGCGGTACCCAAATAGTTATCCTATCCTATTGAGGTAGGCAAGATAAAATTCGGGTGGTCCATTTATCGCCTCCGGAATGCTCCTCTATTCCCCATTGCTTTAGGTCTCTCCTGTGGCATATGGCGCACAAATGTTGCAACCCCGTGGACAGGTCGTGCCTGTGTACATGTTGTGGAGCTGGTGGACATGTAGCGAAGTTATGCACTAACGATCCAAGCCGCATGCTTTGCAATTAAATTTATGTCGTTGCGCTGACGCACAAGGCCTGCTAAAACAGACAGCATTTGAAAAAAACATTGATGTCGCTTTATTAAGCAAACAATACTCCCACCGTTCGGAATGCACTTAGACCACAGACATAACCGGCAAGGCTGAAATGTGGCCATTTAACCCATTCCCCGACGGGTATTTAAATACCCACGCAACAGTGTTCACGCGAAAACTTGCGAGATTTTGGATATATAAGATTTTCAGTTTCCATGCATTTAACATATTTCCTTCCATATATAATATCTTAATGCGGTAGTTGTTTATAGCATTGTCGAAAAATTCAACGCCTTCCATCTGTTGACTATATTCGTGTATTATTGTAATAAGTTTTGGTCAATAATCGCCATTTTCCGAGAGTATCTTTTAATACGACACATTGGCTATGTGCAAAAAAGTTACTCATCAATGTAACTTCCTGTAGAATATAAAAAAAAAACAATCAAAAAGGAGTCATAGAATGGAATTGTTTGAAAATCTGGTTATTACTGAATTGTAATTCCAGCGCATTGCCAAATCGGATGTTCCCCGTGGTTTCATCTTCATTTCTTTCATGCCTAATAAAGGAGCACGATTGATGCTATTATCACGCGCAGTGGCAATTGCCAAATATCCTAGCATGTCACCTCAAATTGTGGATCGTAAAAAAGTTGTCGAATGTGACGTTATGGTGTTTTGATGTTTCAGCTTTGATAGTAGGGTTGATTCTCAAACTTGTAATTTTTATTACGACGCCATTTCGATTAATATTAGTTTTTTCATGCCGTCCACGTTCATCATTGTCGCTCCGGCTGTCTACGTCCACCTACCGTTCTTTGCATAGTAAAAACTTTCGTTGTCTATTCATTTGATGCGTTTTTTTATATATTTATATTTATTACACAATTTCAACATCCGCACTATTTCACAATTGAAATTTCACTTGCATCTACTTTGTAACACAATTGCTGAAAGTTACAAATCTGAAATTTCGCAGAACAACTTCTGTGACCTATATAAACAAAATATACGTGACATAAACTTTGTTTTGTTAGCTATTATGCTCCCATCGCCTCAATTAAGGATTTTGAAGACTTCCTCCTGGAATTTACTCTAGAAACCAGAGGCAAATCACCAATTATAATCGCATGCGATTTCAGTGCGTGGTCGAACTCTTGGGGTAGTAGGCGTACAAACCATCGCGAGCGTATGACGCTTGAATTCCTCGGCCAAACGAATCTTACGATCCTGAAGAGCGGAACGCAAAAAACCTTTCAAAAGTGAAACAAAAACTCAATAATCGACCTCATTTTTGCCAACGACGCTCTGAACAGGCACATTAAGTGGTTGGTGTCAGACATATTTACAAATAGTGACCGCATGGCTAATATTGCTAAAGTCTCACATGCCGGAAGGACGGAACGCCACAGCAGGAGCACATGTAAAAAACGAATCTAGACACAAAAAGAATTTGGTGCCGAACTTATTGAGGTGGTCTGGAGTTCAGCAAATATACAAGGCGAAGACCCCATGCAATTGGTATCCGCACTGCGAAAAGAATTGTTCACAGCTTGCGATGCAACCAGGCGTAGGACAGTACACCACAACAACGGAAAGCCATTGGTCGCGGTAAGAAGAAGTGTTTTGAAAAACTCTGTGAGGAAGAAAACGAATACCCCTGGGGAACAGCATCCAAAATGTGTACGTAAAAATTCAAAAATAAGGCACAACAACCCAAAAGCGCATATTTTATGATAAATGTCTTTGAAACTTTGTTTCCAAAACACCACCTTCTTTCTTATGCTAAACCTCGAACCGAAGTCGCAAAGCCACCACTGCTACTTAGTGATAAAAAAATATTATCCATAGCCGGAAAAATTAAAAGCAGCAAAGCGCATGGATTAGATGGCATACCAAACAGAGCCTTAAAGGAAGACATGACTTTGGAACCAAATTTATTCTTAAAAATGAAGGGTTATTTTCCGATCCATGGAAAGTCAAGTGATTGGTTCTAATTCCTAAACCAAAAAAGCCTCCGGATGAATCTTCATCATATCGACCTCTGTGCATGCTTGACCCTATTGGGAAAGTGTACGAAAGCATAGTAAAAACCGCTTGGAGTTAGCAATCCAGAAAGTCGGCGGATTATCAGAACGACAATATGGCTTTACGAAAAAGAGGTCCACCATTGACGCACTATACGATGTCGTTGACACCGCGAAATGCGTGGTAAGTGGCAAGCGACGGAAAGGCGGAACTAAAAATATTGTGCACTGGTCACCCTGGATGTGAAGAATGCCTTTAACTCAGCAAAGTGGGCAAACATAATCAAGGCTCTGTATGACATAAGCGCTCCTCAATATCTGATGGAAATTGTCATAAGTTATTTCGAAAACAGGCGACTGTCATTTGATAAAGATGAAGGCACCAAGAGCTACTCGATTTTGAGTGGAGTCCCGCAAGGCTCGGTACCAGGCCACTTTCTATGGAACATAATGTATGATTGGGTGCTAAGGAGACACCAACCGTAAGATATTAAAGTGGTTGCATACGCAGATGACCTTATTGTGGTGGCAGTGGCTAAACTCCTCGACGACCTCCGGAGCAAATGCAATGAGTGCATAAACGGTCTGCGCCAATGGTTCTCATCAATGAGTTTAGAACTGGCTAAGCAAAAGACAGAAGTCTTGCTCATAAGTACAAGAAAAGTGGAAGAAATAATATGTCTCACCATTGGAGAGTGCGAGATTCATTCACAGCCTCACCTAAAATATCTGGGAGTAATAGTAGACTCAAGGCTCAAATTTAAGGATCACCTAGAATACAGTGCAAGTAAAGTCAATAAAATCCCAAATGCCTTATCTAGAATGATGGCAAATAAAGGCTGCGTGCGTTCCAACCGGCGTTTATTGCTCGCAAAGGTAATGAGATCGGTTACGTTCTACACAGTGCACAGGCTGTCGGCGCTAAGAGTTATCAGTGCTCTCCGAACAATTTCAAGTGACGCTCCTGAAGTAATAGCCAGTATGATGCCCATTGACATCCAGCGTGACGAATACGAACGAGTATACAAATTACCAGAGCCATCTAAAGGAGCCAAAAGAGAAGAGAGAGTGAAAAGCTTAACGATATGGCAGCAGCGGTGGCAAACCTCACTGAAAGGACGGTGGACCTACAGACTAATACCGGACATCCATTCCTGGATCGACAGACGACATGGGGACCTGGATTTCCACCTAACCCAAATACTAAGTGGGCATGGGTGCTTTAGAAGCTACCTGTACAGATTCCAGCACGACATTAGTCCGAATTGTCCGACGTGTTCAGGGTGCTTAGAAGACTCTGAGCATATATTCTTTTATTGCCCTCGCTTTTTAAGTGTAAGGGAAAAACTTAAAACTACACTCGGTGGTAGTTTTACGGTGGAAAATTTGACGACACTTATGTGCCAGTCCACTGAGAACTGGAATGCTGTCAGCGATGCGGCAGCAACAATCATGACAAAACTTAGACATATAGAGCAGAATAGGCGTCCGGCAGTCCGTGCCATAGAGGAGACTTAATTGTCTTATCACTCCCACGAAGTAATACCTAATCAGGTGGTTCCGTGGGAGAGTCTGGAGTTGGGAGTAGGTTAGGTTTAGCGGATTAAAGTTCCGCACTTCGGCTTTTGATGCTTCCCCCTACTTAAAAAAAAAAAAAAAAAAAAAAAAAAAAAAAGACCTAATATATACATACATATAAATTTATAAATAGTATGTACAATACGTACCAATCTGTACATACACATATAGTACATCTGTATATTCAAAGACCATATCGGAAACTACCACGCAATACCTTTTGTTCTTGGTCACACAACCACAACCAAGATTACATACCAACATTTTACTCATATTACATGCACATGAGCACATATCGTGCATACGTAGTTAACAAGTGTATTGACCTCATTAACGAGTGCTCCCACAAACAGGGACATTCACATAAGTCCGTATATACATAATATATAAAGTCGAATACAAACTACATACAACTGCGCGAACGCTAAAACTGAAAAACGCGAATTTTATTAATTTTAACAGAAATTAAAGCTCGCATCAAAATATATCCGTTTGATTTAAATCGAAAAAAAATGTTTTATATATATAATGACTTTTCATCTAAATGAACACAGATTCAAAGGAATCTAAATCTCATCAATTTCTGAAAATACCAAAAATGATTTCGGACGAAAAACTTCCATGTACACCGGCAGAAGCTACACACTCGAAGCAAGGTGTTACAAAACAAAAACGGGTTAAAGATATTTCGTACGCTAAATTTATATCAGAGAGTGACAGCTTAATACGACACTGCACTCGATTCTCATATTCGCCGATTCAAGATAAATCTGAATCGGTACTAGATCATGAATCAAAACATTGACAATTTTTGGACACGTCTCCATGCGGCTTATGACGCCATTGTAGATACTGACGATTCAGATCTACCGGAAAATTTCGAAACCTCAGCTTACGTCAAATGTGAAAATTGCCTTGACCAATATGAAGTGACAAAAGCCATGATCTCTGATCAATTAAAATTGACAAAGTCAAATGCACCTACTCCACAACTGAGAGTAGAGCTGCCACAAATACAAGCCCAAGAGGCAAGTTCAGGCATTCACCTCAAAGTGTCAGCATGCAACACAGATATATTTCATGGAGGTTTTGAACAATGGGCGTCTTTTTGGGACATGTTTACGGCCGTGTACATAAACCATCCTAAATTATCACAATCGCAAAAATTGTATCACCTCCGATACAAAACAAAAGATCAAGCAGGCGTCATAGTAAAACAGTTCGCTCTTAATGACAATGATTTCAATTTTGCTTGGAAAGCTTTAAAAGAAGGATACGAGAATGAAAGAATATTGGTCGACAAACAAGTGACCATATTAATGAATTTACCAAAAATTCAGAAAGAAGCAAGTGAAGAAATCATAAAATTTCAATCCACTGTTACATATTGTTTGTCGGTTCTATCGACACAGAATATTCCCACAGACAATTGGGACCCCATACTGGTAAACATATATTTTGTGGGAGCAATTACTCTCTTCGCGAAGAAAGTGCCCAACGTGGCAACAAAAGAAAGATTTCTTAACTACCCAATATGAAATTGCGGAAAAGGTAGATAAAAAAATGGTCAGAACTAAAAACGTTCAACACGACCTAAATCGAAGCTTCAAGCTAAGAACAACAAGAACTTAAATCGGAGCTTTTTCAAAACGCAATCTTTCACATCCGAACAAAACAAACATACGTCATGCGAACTTTATAGAGGAGGGCAAAAACTCAAAACTTGCGATAAGTTTAAAAACTTGAATATTAATGAAAGGAACAACTTTGTCAGATCAAAAAGACTGCTTGTCCCATGCACACAATCTAAAGAATTGCGAAAGCAAATTCAATTGCATATATTGCCACAAAAGGCATCCTTCAATGTTGCACTTCGATAACTTTCCTACCCGCAACTCCCGAAACACAAAATCCCGAAATTTGCCAAGAGACACCATGCTGCTCAAAGGCATTAAAACTCCAACCGCTGCACAGCGATAGTCAAAGTAGGGTACTACTGCCCAAAGCAGTCGTCTCTATAGAACATCGAGGAGAACTGTTTAAGCTTAGGGCCCTAATAGACCAAGGACCAACGATCTTTCATAGCGTCTGGGTCTCAAAATAGGCTAAAACTGCCAACAAAACAAGCCAATTATGAAATTACGGGGATGGGCGGAAGAGTAGAACAAAACTCAAATAAAATCTGCCCCATTATCCTTATTTCCCCCGAAGCGGATAAGCGCATTCAAGGATATGCTATAATCTTACCACAACTTACGAACATTCTTCCAAGCTACCATATAAATAGCCAGCAATGGCAAAATGTTACACACCTAAAGCTAGCAGACCCCAACTGCAACACCCCCACTCAAATAGATCTTCTATTAGGCAGCGACCTTATACCTCACATTATACTAGAAGGTGTTGAAAAAATTTCAATCACATTCTAGCTCAGAATACCATCGGTCCATCATATTCGGTTGGATCCTACTAGTTTGGACTAGTTCCGGAACCAGTCACAACAATGACAACTCAAGTTAAGGAAATCGAGTATCTCAATTCACAATTGAGAAAATTCACAAAGCCACAACAACTCGTTCAGATAATGGTCGGTATGTAGTACGATTACCACTAAAACAACAATTTCTAGACACACTCGCCTTAGGTCACTCTGGCACCTCTGCAATACAGCAGTTTCTAAGTATGGAAAAAATCTGCTTAGAAAAGGTGAGCTAAAGAACTAGAAGAATACTTCCATTTAGATCACATGGAGGAAGTAAGCCCATGCGAAAAAATCATAATAGGCAAATATTACTAATTCTACTTGCCACATCATGCAGTAAAGCCTGACAAGAAAAAAACAAAAGTTAGAGATGTCTTTAATGCCTCGAGATCCACTAGCTCGGGGAATTCCCTAAATGATATTCTATTTACAGTAACCTTCGGCGTAAACCATGCTCCATACTTAGCTATTCGTACACTCCACGAACTGGCTGAAGACACAAAGTTAGAATTTTCTCTGGCAACACAAGTGTTAAAAACACAAACGTATGTAGACGATATCCTGTCTGGAAGCCACAGTCTTCCACTAGCATACGAGTCCTTATCTCAGGTAATAATGCCCTCAATACCGCAGGGTTTCCTTTAAAAAAGATTACAGCCAATCACCCAACATTCAACCCCGCCGGATGGCTTTCGCCAATTATGATACAAGCGAAAATTCTGATCCAAGAATTATGGCTAGACGGAACTGACTGGGACGAACAAGTGAAACATCTTCGCTTCTGGTCTCAGTTCGCTAATAATCTGAACGACATTTCGCAGATACAAATTACACGGTGGGTAAACCATTCCCCCGAATACAAAGTGGAACTACACAGCTTCTGTGACGCCTCTGAAAAGGCATATTGTGCCACTATACATATACATATGTGCGCACACAAAGCGATACCGCAACCACAAGCAACTTATTAGTCGCAAAAGGAAAAGTTGCGCCTCTAAAAACGTTAAGTGCTGCTACTAGCAAAACAAGTTTCCATGGTGCAGACCTACTTAGACATGGCGAAATACAAACTATATCTCTGATCTGATTCCGAAATAGTCCTAGCCTGTTTGGAAAAAGCCCCACATGCGTGGAAAACATATATTTCTAACCGAACCTCGCAAATACTTGACCTAGTGGGATCAGCCAAATGGCGACACGTAGCTAGTGCTGAAAATACTGCCGATCTAGGTACAAGAGGGTGCAAACCCTGCTACTTACCACCACCACGCTCTGGTGGAATGGCCCCCGATGGTTAAAAGAATCCATCGATTCTTGCACACAATCGCGAATGTGCAACATAATTGCCTCAGAAAGTCGAAAAATCGACACCTATCATACAATATTGGATGATAATGACCTCTTTGAACATTTCTCATCGTTTCCCCGAGCCCTCAGTGTAGTCGCCTGTATGCTCCAGTTAATAGATCTACTTAAACATAAACTTAAAGGAGCAACTTACCCCCAATGCGATACATTGACGCACCAAGCCTTACAAAAGGCAAAGGTCGCTCTTATCGCATCAACTGAAACGCGCTACTTTAGCCGCGTCATATCATTACTAAGAGGATTGAAGCCGATTGATAAAAAGAGCTAACTCTGAGTTCTAAACCCGTTTCTAGACACGAAAGATCTGCTTGGTGCCAATGGTCAGCTTGCTAGATCAAGCCTAACATAAAACGAGCGTCACCCCATAATAATACCTGAGAAGTCTCCATTTGCCGCAGAATTCCTGAATTACATTCACATATTAATGCTAAACGCCGAAAATTGTCTCATGCAACATTTGGTACGCCAAGAGTATTACATTCCACGTCTGAAGCCCCAAATCAAGAAATGCATTTTCATGTGCAAATCTGCATTATACATAAGCAAAAAATGCGAATGTAGATTATGGCTGCACTTCCACCTGACATTGTTCAACAACACGCCCATCAAGGTATCATCTGGCAGGTCAATCCTCTTAAGCGCTCCTCATACGCGTAGTTTATGGGAATCAGCTGTAAAAACCTTTAAATGTCATTTCAAGAATCTTGCTGGCAAACACAAATTCAATTATGAAGAATTCACGATATTGTTAAGTAGAATCGAAACCGTTCTCAACTCAAAGCCTCTCGCTGCACTCTCGCAAGACCCCTTAGACTTTGCTGCCCTCACGCCAGGGCATTTTCTTAAAGGAGGTCTCATTCGGGCGACAACCGAGCCAGGCGTAGAGTCGCCGTCCTTATTAAAAAGAAGGGAAAGAATTAAAATTCTTCACCACAATTTCAGCCGCCGTTGGAAAGAAGAGTATTTAAAGGACCTTCACAAAAGGTATAAATGGAAAATCCCGGAACAGGCGCCAAAGCTTGGAGATTGTGTCCTAGTTCACAGAATGACAGAGAATTCAATACGGGTCAGACGGTTATTTCAGAGTGGTTGATCTCCATACGCGAAATGGAACGCTAACCCGGCGGCTTGTTAAATTATGTTTCTTGCCAACTGCCGCTACTAACGAAAACGTAAATAATATCCATTCCTAAACCGATCCGATAAGCCGAGAAAAAGGAAATAAATGAACAACAAACCGATATCATAAGTTATAAATCGCAAAGAGAATTATAATAAGTATCAAAACCGCAAGACAAACGGAAACCCCCATCCCCATGCCAACTCTCCGTTCGGCTGCTACTGTGCCGCGCTCTAGGACTGTCCCAGTAGAAATGTCCCAAACCATCGCGGCAGCAACGGCGCCATTCGTTGCACGAAGTCCAACACGCGGAGCACCAGGGGTGCGAATCTGACACCTTGTGTCGGTTGTGTGAAAGACCGCATCATACTTTGCTGCATTTAACTTATTGTTGTATTCTGATTATTTAAGAATAACAAATGAGTAACAAACTGTCAAATAATCGGTGTTAACAAACTAATATAATATATGTATTTTACAAACTAACAAAAAAATAGAAAGAAAGATTATACCCTAAATACAGGAAACATAATCGTTGATAAACAATAAAAAATATATAAAACTTTAAGCGGCCTGAAGGCCGTCTTTGTAAAAATGAGTTCTACGGGAGAAAAAAAAAATGTATACACCCGGTGTTGAATCGACCAGGGTAATTTTTTTTAAGCGCGGCCGAAGGCCGCCCAGGCAAAAAGGAGTTCAACGCGAATAAATTTGATACACCCGGTGTTGGATCAACCAAGGTAATTTTTTTGAAGCGCGGGCGAAGGCCACCCACGCAAAAAGGAGTTCTACGCAAAACAAAGAATTTATACATCCCGGTGTTGGACCGACCAGGGTTAATTTTTTGAAACACGGCCGAAGGCCGCTCAGGCAAAAAGGAGTTCAACGCGAATAAATTTGGTACACCCCGGTGTTATTTTTTTTTGAAGTGCGGCCGAAGGCCGTCCACGCTTAAAAGAGTTCAACGCAAAAAAATTTAATACACCCCGGTGTTTGACCGACCAGGGTTATTTTTTTAATAGGTTGTTGATTCTCGTATTTGGAGTATAATCTGTTTACTTTATTTCTTTTATTTATTTTACAAATGATGTCGATGAAGTAACACTGATTATTTGACCGTTTGTAGCTCTTTCGTTATTGTTAAGTAATTTAATTTTAACAATAACAATAACAATGTACTATATAATGTAAAACGAATGTGTACAAACGAATTAGTGAAGAAAATACGTAATTAAGATGCAAACTCGTGCTTCAATGACTGAAATGATCGACAGAGTTTGGTTTGTACTTACATATATCATCCCCTAAACACTTATTTACTAGTGCACTTTTGTTCTATTTCATATACATATGTTTGTATATACTTACATGTATGTATATATAAGTATATGTACATATGTATGTTATATGTATAATGAAAATTCCATCGAGTACGTACATACAACAAATGTATGTATATATGTATGTACGTTCCCGATGAAATTTCCATGGTTTACGCTTCGAAAATTTGTAACATGCGCACATTTTCAAAGCTGATAAATTTTTTGCCACACATGATTCTAATCAGTCCAGCAGAAAATTGTTGTTGTTTGCTGTATTCGTAGATTTACTCGTAGATTTGCTTATAGTTTACCTAATCAACACAATCACAATCGTCGCAACGCCAGAGATAAAGAGATGTCCAACTCCAATTGACAAACGTCAAAACCTCCAGAGCTTTGACAGTTGATCGAGTTCAGGAGGTTTTGACGTTTAGCAATTGGAAACGAGCGATGGCCAGATTGAAATCTTACCAAAAAAATATGTAAACGGAGGGATTTGTTGCATCGTTCAAGACCACTTATAAAAAATGTAAAACAATGAAAATTAAATAAATTTGTGAAATTTTTGGACATCCCTTTATTCCTGGCAACGCTATGAACTGACATGATACGATTGCAACCGAAGCCAGCCGTAGATAGATTGATCAGAATCTCTTTTCTTGCTCTCTCGCTTGTCAGCTAACAGCGAACCCTGATCTGTTTTCTAAGCTGGCAACAAAATACAATCAGGGTCCCGTCACCCAGCAGTTAGTGAAAAAGGCGGGATGCCAGAAGAGCAGCGCTAAAACGAACTACCAAAATTAGTGCGTTGTTAAAATTTTTTTTAAATTAGATATCAGTTCAGTAGTGTGTAAAATTATTTATATAAGTTAACACAGTGGTTCACACCGCCAGCTAATTCCCACCGTTGGTCAATAGCTGGAAACTTTAAACCACCCAATTGCTGACACTGCATCAGCAATATCAGTTAGTGACTCCACACGCGCGTCCGTTCAACTGCTGACGCAGCAACTGTTGGCAACGTGACCAGGTACAGGCATAGGTTTAATTTAGACTTAAGAAATAATTTTTATTCGGTTTTTTTAGACAGCATTTAATAAAGAAAGACCGCGGACGTGAGTCCGCTAGTTTTTAAAAATTAAATCGATGAAATAAAAACTTAATTGGCGCCCGAGCAGGGACCAGCTGAAGTTTGAAGTCCGGTTCGCGTTGTGATAAAAATCAAAAAGTCGCCCGCGGAGAACGGCCGAAGAGAAACCACAGCAAATATACAAAGAACACACGGACCAAACGAGCTGGTCTAGCAACCCAACAACAGCGTTAGGATCCAATAGGAATAAAACGCACCCTCCATACGTGCGCAACGAGGGACCTTAGTAGAAAAAGCAAACGGGAGAACACCCCACGCGCCAGGAGGATAGTAAAGTAAGCATTAAATATTAAGATAATTTAAGATTGTAAAAGAAGAAAAAAGAAGTGGAAAAATTAGTAAAAATAGGAAAATTAATAATTTTTAAATATAAAGAAAAGAAAAGAAAGAAACCAACTTGCATTAAATATTGAAATAATTTAAGATCGTAAAAGAAAAGAAGTGGAAAAATTAATAAAAATAAGAAAATTATTAACTTTTAAATATAAAGAAAAGAAAGGAAAGAAACCAATTTACAAATGAAAATTTTTTTTTAAGGTAGTTTTAAGAATACTGAAAGATAAATCCATTTTTATACCAATAATAACGGGCTTGTACAGCCAATAATAAAATAATAAATATAAAAGCTGCGATTCACCACCTAACGGGGGACCCTCCAGCTTATAAAAATTAAATTCTCTGCGATTCACCACCTAACGGGGGACCCTCCAGAGAATTATAAACTATAAACAAAATAAGAACGGCTTGTACAGCCAATAAATTACAAGAACGAAAGAGCCGCGATTCACCACCTAACGGGGGACCCTCCGGTTCTTAATAACTACAGTCCAACTCTGCGATTCACCACCAAAGGGACCCTCCAGAGGATAAGGACATATAACTAAAAACAATAATATCCTCAAGATATCTAATAAAATTATGCCAACCAACCCTATACGACCCATACGACCTGCTGTGCTAAACGCACCCACCGCAGGCAATACCCAAACATCCCATCCTGTTCCAAATTCTGGCGAAATGAATTTGGAGCAATTAACCAATATTATAAGTGGTGTGATCACAAACATTTTAAGACAAGAAGGACGAAACATAGTCCAAGCTGCACTTAATCCAAACGCAAACTTTGCAAACTTAACTGACGTGACTATAGACCCTACACTGACAAATAACATCAACGACCTAGACAAAATCCCCGATGTGGTAAGATGTCTTCGTGAATTCTCTGGGAATCCAGGCGAATTCAGTTCCTGGAAGAAAAGCGTGGACAGAATTTTGGAAATATACGAACCTCAAAGAGGATCGCCAAAATACTACGGTATCCTTAACGTAGTAAGAAACAAAATCGTGGGCAACGCAGACATTGCCCTCGAATCATATAACACACCTTTAGAATGGAAGGCTATTTCAAAATGCCTTACTCTCCATTACGCCGATAAAAGAGACGTAGGTACCTTAGAGTACCAAATGACGTCATTAGTTCAGGGTAGCCATACTATTCAGGAATTTTACCAAAGGGTATATTCGCACCTATCTCTCATTCTTAATAAACTTGGTTGCATGGAAATCGGTGCTGAATCCATGCATTTACTCACACGAACTTATCGTGACAAAGCCCTTGACACTTTTATTCGAGGACTGAATGGCGATTTGCCAAGGCTCCTTGGCATGAGAGAACCCGTAGACCTCCCTCAAGCTCTTCACTTATGTCTTAAGTTAGAAAACCAGAAATTTCGTTCGCATTACGCGATCAATAATAATTCCCACGTTAGAAAAACTCAGGATTTTCGCCCACCTCTTCCGCCTAAAAAAGCCACCAACGAATTTTACCCACAATTGGCTTACATTCCTAAGCCATATTTATCTAAACCGAACTACGTGCCTCAGCAACGGCAACAACCAAATTTTAACTATAGCAATTCTCCAAACTTTCGGCAAACATATCAACATCCCGCTAGGCCACAACCCCCACGTCCTTTCGGACTTCCGCGTCCGGAGTCCGGAGCCAATGGATGTAGACCATTCCCTACAGACAAAAGCGGTTAACTATATGAATAGAAATGCACCCAATAACCAAGCTTGGAAACGACCGTCAAATTGCCCTCCACAAGTGCCTTTCAAACAACAAAGGAACTTCCATATAGAAACCGGTAGAGAAGATCTATATGACCAACAAGCCACATATGACCACCATGACGAACAAATCTTGACATCGACAAAGGAAGAATACGAAGCAATGTTAAACAACGAACAAATCGAACAACTAGTTCAAGAGAATAGCCAACCCGACTACATAGATATTAATTTTTTAGGATGAAAAGTTCTTCGTTGCCTTATATAGAATTTAGAACGAAGAACGGAAATTTTTTAAAAATACTTATAGATACAGGATCAAGCAAAAATTACATACAACCACAACTTGTAGCAAAACCAATTCCTAATGAAGAAGTTTTTTTTGCAAATTCCATAGCAGGAAAGATTCAAATTACCCATCATACAATAATTAATCTAGCTCAAATAGATAACTCGAATTTGAAATTTTTTATCCTACCAGGACTGAAATCTTTTGATGGTATTATCGGAAACGATAGCCTCAAACGCCTCAATGCAACTATAAACATTCGCGATGACATAATTAAATTCGGTAACGGTAAAGAAATAAGAATAAAACAGAAGCTTTCTCCTACAGTAAACAGTATTGACGTAAGGACAGAACATATGACACCTTCTCAGAAATTCCTCATTCAAAAACTTGCAAACAAATATTCTCAGTTATTTTCTGATCCAAATGAAAAACTAACCTACACTACTACCGTAGTAGGCGAAATCAGGACTTCTTCAGATACACCCGTTTACACTAGATACTATCCATACCCTATTGGCATGAGAGAATTCGTCACCAAGGAAATCCAAACCTTACTCAAAGATGGCATAATAAGACCATCACGTTCTCCATACAACTCACCAGTTTGGGTTGTTCCAAAAAAAGACGCCTCCGGCGAAAAGAAATTCAGACTCGTAATCGATTACAGAAAATTAAATAATGTTACCATTTCCGACAAATACCCCATACCCGAAATAAATGAAATTATTGCGCAATTAGGAAATAATAAATATTTTTCTGTATTGGATTTAAAAAGTGGATTCCACCAAATTCCTTTAAAAGAATCCGACATTGAAAAAACAGCCTTTTCTGTCAATAATGGCAAATACGAGTTTACACGACTCCCATTCGGGCTGAAAAACGCTCCTTCTATATTTCAAAGAGCATTAGATGATATTCTAAGAAACTATATCGGTAAAATCTGCTATGTCTACATTGATGACATAATAGCTTTCGGCGAAGATGAAGAAAGCCATCTCCAAAATATTGAACAAATATTTCGCACTCTGAAAGAAGCAAATATGAAAGTTCAACTGGACAAGTGCGAATTCTTCCGAAATGAAGTCGAATTCTTAGGCTTTATTATTTCACCAAGTGGTGTAAAAACCAATCCTTCAAAAGTAGAAGCTATACAAAATTTCCCATGTCCGAAAACTTTGAAAGACTTAAGATCTTTCCTTGGCCTTTCCGGCTACTACCGCCGCTTCATAAGGGATTATGCTAAATTAGCAAAGCCCCTTACTTCGCTCTTAAGAGGGGAGGATGGACGCATTTCAAAAAATTCATCCTGTAAAAAGCAGATAACTCTCAATAGCGCAGCACTAGAAGCCCTCAATAAAATAAAATCCTCACTCGTTTCAAAGGAAGTAGTTCTAGCATATCCTGACTTTAATAAAGATTTTCACCTCACCACTGATGCATCTAATTATGCTCTCGGAGCAGTCTTAGAACAATCAGGCAAACCCATAGCATTCATATCCCGTTCGCTAAGTAAAGCCGAAGAAAATTATGCCGCAAATGAAAAAGAAATGCTGGCAATAATATGGGCACTTAATAGTTTCAGAAGTTATTTATATGGTTCACCCAAAGTAATCATTTTCACAGACCATCAACCCCTAACCTATGCATTAAGTAATAAAAATTATAACGGAAAAATGAAAAGATGGAAATGCATCCTTGAAGAGTACAATTACGAAATGAAATACAAACCAGGAAAGACAAACGTTGTAGCCGACGCACTATCGAGACCTCCACAGACTGACGTTAACGCCCTAACGACTACTGACCATAGCGACGAAAGTTCCGCACATCAGCTCATCCCAGCTACTGAAGCACCTATAAATGCCTTCAAAAATCAACTATTCATCTTTATCGGTGACATAGATAACTATACGTTTGAAATACCATTTCCCTGTTTTCATAGACATACAATTACAAAACGAGAATATTCGACACAGGACATTATAGACATATTTAAACAACACCTTGACCCAGCATTACTTAACGGTTTATATACTACAGAAAACTTAATGGGAAAAATTCAGGAAGTATATCCACTTCACTTTGCAAATATCAAAATTAGATTCACACAAACCCTACTTCAAGACATCGTGTCAGAAACAGAACAGGAAGAAATAATTATTAAAGACTACAGTAGAGCTCAACTTGTTACAATAGACAACGGAAACGCAAAAATACAGGACGGTACACTAAGACTGATACACATCATTGACCTGGACCGTTACGAACATTTCCTAACAGAAACCTATGACGAGATAACAACTAAAATTCCTAAAGATAATTTCCTTTATCCTATCCTCAAACATGAAACCACCCAAACCTTTGAAATCCTTAACACCCTTAAACCCATAGAAAATAACAAAAGAAGAAGATCAATTGACATACTAGGAACGGCATGGAAATATATTGCCGGATCCCCTGATCATAATGATCTTAATATTATAAATGAGAATTTGAATAATCTTAACCAAAATAATAACAATCAATTAATAATTAACAATTTATATGAAAAACGCATAAACAATATAACGAATATTGTTAATAAAATGTTAAATACTATAAAAAAAGATGAAGATACAATCACAGAAGTTATGATAAACCTGCAAAATAGAATAAGATTAATCAAAGAAGAATTAATCAATATAAAATATGCCATTCAATGGGCAAAAAGGAATATAATAAATTCAATAATTTTAAGCAATGACGAAATCAAAATTTCAATTAAGAAACTTAAAGAGGAACAAATGCCTTTTAAAAACGCTGAAGAAGCATTAAAATTTTCGAAAATAAATGTATTAAGTAACGATACAATAATTTTATATATGCTAAAAATTCCACTAACATTATACGAAACATTTAAGAGAATAACTATAAGACCTGTAAAAAAGGAAAATAATACTGTAATTAAAACTGACTACAATGAAATTATTAAAGGAAAAACCACTCTGTTTGGAATTAAAAGTGAATGTGAAAACTTTAATGACTTATCAATTTGCAAAGAAGTAAATTTAGTTAATTTAAGTAATGAAGAATGTATAAATAGAATAGTAAACAGCCAAAATTCCACATGTACCATAACGAACGCGAATCACGTACCAATAATAGAGGAAATAAAACCAGGAGTAATACTGCTGAACCAATTTAACGGAAAAATAGAATCTGATGGGACAATTCAAGCAATAAATGGGACACATGTTGTAATATTCTATAACTCAACAATTAAAATCAACAATCAGTTATTTAGAAATAACGAAGCGAAACCAATTGAAGCTATTCCCGCAATTCTACAACCAGCGCCATTAGAAAAGGAACGCATCGAGTTATTATCCTTGGGAGCTCTAAAGGAATTGCATCTCACCAACATCAAACGAATCAACTTTCTCAAGAAAGCTACACTATCCATTGGCAGCTTGACATCGGTAGCTTTAATTACTACCATTATCATTTTCACCCTATTACGAAGGAAAAAAATTTAAATCAAGTATATAGAAAAAGAGTCAACAAAATCAAATACGAGGCAAGTTCCCCCTCTAGAAGATACCAAAGATATTCAAAATTATATTAAATTTAACGATTTACCTTTCTATTGATGATCGAGGACGATCATATTTAAGAGGGGAGGAGTTAACACAGTGGTTCACACCGCCAGCTAATTCCCACCGTTGGTCAATAGCTGGAAACTTTAAACCACCCAATTGCTGACACTGCATCAGCAATATCAGTTAGTGACTCCACACGCGCGTCCGTTCAACTGCTGACGCAGCAACTGTTGGCAACGTGACCAGGTACAGGCATAGGTTTAATTTAGACTTAAGAAATAATTTGTATTCGGTTTTTTTAGACAGCATTTAATAAAGAAAGACCGCGGACGTGAGTCCGCTAGTTTTTAAAAATTAAATCGATGAAATAAAAACTTAATTTATAGCTATATGAGTGATATAGGCCTACTGGGGAACCGAGCACTCAAACAAATATCGGTAACGCGCTATTTGCATACCTCAGTGGTAATGTGGAAACTGCAAAATGCCCAAAAGTTGTTTATAAAATGTCCAATCTAATATTTTTCAGCAGTGGCATCATTGGTAAATGTTATAAAAAATGTGGGTTTTGACAGCTCTCTCTCGAAACAAAGAGTCTCGTATCAAGTTATCTATGGTACCGCATACACGATCGTGATTGCCGAATAACAGATTGTTGGTGTTGCATCAGGTCAGTTGACGCTGGCGGCTACTCGAATTGATTAACAATGTTCTCTATGCTGAACTGAATTGATTTGATTGTGTTTTTGGCACGGCTGTTTGTTCTGATTTTATCACACTCGTTGCACTCTATTGAAACTTTGCAACCGAAACTGTGTCCGTGAATTAAGTGATCGTTTCCACTTAGGTATTGGTACTGCATATTACAACTTTATTCGTACAATAAAAGCAATTGGTCGCTTGAAAGCAAAGTTAATAAAATATCCATCAACCGACCAAAGCCAGCGAGCTACTATGGAGCAGTCTAGTCGTGCTCTTCCCTTTCCATTTGTGTTAGGGTGTATTGATGGAATGCATGTTCGCATTCAGCAGCCTAAAACTGGTAGCATAGGCTATTACAATTGAAAAGGAACATATTCAGTTGTTGTACAGGCAAGTATTATCTTCTTCATGTATATTTAACACTAAAATGTAACTTCAGTAAATGTTGGCAATAGCGGATAGCAAAATGCGGTTTACTGATGTATTCGATGGATATCCAGGACGGTGTCATAATGCGTCCATATGGCGCAACAGCCCAATACGACAAGCTATCATAAAGAAGACGCATAAAATTTCGCCACAATATCATTTATTGGGAGACGGTGCTTATCCTTTAGAGACTTTTTTAATGGTACCATACAAAGATAATGGGTATCTTACACAAGAACAAAACAGATTCAACTATGTACTAAGTTTGACAAGAGTCTTCATAAAGCAGGCCTTCGGTAATTTAAAAAAAAAAATCGGATCCTTAATTATCTTGAAATCCAGAACTTGGTATTGGCAAAGCACATAATAATGGCTTTTATGGTGAATATAAATAGAATTCCATTACAGTGTAAAAGATATATAACTTATCACAAAAAATTGTTAAAAAACATAAATTATACGGTATTGTTAAAAGACGTGTTAATAAAAAAAGGAATGAAATTGTACCAAACTTATATTGGAAAAAAATTAAATCTTATTAAAACTTGATTAGCAAAAAGAAGAAAAAGAGACTATAGCGTTCCTTTTTTCATTGTTTTAACGGAAAAGAGACCGGGAAGAAAGCGAAAGCAAGAAACAAAATCAAAAGGTAATTTCCATTTCGTCAGGCAAAATTCTGGGTAAGTGCTCCTCAATAAATTGCGAAGAAAATAAATACCACCACTATCAAAAAGATGGTCGTGATATATGTACCCTGCCAACCACGGCTACCCGCTTGTGACAAATATTGCAATACAACTACACATTTTTTCTGTATACACTAACACCAACGCACATTTTCGGGTTATTTTTTGTTTACCTAAATGCGATAAAAAAAAGTTTGTTTCATTTCTTGATTTATTTGAATGAGTGCGAAGGAGAAAACATAATTGGCAATAGTGACAATTGAAAATCCCAAAAAGGGTAATAAAAAAAATCGATTGAGAGACGCTTGTCGTTCGTGATCGTATCATCGTAAAGAAGGCTCGTACAACAAGAAGGTAAGTAAATTAATTTTATGTGATTTTTTAACAATATTTTGAAAATAATTACTTCATTTATTTGTATAGCATTGGAAATCAGAACTGAATTGGAAGTAGCAGCAGCAGCTATATCATCAGAAGCGGCAAATATCAATTGTTAAGTAAGTATGTAAAAAAAGTGTGTGTATTTTGAAATTGGACTGCGCAGTCCAATATAATACGCAAAAATAATTACATGCATATGTATTTTATGCGTTTACGGCGGCCTGCACAATCCAATATAATATGTGAAAACAAATGTTTGTTTTATATTTTAAATGATCAAATAATATTTATCTTTTCTTTCAGATGTTATTATTATTTTTATTTAATTATTCTTTCTTTTCAGATTTTATCACTATTTTTATTTAATTAATCTTTGCTTTCAGAGTAAATTCTATTTGTATTTAATATATTTTATTCTTTCAGATAATATTAATCTTTTTTTCAGATATTATTATCATTTTATATAATTAATCTTTCTTTTTCTTTTAGATATTACAAATTCAATGCAATTATTATTTATTTTCAGGTATTAATAACCTTTATTTTATTTCAGGTATTTGTCTTTTATAATCTTTTTCCACTTTTTATTTTCAGGTTTTAATAACCTTTATTTTATTTTAGATATTTGTCTTTTATTATCTTTTTTCAGATATTAATTATTTTTTAAAATTAAATGTATTTTTATTTATATATAAATTATAACAAACTTTATGTAAAAATGTAAAAAGTAAAATAAAATAAAAATTTAAAAAATTAAAAAGTTTTGTTTGAAATTTTAAGAAATTTTTAAAGTAGGAATCAAAAAATCCAACCTTGCATCAGCCGTCGATTGAGGATATTAGAGCAGGACCGATATACCTTTTTATATGACATTGCTGAATGAGCGCAACAAAGATGTATGATCACATGTATACGTACGAGAGTGGGACACAATTATATTGATCATTCAGCAATCAGCTGACTGATATTGGTTTGTGTCCTTACGAATTATGCGCAGGACAGCATTCTAAAGAACTTAAATCTTGCACAGGTGGGTTGCTGAATTTAATCGTAGTCGTACAAGCCTTGAAGACGGTCCACGTGAAGGACATCCAAAAAGCGCATCAACACCAGAAATCATAGCCAAAATACAGGATGTAGTTTTTTAAGATCATCGATTGACTGAGAGTGATTTAGTAGAGGCACTACACATCTCATTAGGCAGTGCGAGCCATATTTTAAGTGATATTTCGGGTATTAGAAAGCTGTATGCACAATGGGTGCCGCATTCGCTAACAATGGAACACAAATACTTTCGAATGCGAATGAAATGAAAGAATGCGTGTTGTGGTCGATCGTAACGTTGCGAGGTAGGCAGTCAGTTTTCCTTCCGCTGCGACACGGCATTCCTCGTTGTACCAGCCGTTTTTTCCATTTATCGAAAACCAAGGGTTTCAGTTGAAACGGTATGGAGCTTGAAATGCCGTCCCACAGTTCCCTTATACCGAGTTGTTGACGAGTGCTCTCAGAGAGCAAGAGTGCAAGCCTAGTAGAAAATCGTTCGGCTGTCAGTTGTGATTCGACGTCGAACCTTCCTTGTATTTGTTGACGTGCGTTTTTTGCTACACAGAGGCGGGTGCGAATCTTGGCTGCAACAAGATAGTGGTTCGAGTCGATGTTAGGACCTCGGAGCGCACGTACATCTAAAAACACTGGAGACGTGTCTTCCGTCCTTCACAACGTGATCGATCTGGTTGGTGGCTTTTCGATCCGGAGACAGCCAGGTAGTTGATGTATTTTCTTGTGCTGGAATCTAGTACTACAGATAATTATATTTCGGGCCCCGGCGAAGTCGATCAGCCTCAACCTCAAAAAATGTGGGATACGTTGTCATCGATGTGTCATCTGAAAACCGTGTAAGATGAAATGAAGAACTTCGAAAAACCGTGTAAAAAATTTGGAAAACTATAAAATTTCAGATATGCATACAAGTTGTCTATTCATATAGCACTTTATTGAGTGTTAAAACTTAAAATACATAATTCATACAGTTGAAAAATTGGGAGATTAAGCAAAAAAGGAAAGAAATCTGTTAATCCAGAATTAAGAACAGAAAAATTAGATACATAGCTACATAAGTAATTATTCGTCGCTACTTGATAACAAGCGCAATTGTTTGTAACGAGCTGGACTAAAGTCGGTATCGTCACTGAAAATATCCATTTCAGCAATGTAAATATCATGTGAACAAAATATGTATGTAGGTAATACTATGTTCGGACCGACAACGAAAACATGTTTTCGTGGGAAAAACTGGTTTTCGCACGAAAACTTGTGTTTTCGTCCATGTAAAATCTGTCAAACGAAAACACAGTTTTCGGTGAAAACTACTTGAAAACTTACATTCCACTCATTATAATCGGTGAATGCTCTAGTTTAATCGATGTTTTTGGAAGACATATTTTGCCGGCCCTAAATTGTCACTTGATATTTGTTTACACTCCATATACAAAAACAGCTGTCGCTTGATATTCTCATATTGGGGGGATTCTCTTGCTTTTGCAAAACCTTGCACGGTGCAGAAATTACAGAATTTTCATCTTGGTGCAACGGCACAATAACAAACACACGCAGAAAATTATTTGCAATGGCTATAAATATGTCAGACCAAAACCCGCGTTTATTTTCGTGCCGTCATATATCACTAGATTCTGCAATGGGTGCTCTTGGCCTTGCATAGGTATCGGTATAGGATTTTTGCATTTTGTGTCATCGTGCAATTTTGCAAGAGAAAGAGAATACCGCTATTGATAGTTGTCAGTGAAAACTCATTGAAAACACACATTGTCGGTCCGAACGACTTAGATTCCACAACATACAAATGTGTTTTCAAAATGTTTTCAATGTCGGTCCGAACATAGTATAAGAGTTATCGAATAAGGGGATTTCCCAGTTACTACTATGTATGTATGTTCATTTCAGCAATGGTGCTAAGTGCAGTAAAAACAAACACAATTACAAGACAGTAATTTTGAAACCGTACTAGATTAAAAAGTTTTTACAAACAATTTTTTTTTCAATCGTCAAATCCGTGTAAAAAGAAACTGTGTAAAAAAAGAGTTGGGTGTACTTGTTTATAAAAGAATAAAAAATGTCTCAAAATGTAAGGTTACAAAATTTTCAGTGAGTGTCTTTACTTCTGTGTCACCCACACAGCCGCAGTTTCTTTCATGCCTACCACTGTCATGCATTCCTTCCAAATATTTACATGCATGCTCTGGCTTACTTCTCCTTGTCCAGCGTAAACAATGTTTAAAGCTCTGACATTAGCTTTCAACTGTTGGAACCAAACAAGTTTCATGATCCTCGGCAAAGAGGGGCCAGGTGGTGTACTGCCACATAATAATTTTTGCCATTTTAAATTAATACTAAGTAATACCAAATTATGCTCTGACAAAATGTTGAAAAGAAACCAACATGCCTATTTTGTGCACTTGAGAAATTCAAAATATTTCTAATTTGTCTAAAGTTGAAATTTATCAAACATTTCGTATTCTGCGTCTGAAAAAAAAGCTCTTTTCTTTATGAGTTGTTAAGATGTCAAATGCTCTTGACAGTGCTCGTTATGAATTAAATATCTTTGTGCATGTTGTTATGAAAATGGAAGATATTTTACTTTTGTTATTATTGTTAAACGAAGATGAAAATTGTGAGAATAGGCAGTGGCGTAGCTAGGGACGTCTTGGGGGCAGCAAAGCGATCTTCGCTGTTTTTTAATATTCAGAAAAATATCTCAACAAATTCCTGAAAGGTGTGTCAAAAGTGTACAAGATATAGGGCGAAAATGGGTTTTTTCTATGGCTTTTAATAAGATGTCTTGTAAATTTACTATCAATTTCCTCAAAAACTGTATTGTGAGAATTTTGGAACTTCAGAATGTGCGTGGCTTCTAGTTCCTAAATTTTATATACTTAATATCGAAGATATTTTGTAAAAATTCACTTTTGTTCGAACCACCTCATGAAACTTGTAGGTAGGTAGATAAAGGGGGGCGGCATGAACATCCTTGGCCCCGGACGCCCGAAGTTGTAGCTACGCCACTGAGAATAGGAATCGCACGCGGCATTTAAAAAGAAATACCATAAGGTGTAGGTAACAATGTCAACTTGCCCATGAGTCACTCGTCCCTTTCGAAAAGTGCGCGGGCTGTAGCAAAACTTATTGTGAAGGTGAAGGGAGGAGAAATAAAGTTTCACAGTTCAACAGAGGAAGAAACTTTTATGAAAACGGGGCAAGTATTATTATAATACAAATAATAATATCCTAATTTAAGTTAATTTATTTGAAATATATTCCAGATTTTTTAGAAAATTTGGAATAAAAAGCACTATAGAAGCAATTGACTGCTCGCATATTGCTATCAATATAATTTGAATAGAAATCAGCTGCGGGAAAAGCTTTGCGAATTGAAGCTTTTACTTTTATCAAGATTGCCACAGAATATCCAAATATTTCTTGCTTGATAAATATTTGAGTTAATTTTCACTATTTTATTAATTTGTCAAGTGGACAAAATAGGGGTGTTAATTGATATATGTGAAAACTTACGTTGCAGAAGAGTGCATTTTAACGAATAAATATAATTTTAATTTAAATGAGCTGTTTCTATTTACATTATTTTGTTCAGCACACGTGTGGGGAAAAGCTTTGCGAGCTGAAGCTTTTACTTTTATTAAGATTGCCACAGAATACCAAAATATTTCTTATACCTGAGACAGACATGTAGTAACAATACCATATATAGTACAAATACCACATGAGTGTCATCAAATACCAGCAAAATACCATATGAGCAATGTAGTATTTTGATGGTAACAATACTACGATGTTTCATTGTGGTATTTGTATAAACACAGCTAAAAAACAGGTAACAAACTTTGCTAAAAGCTTTTACACAAAAAAATTAATTATTGAAATGGAAAACAAAATATTTTTCACAATTTTTCTTCCGGAAAAGCAAGAAATGCTTTATTTTATGTCAGATTTTGAGGGAGTATTTTAGCAAATCGTTTTTTTTTGTGATGAAAATACATTAACTTTATAGTATTTTAAATAATTGCACTTATTTTCTCCATAACACACATTTACAGATTTATTGTTTACAATTTTTTTGAAATATTTAATGCCTATGAAACAAAGGTAATATTTGAGTTTACTACATTGCCATGTGTGTCACCAACGTAGTAAACAGAATACCATGATACCTTTACTATGGTATTGTTACTACATGTCTGTCTCAGGTATTAGTAAACTCAAATACTACCTTTGTTTCATAGGCATAAAATATTTCAAAAAAAGATGTAAACAATATATACATATGTAGATGTGTGTTATGGAGAAAATAAGTACAATTATTCCAAATACTGTAAAGTTAATCTATTATCATCGTAAAAACGCGATTTGGTTAAATCTCTAAAATCCTCACATAAAATGAGACATTTCCTGCTTTTCCGGAAGAAAAATTGTGAAAAATATTTTGTTTTCTATTTCAATAATTAATTTTTTAAGCCATTTTGACAGAATATTTCGAAGAGCTTTTGTGTAAAAGCTTTTAGCATAGTTTGTTACCTTTTTTTTTTAGCTGTGTTAATACAAACAGAGAATATATAATATAGAGAAGGCTCACCGCGTTGCCAAACTTACGATATTTAATTTTTTGGGGGGGTACTCTCAGAGAATCTATATAAATAAAAATGAATTGTTGTTCGTTAGTCTAATTAAAACTCGAGAACGGCTGGGCCGATTGAGCTGACTTTGGTCTTAAAATGTTTGTCGTAGTCCAGGGTAGGTCTAAACGGTGAGCAAATACGGCAAAATTACGAGTAAGATAGAGTAAAACGAAAATTCCATTTTCCCATACAAAAGTTTACCACTTACTTGCTGTCAAACATTTGACGGTATTTGTACTCTCAGTTCCACTCGAATTGAAGAACGCATTAAAACAAGACTTTTGAATCGACAACATAATATCAACTTTGCTCATAACATCGTGTATTTAAATTTCAATTTCAAATTTCAAAATATATAAATATAATTAATGTGTTGACATGTTTGATGGTGCCAACCTTACAGTGTTACCAACTCTCAAAAATACTTTTATTATAATAACGGGGCACCTCTGCCTATGCAGACTCCACATTGCTCATTAATTACTAGATATAGAATACTACATAGTTTGCCATATATCGTAAGCTAGAAGCTGTCTTTTCAGCAGTTTAACAGCGCAGTTTTCATTTATATGAAAATTTCGAAGAGGCAACATATACCATTTCCAGATATGCCGACGGCATTTTAATTTTGGTAATATGAAAATTAGAAGAGCGAGTTAAGACGGTTGTGTTATATTATAAAAATAAAGTACATTTTCAAAATAACATTTAATATTTAGTATAATATTGTTAATTTATAGAAATATTATGCAAATTGGGTTGGGAAGTCTTAAATTTAATAAACTTATACAAGCATAAATCAAAATATCATTTCTCATTTTAAATTTATTATTTTAATTGGTATATAAAAGTTATGCCACAATTATTATACAATAGTCCAAATATATAATTTCTTATTTTTCCCAGAAATACATTTGTAAAAAAAGGATCTTTATCCTTTGTTATTATCTTATTTTTTCCAAAGGTACATTTGTACACAAAAGGATCTTTATCCTTTTTTTATGTTCCGCACAAAAGATTTAAGGAGTTCAAGAGCTCAAAACGTGCCCTACATCAGCTACCTACCCGACGGCATTTCGCAAATGATAAAATAAATTTTTCAAGAGCTCAAAGCATACGCTAGATCATCTCGAACCTACCTACCCTACGCTTTGGGGCAAACGATTATATCATGATAGCAAATGCCCACATACAGATTTGGCAATGGCAATAACAGTTAGTATTCTATAAATTCTATCCTGTCGAGATGCCCTGTAATAAGTGTATCCGAACGTTCCATTGTTTTGTCATCTCATGTAAAAAGCACGTGTATTCGAACGTTACATTGTTTTGTACATACATTTAGAGCCATTTTGCTGCGCTCCCACTTTAACATCCTTGGTTTTGTCATCTTATGTTAAAAAAAAGAGACATTTAATTGGAGAAATAAGAAAGTAATAAGTAAGTTATAAGTGTATCCGAACGTTCCATTGTTTTGTCATCTCATGTAAAAAGCACGTGTATCCGAACGTTACATTGTTTTGTCCATAAATTTAGAGACTTTTTGCTGCGCTCCTACTTTAACATCCTTGGTTTTATCATTTCATGTTAACAAAAAGAAACATTTAATTGGAGAAATATTGAAATACTGCTAAAAGTTATTTTCTTCTAGCTGCTTACAATGCCGAGGAAAAGAAAACGACCTGACATAGGTCGTCGAAGTCGTGTAAATGTGCAACGAGCTATTTTACGCTCCAACCGCACTAATGACCAGCGAGATGCTGATAATGATAACAGTCGTACAAGTATGGGAGAATTACGTTCAAGAGTAAATAACTATCAAGTGGATAGGGGGAGAATGGAACAAGTTCGTGCACATCGATCACAACAGCAGCGAGCACGGGATAACGAATTTAATCGATTCCGCAGACGCAATGCTCCTGTAAACCTCGAACGAGGAGCATTTTCCTACGATCCCGAATTTGATTATAGTGCCGACAAATCTGTGACGATTGGAGAAATGTCAATCATTTGTCAACATTGTAAAGTATTAAAGTACAGTGAACCTGCCTCAATTGGTTCCACCACCTGAACCGTTACACTCATTAGTTAATGGGATGGAAATTGAGTCCAAACACTTCTTGGCTAACATCCAAAAATATAATAATTACTTCTAAATGACATCGTTTGGTGCAACGCATATAGTACAAGACGGGTTCTTGCCTACTTTCAAGGTAGTATACCATAATTGTCTTACTGAAATTCTAATTTGTATTTGTATCACAATTAATTTAACCAGTTCTTAAACAATTACAGATACAAGGACAAATTCATCACCTACTGGGGGCAATGCTGCCAGTGCCAGATGCAGATCATAAATTTTTGCAAATTTATTTTATGGGCAATCAAGATGTGGAAGTTGATACACGTTGTGGTCATAATCCAACCGTCAAGCGAATCATTGTCCAACAACTGCAAACATTTCTTCACGAGAATAATGAATTAGTGAAGATGTTCAAAATGACACTGGATCGGATGCCATCAGACAGCCATAATATTGTAATAAGAGCCGACAAAACACCTGCTGGAGAGCATGCAAGGAGGTTTAATTCACCGACAATAGATGAAGTGGCTATTGTCGTTGTTGGAGAGAATTTGCAATCAAGAGATATTGTACTTTATCGCCCGAACAATGAATTGAAACGTGTATATGAAACGCATAGAGCTTATGATGCTTTACAATACCCATTAATTTTTTGGCAGGGAGAAGATGGGTACCATTTTAATATCAAAATGGTTAATCCAACAACAGATAATTAGATTATACAAAATAAAATATTTTACTTACTTCCAGGTGCTGATACACACAAAAAAGTCAGTGCCATGAATTATTATGCATACAGACTCATGATCCGTGAAGGTGAAGTAAATCACATTTTGATGTGTCAACGGATCTTTCATCAGTATGCAGTGGACATGTACGTCAAAATTGAGACTGAAAAATTGACATACATCCGTCTTAACCAACAGCAGCTTCGATCTGAAGAGTACATTCATCTTCGCGATGCAATCAATGCTGACGGCAATGTAAATAATGTAGGAAGAATGACAATTTTACCGGCCACTTACATCGGAAGCCCGCGCCACGCCACGCGTACGCTCAAGATGCGATGTCTTATGTCCGAAAGTATGACCGTCCAGACCTATTTATTACATTCACCTGTAACCCACAATGGATTGAAATAAAAAAAGAACTGCTACACAACCAAACACCACTTGATAGGCATGACATCACAGCCAGAGTTTACAAGCAAAAATTAAAATCTTTAATGAATTTCATTACAAAGCATCGTGTGTATGGCCAAGTACGATGTTGGATGTACTCTGTTGAGTGGCAAAAGCGTGGTTTGCCACATGCTCATATATTAGTCTGGTTGGTTGACAAAATAAGGCCAGAAGAAATTGATTCCATTATTTCAGCCGAAATTCCTGAGGAAACGGTTGACCCAAAATTGCATACGATAGTAACTAAACACATGATACATGGACCTTGCGGAGTTTTCAACAACAGCACACCCTGTATGATCGACGGCAAGTGCTCCAAACGGTACCCGAGAAACTTGCTTGCTGAAACCATCTCGGGAATCGATGGTTACCCATTGTATCGTCGGCGATCAGTTGAGGACTGTGGACGATCTGTAGATGTCAAGATAAAAGGACAAGATTTTCATGTAGACAATCGTTGGATTGTGCCGTTCTCGCCCATATTGTCCAAAACTTTTGAAGCTCACATCAACGTGGAATTTTGTAACTCTGTGAAATCCATAAAGTACATTTGTAAATATGTTAACAAATGTAGCGACATGGCCATGCTCGCAGTAACAAACACAAATGATGAAGTGTCTCACTATCAGATGGGTCGCTATGTAAGCGGCAATGAGGCTATTTGGCGCATATATTCGTTTGCAATTCATGAAAGACATCCCACTGTATTGCATTGGCAGTTCATTTAGAAAATGGACAACGAGTGTATTTCAACCCAAACAACGCTGTGCATAGAGCGGCACGTGTGACCACATTGACAGGTTTCTTCTCAATTTGTGCAACTGATCAATTCGCTCGCACTTTGCTGTATGCTGATATGCCGCGCTACTACACATGGAATGCATCATCAAAGTCTTTTCAGCGTCGTAAACAAGGAACACCACTTGAAGGATATGAAAATGTATTTGCCACAGTGCTATAGGCCGTATATATACAGTACATCCTAATAACGATAAATGTTATTATCTTAGATTGTTATTGGTGAATGTTCCTGGCCCGACATCTTTTCAACAATTGGGAACAGTTGATGGACATCTGTGGGCGACTTACCGTGAGGCGTGTCAATTATTACGGTTGCTTGAAAACGATTCGCATTGGGATGATACGCTCAAGGTTTCCGTGATATCTTCATCGCCGCATCAAATTCGCACACTGTTTGCGATTATAGTATCGACATGTTTCCCCTCAAATCCGAATGATTTGTGGATGAAATATAGGGATGACATGTCTGAGGATGTGTTGCATCGCGTGCGTTGTGAAACTTTGAATCCTACACTGGAAATTACGGCAGAGATTTACAATGACACATTGATCATAATAGAAGATATGTGTTTGTTGATGGCAAATAAAGTATTGTCGTGTTTGGGCCTGACAGCACCCAATCGTGCTATGCAACCATGAGTTGCAAAGAGAACTTCAGTATGATACTCAAGCTATGACCGAAGCAGTTCGCACAACTGTTCCGCAATTGAACGAAAAACAAAGGATTTCGTACGATCGTTTAACACAAGCTGTAAACAGTGGGTCTGGGGGGATTTACTTTCTTGATTCTCCTGGGGGTACTGGGAAAACGTTCCTAATTTCATTGCTATTAACAAAGATCCGATCGCAAAATGAGGTAGCCCTAGCGTTGGCTTCATCTGGAATAGCAGCAACTTTATTAGAAGGCGGACGAACTGCACATTCAGCCTTAAAATTACCATTAAACATGCATATCAACGAAACGCCAGTTTGCAACATTGCCAAAAATAGCGCTATGGCGAAGACTCTCCAAGTATGCAAATTTATAATTTGGGACGAATGCACAATGGCCCACAAGAGGACGCTGGAGGCACTGGATAGGACGTTAAAAGATTTACGTGATAACCAAAACATTTTTCTTCCAGTAATTCCTCGATCGACTGTTGCTGACGAAATAAACGCATGTCTAAAATCATCAAATTTGTGGCGGCACGTAAAGACACTACAATTAACTACTAACATGCGAGTGTTTTTGCAACAAACTGCGACTGTGTTTTCGAAGCAGTTGCTGGTTATTGGCAATGGTAAGGTCGCAGTTGACAGCTCGACCGGATTAATGACTTTTCCCACAGATTTCTGTCTCTTCACAGAATCGAAAAAGGAGTGTTTTTCTGGACATTAAACAACAATATAAAAACCACGATTGGCTAAGTGAACGAGCAATATTGGCAGCAAAAAATAAAGAGGTCGATGATCTCAATGCTACCATTCAAAATTTCCTTCCAGGAGAGTTGTTTACGTACAAATCAGTTGACACGGCCACAAACCAGGATGACGTAGTCAACTATCCTACAGAATTTTTAAATTCATTGGAATTTCCTGGATTACCACCATATAATTTGAAATTAAAAGTAGGGTCAGTTGTCATCATGCTGCGTAATATTAATCAACCTCGACTTGGCAATGGAACGAGGTTTGTTGTGAAGAAACTCATCAATAACATCATCGAAGCTAAAATAATCAAAGGAAAATACAAAGGAGAGGATGTCTTAATCCCACGAATACCTATGATTCCAACGGATTTGCCATTTGATTTTAAGAGGTTGCAATTTCCCGTGCGTATGGCGTTTTCGATGACCATAAATAAATCGCAAGGCCAATCGTTGCAAGTTTGCGGAATAAACTTAGAGTTTCCCTGTTTCGCACATGGACAATTATACGTTGCGTGTTCGCGTGTCGGAAAACCTACATGCTTATTTATTTACGCACCGCAAAAAAAAACTAAAAATATTGTCTGCCAGAAAGCACTATATTAATTAACTGTATATGATCCTAACTGTGGACGGATGGAGTCATGTGTAGAAGTTCACGCAAGTGAGGAAAGTTCTCTGATCGCCATTCACTTGGGAGTGGCCAGAAACGATTCTTTTACACATGGCTCAAGCAGCTCACTACTTCCGGTCTTTGACCAAGTATCCTCTGGGTAGCCTAAGAACATCCGTTCGATGGCGAGCTAAAGTGAGAAGGCGAAACATTCCCTACAAGGGTTGTGCGCTGGGTTTGGGACCCGCCACGTAAAAAACACCCCCAGTGAAGAGCTACAACCAGCCTCGGATGAGAGACCCCCCTTTTGATGACGACCATGGCAAACGAAATAAGGACTACGAATTGAGGGCATGCACCTGGAATGTCCGGTCCCTTAATTGGGAAGGTGCCGCTGCCCAGCTGGTTGATGTCCTCGTAAAGACAAAGGCTAACATCACCGCCGTCCAAGAAATGCGATGGACGGGACAAGGAAAGACACGAGTAGGTCCTTATGGCATTTACAATGGCCATATAAAGGAGCGCAAGTTTGGTGTGGGATTCGTGGTGGGAGAGACTCCGTCGCCGAGTACTATCATTCACTCCGGTGAATGAACGTCTATCCACAATCCGCATCAAAGCGAGGTTCTTCAACATATCGCTGATTTGCGCCCACGCTCCGACGGAAGAGAAGGACGATGTGACCAAAGATGCCTTTTATCAGTGCTTGGAGCGCACTTATGAAGGCTGCCCCCGCCACGATGTCAAAATCGTGCTTGGCGACTTTAACGCCAGGGTGGGCAAAGAAGGTGTCTTTGGCACTACGGTCGGTAAATTCGGCCTCCACGACGAAACATCCCCTAATGGGTTGAGGCTGATTGACTTCGCCGGGGCCCGAAATATGGTTATCTGTAGTACTAGATTCCAGCATAAGAAGATTCATCAAGCTACCTGGCTGTCTCCGGATCGAAAAACTAACAACCAGATCGATCATGTTGTGATAGACGGAAGACACGTCTCCAGTGTTTTAGATGTGCGTGCGCTCCGAGGTCCTAACATCGACTCGGACCACTATCTTGTTGCAGCTAAGATTCGCACCCGCCTCTGTGCAGCAAAAAAACGCGCGCCACCAAACACAAGGAAGGTTCGACGTCGAGAAGCTGCAATCACAACAGACAGCCGAACGATTTTCTACTCGGCTTGCACTCCTGCTGAGAGCACTCGTCAACAACTCGGTATAAGGGAACTGTGGGACGGCATTTCAAACTCCTTACGTACAGCTGCAACGGAAACCATTGGTTTTCGGAAAGCGCAAAAGAACAGCTGGTACGACAAGGAGTGCCGTGTCGCAGCGGAGAGAAAACAGGCTGCCTACCTCGCAACGTTACGATCGACCACTACACGTGCAGGATGGGATAGATACCGAGAGTTGAAGAGGGAAGCGAGGCGCATTTGTAGACAGAAGAAGAAAGAGGCCGAAATGCGTGAGTACGAAGAGCTTGATAAGCTGGCCGACAGGGGTAATGCTCGAAAATTCTACGAAAAAATGCGGCGGCTTACCGAAGGTTTCAAGACCGGAGCATACTCTTGTAGAACCCCCAAAGGTGATCTAGTCACTGATGCCCAGAGCATAGTTAAATTATGGAGGGAACACTTCTGCAGCCTGCTGAATGGCAGTGAACGCACAACACCAGGAGAAGAAGAACCCGGTTCCCCAATCGATGACGATGGAGCAGACGTTCCATTACCCGACCATGAAGAAGTTCGAATAGCAATTGCCCGCCTGAAGAACAACAAAGCGGCAGGGGCCGACGGATTGCCGGCCGAGCTATTCAAACACGGCGGCGAAGAACTGATAAGGTGCATGCATCAGCTTCTTTGTAAAATATGGTCGGACGAAAGCATGCCCAACGATTGGAATTTAAGTGTGCTATGCCCAATCTATAAAAAAGGAGACCCCACAATCTGCGCCAACTACCGTGGATTAGCCTCCTCAACATCGCATATAAGGTTCTATCGAGCGTATTGTGTGAAAGATTAAAGCCTACCGTCAACAAACTGATTGGACCTTATCAGTGTGGCTTTAGACCTGGCAAATCCCCGCAAAACTAATACGGCTGTGTAAACTGACGTTGAGTAACACCAAAAGCTCCGTCAGGATCGGGAAGGACCTCTCCGAGCCGTTCGATACCAAACGAGGTTTAAGACAAGGCGATTCCCTATCGTGCGCACTGCTTTTGGAGAAAATAGTTCGAGCCGCAGAACTAAACAGAGAAGGTACCATCTTCTATAAGAGTGTACAGCTGTTGGCGTATGCCGATGATATTGATATCATCGGCCTCAACACCCGCGCCGTTAGTTCTGCTTTCTCCAGGCTGGACAAGGAAGCACAGAAAATGGGTCTGGTAGTGAACGAGGGCAAAACGAAATATCTTCTGTCATCAAACAAACAGTCGTCGCACTCGCGACTTGGCTCTCACGTCACTGTTGACAGTCATAACTTTGAAGTCGTAGATAATTTCGTCTATCTTGGAACCAGCGTAAACACCAAAAACAATGTCAGCCTAGAAATCCAACGCAGGATAACTCTTGCCAACAGGTGCTACTTCGGACTGAGTAGGCAATTGAGAAGCAAAGTCCTCTCCCGACAAACAAAAACCAAACTCTATAAGTCACTCATAATTCCCGTCCTGCTGTATGGTGCAGAGTCTTGGACGATGTCAACAACGGAAGAGTCGACTTTGCGAGTTTTCGAGTGAAAAGTTCTGCTAAAGATTTATGGTCCTTTGCGCGTTAGCCACGGCGAATACCGCATTCGATGAAACGATGAGCTGTACGAGATATACGACGACATCGACATAGTTCAGCGAATTAAAAGACAGCGGCTACGCTGGCTAGGTCATGTTGTCCGGATGGACGAAAACACTCCAGCTCTGAAAATATTCGACGCAGTACCCGCCGGGGGAAGCAGAGGAAGAGGAGACCTCCACTCCGTTGGAAGGACCAAGTGGAGAAGGACCTGGCTTCGCTTGGAATATCCAATTGGCGCCACGTAGCGAAAAGAAGAAACGACTGGCGCGCTGTTGTTAACTCGGCTATAATCGCTTAAGCGGTTTCTACGCCAATTAAGAAGAAGACGATCCTAACTGTGTTGTATTTAATTTAAGCAAAGATTTGTTTATCATGTTCACAGTCCAGAAACGAGCACATCCAAGAAAAATTTAATTTTTTGTATATGAAGTGTATAAATATAAATAAATGACTTAATATGTATATAATATGTGCATTTGGATCCTTAATGTCAACGTGTATTAGTAACTCTTTATTTCCATCAACTTGGCTCCATCTACTTGGGAACCACTTGGCTCGCCAGGACATGATAATATGGTGGAAGTAGTAGGCGACTCGGACAAATCTGATTCGATCAGAACATTATCAATGTTGAGCTGCTGGCTGTCTTCAATAACATCAATATCTACCAGAAAATTCTTGATGTTGGGCTTTTGGCTGTCTTCAATAACTTGAATGTCCTGTATGTCTTCGGCCGATAAATTTAATTCACAGAATGTCTCCTCAGATGATGAAGATGGCATTGTAGAAACGTGTTTTGGTTTAGATAGCAGCTTTTGATTTACTATATTGTTTTGTACTTTTGCCCTGTTCACGCGTATTATTCGTTCTACATTCTTACCACACTTGGTACAAAATCTGAAGGTAACAGCGATTATGTTGTAGCATTCGTCGCATCTTAATAATAATTTAATACAATCTGGACAGTTATTACTTTTTTTTGCCGTTCCATCCACTTTTTACAAAACGGACAATGCATTTTAAGGAGTTGAGAGATATATAGCTTCACTATAACTATATTATAGTTGTTTGAATTCTTTATTTTCTCGATGACAGATGTAGTTCTTCTTCTTTTCCTAACCATGGCTATCGTCAAAAAAAAAAAAACGGCAGAT
Organism: Bactrocera neohumeralis; assembly: GCF_024586455.1. Classification (NCBI taxonomy): domain Eukaryota; kingdom Metazoa; phylum Arthropoda; class Insecta; order Diptera; family Tephritidae; genus Bactrocera; species Bactrocera neohumeralis. The sequence goes on from NW_026089623.1 coordinate 21,491,948, forward strand.
GTAGTTTGATAGTTATAGTGTAAATATTTGTCAGTATTCACTCAAAAAAAATTTTCTATGGTAAAATGTCACTTGAAATGTTAACGTCTCTTTGCTGTGCATCTATACTATAAGTCTTTAATATTCCTAAAAATCTAAAAGCAACAAATTTCAATAAAATTAAAAAAGTATTGTGTCGTGTGTTTGTGACTTACTAAATATGCCTCCAATAATTAGGCGGTGCGAAGTTCGCCGGGTCAGCTAGTATATAATATACAAGAATGATAGAATACAAGATTACGACACTAGTTTACAGTTAGTTTTTTTCGGTTTAGCTCTTGACAATTCTTACAAAAACAAATACATTGTTCAACAATTTCGTGACGTAACAGTTTTGCGTTGAGAAGAACAAGCATAGAAATGCATACAAATTGTAAACAGAAAAGTAAACACTTTTTGAAATTCCCAAAATAATATTAATTCATTCGTCTTTGAAGGAAAAATTTCAGTGGAATTTTAGAATATTGTTGCGAGAAAATATGTACATATATAATTAGTTTTAGGCACACCCACAATAAATAGAGTAGCATGTGTGGAAATTGTTCAAATGAAGAAAACCAGTTAAGTGTACTGTTGTATTTATTTAAATTTCTAAGCATAAATATATTAATTTTTAAAATGAAATATGCAGTGGCTTGTTGTAATAATTATTATGCAATTGAAGGATCGAAAACGAGTTTTTTTCAGTTTTCCGGCCGATTTAAAAGTTGCCAAAAAATGGGTGTTATTTTGCAAAAGAAATGATATATTTAATACTAAATTAATAATTTCACAATTCTTTTATCATAATTTCATACATCTGATACATCTGAACTTATAATATAGGTATATATTTATATACAACACAAGAAACGTCTTCTCCATTTGAATCACAACTTAATAGACAATTTTATTATCAATAGGCCGATATATTTCTTTAGAAATGATTCAAATCTTTTCACTCAACAATATTCAATCGCTTCACTAAAACTTTTCATTAAAATCGAAAGAATTAATTATATTTTGCGAATTTACAAAAGTGTTTACTTTTCTGTTTACAATATGCAAGCCATTTGACAGTTTTTCACTCTTGTTCTTCTCAACACGGAACTATGACGTTTCGTAATGGCGGTCGTCGTAATCTTGTATTCTATCATTCTTGTATAATTTAGAGAAGGTTCACCGCGTTGCCAAACTTACGATATTTCATTTTTGGGGGGGGTACTCTTTTCCATTAGTGGATTTCACCGCAAAAGGAGGGGTACTGTTTTCTATAAGCGGATTTCACCAATATTTAACAGGAGCGTCGAAAATAGCAGAATTGAGCATTTCCACTGATAAATGAGAAAAATGATGCTAATTTCAATGTTTAGAAATGTACGCTTACAGATTTGCATATTTACATACAATGCGCAAACAACTATGGATATCATTTATAGATATTATGGTAAATATACATAAGTATGTATGTACATATGTGCAATTTGGCCCATTTAATGATGAATTCCATTAAATCTCTTGAAACGTATAACAAAGTCATATTTGTATTATTACTTATATTAATATTAATTAATATAATTATAATTAATATAGATTTGTTAAGTTATATATTTAAATACATACATATGTACATATGTATTTATTTACTTTGGTCATTAGAAGTTTTGATAAAATAATAAAAGACCAAGTCATACGCATGTAATTATGGGTACATGTAAACAGATTTTAAAAACCGTACGCATAAAGTTCACATACATATGTATGTATATGTAATTTTGTGTTCATGTTAACAAATTTGAAAGAATCATTCGCATAATATTTGTAAATTTGTCAACATACAATTTTTATATAAATATATACACCTATTGTTTCATACATAAACTCCGTTGTCACGGACAACCTATGAGCTGTGCCGGAAAAAATAAACGAATGGCCGCCGTTTGTCACCGCTTCCCTTGCCGTTGTACAGCTCCGCCAACAAACCAGCGTAAATATGTATGTTTGTGCGTGAGCTTGCATACATATCGACGCAGCTGCATAAAAATATTTCAGAATTACAAAATATTTTTTACATTCTTTGACAAATACAGTCAATCCCGGTTATGTACCACAATCAAAGATACAGAATTTTGTGGTTTGTTAAAAATAAAAATGTAATATGGTACATAAGCTTGTACGGATACTTAAGCGAGTGGTCCTTAAAATAATAACTTCTATGTATTTCAAAAAAACAAACCGTGAGATGCAGTGTTATAAAGAATACTATTTTCAAAGAATACGAATATTTATTAATTGAGTTTTCCAAAGAATTGTTTGTCCAAGTGCATTTTCGCTAACGAAAATGCAACAGTTAATAAAATGTACCACTAATTCCACTAACGAAAATGCAACAGTCAACAACTCCGAAGAATTTTAATAATTTGTATTTATTGTTCATTCAAGTGCATTTCCGCTAACGAAAATGCAACAGTTAACAAAATGTATAATAACTTTATTAACTGTATTACTTTGCAAAATGCACAAGACACATTTCCTAAGAATTTTTACGCAAGCATTTATTTTTAAGTTATTGCAAGAAAGCAAAATAATAGTATTTAAGAAAGCACAAAATAAAACGGAAGGCTGATTATCGATTAAACCTTCAACTCAGTTGTTTAATTTGTCGTTGTTCATCACTTCGGTGAAAAAAGTGGCGCAGTCGGTAGGATACCCGTGTATTCTTGTGTGTAAAAATTTAAAGTCAAGTTACATAAGAAAGGATATTGAATATTTCTATATTCGTAACGGGTAGAAAAAAAAATATGAACAACGAATCCTTTGAAACATACAAAATATTTTTGCGAAAACGTTTAGTGAAAGTGACATTTGAACTTCATAAGATTGAAGAACGAATCCTTTAAAACATACAAAATATTTCTGCGAAAACGTTTAGTGAAAGTGACATTTGAACTTCATAAGATTGAAAAACTCAACAACAACATCAGAAAGTGATAATCCGATTAACTATATTATATATTATTATTATTATTATTAACTGTATGTAACTGATAAAATTAGCATAGAGTAAGAAATTGAAAGAAAATTAAAATATACGTCTGGAAAACAAGAAATCAAAAAGTTGCAAGAGTTCCTACATAAAGTAACCTTGATAAAAACCCAAGCAAAGAAACATTATTTAAAACATATTATTAGAGAGAATTTCTTTTTTCTTCCTCCCGAACCTATAAAAAAAAGGGAAATAAAATGGCAGTACCAGCTCAAAACATTCTTACTATAAACCCTTTAAAATATCTTAATAACTTACCTGAATTCTGTGGCGACTCAAGAGACCTGCAGACATTCACCACACTTATTAACCGAATACACCCACACCTACAAACATATGACGAACTGTCCCAACTAGTTTTTCGGAATTAATAAAATCAAAGCTAAAAGCAAGAGCAAGACAGGCAATATAAATAAACTGCCACGCGACCTCATGGACAGAGATTAAAAACATACTACAGAATAATTTTGGGGATAGACGTTCTTGCGAAGAACTCTTTGACGAATTACGAAGCGTGACCTTTAGAACAAACACTTTAGATTTTTACAACGACATGAAAACCAGGTTACACAGGTTAAATAACAAATTAGTAACCATTTTAGGAGAAACCGAAGCAACTAGAGAGAGTGCGATGAACAACAAGCGCACTGCCCTCAATATCTTTAAAAACAAACTTCCTGAACCAAAGAAATCAATCCTTTTCTGTAGGAACCCAGAAGACTTGGAACATGCTATGGACATACTGTTCCAAGCCGGGTACGCACATACAGGGAACAATAACGTGAACAACAGCTCAGAATTTAAAACTTATTCAAGTAATAGGAATACTGACTATAGAAACAATACTCAATACAATAAAAAAGACAGTAGGAATAGAACACAATACGGGAATTCCCAACAACTAGTCAACAGAAGGAACTTCCAACCAATGCCCCAAAATAACGGAAGAAATTACCAACAATCCCAGCCATACCAACAAGCAAACCCACAAAACCCTAGTCCTCAAAACCCATCCTTCCAGAGACCAAATTTCAGAAACCAACCGGAACCTATAGACATAGGAAAAATAGAAGTGGCTGAAAATTTTCAGGAATCAGCCTCAAGAATAAATTACCATTTATAATAATAAAAACAAAGATAGGTTTTATAAGACATATAATAGACACAGGCGCAACAAACTCCATTTTAAATCCGGGTATCTGCGACCCCAAAAGAATTCATCCAACTAGCCCACTTTTAATTAAAACTCTCCAACATCGAATTTACGTTGACAAAAAGGCAATAGTACCCATGTTCGAAGAATTTATCGACATTGGAACTAATAAAAGGAGGATGGCGTCATATGTAGAAGTTCACGCAAGTGAGGAAAGTTCTCTGATCGCCATTCACTTGGGAGTGGCCGGAAACGATTATTTTACATATGACTCAAGCAGCTCACTACTTCCGGTCTTTGACCAAGTATCCTCTGGGTAGCCTAAGAACATCCGTTTGAAGGCGAGCTAAAGTGAGAAGGCGAAACATCCCCTCCGCAGGGTTGTGCGCTGGGTTTGGCACCCGCCACGTAAAAATTCTACCAATCAAAATTAGCAAACAGCCTCGGATGAGAGACCCCCCTTTTGATGACGACCATGGCAAACGAAGTAAGGACTACGAATTGAGGGCATGCACCTGGAATGTCCGGTCCCTTAATTGGGAAGGTGCCGCTGCCCAGCTGGTTGATGTTCTCGTAAAAATAAAGGCTGACTTCACCGCCGTCCAAGAAATGCGATGGACGGGACAAGGACAGAGACGAGTAGGTCCTTGTGACATTTACTACAGTGGCCATATAAAGGAGCGCAAGTTTGGTGTAGGGTTCGTGGTGGGAGAGAGACTCCGTCGCCGAGTACTATCATTCACTTTGGTGAATGAACATCTAGCCAAAATCCGCAGCTAAGATTCGCACCCGCCTCTGTGCAGCAAAAAACGCACGCCAACAAACACAAGGAAGGTTTGACGTCGAGAAGCTGCAATCACAACAGACAGCCGAACGATTTTCTACTCGGCTTGCACTCCTGCTCTCTGAGAGCACTCGTCAACAACTCGGTATAAGGGAACTGTGGGACGGCATTTCAAACTCCTTACGTACAGCTGCAACGGAAACCATTGGTTTTCGGAAAGCGCAAAAGAACAGCTGGTACGACAAGGAGTGCCGTGTCGCAGCGGAGAGAAAACAGGCTGCCTACCTCGAAACGTTACGATCGACCACTACACGTGCAGGATGGGATAGATACCGAGAGTTGAAAAGGGAAGCGAGAGGCATTTGCAGACAGAAGAAGAAAGAGGCCGAAATGCGTGAGTACGAAGAGCTTGATAAGCTGGCCGACAGGGGTAATGCTAGAAAATTCTACGAAAAAATGCGGCGGCTTACCGAAGGTTTCAAGACCGGAGCATACTCTTGTAGAACCCCCAAAGGTGATCTAGTCACTGATGCCCAGAGCATAGTTAAATTATGGAGGGAACACTTCTGCAGCCTGCTGAATGGCAGTGAACGCACAACACCAGGAGAAGAAGAACCCGATTCCCCAATCGATGACGATGGAGCAGACGTTCCATTACCCGACCATGAAGAAGTTCGAATAGCAATTGCCCGCCTGAAGAACAACAAAGCGGCAGGGGCCGACGGATTGCCGGCCGAGCTATTCAAACACAGCGGCGAAGAACTGATAGGGAGCATGCATCAGCTTCTTTGTAAAATATGGTCGGACGAAAGCATGCCCAACGATTGGAATTTAAGTGTGCTATGCCCAATCCATAAAAAAGGAGACCCCACAATCTGCGCCAACACCGTGGGATTAGCCTCCTCAACATCGCATATAAGGTTCTATCGAGCGTATTGTGTGAGAGATTAAAGCCCACCGTCAACAAACTGATTGGACCTTATCAGTGTGGCTTCAGACCTGGAAAATCAACAACCGACCAGATATTCACCATGCGTCAAATCTTGGAAAAGACCCGTGAAAGGAGAATCGACACACACCACCTCTTCGTCGATTTCACAGCTGCTTTCGACAGCACGTATCCTCGCAAAACTAATACGGCTGTGTAAACTGACGTTGAGCAACACGAAAAGCTCCGTCAGGATCGGGAAGGACCTCTCCGAGCCGTTCGATACCAAACGAGGTTTCAGACAAGGCGACTCCCTATCGTGCCATTTCTTCAACCTGCTTCTGGAGAAAATAGTTCGAGCTGCAGAACTAAACAGAGAAGGTACCATCTTCTATAAGAGTGTACAGCTGCTGGCGTATGCCGATGATATTGATATCATCGGCCTCAACACCCGCGCCGTTAGTTCTGCTTTCTCCAGGCTGGACAAGGATGCACAGAAAATGGGTCTGGCAGTGAACGAGGGCAAAACGAAATATCTCCTGTCATCAAACAAACAGTCGTCGCACTCGCGACTTGGCTCTCACGTCACTGTTGACAGTCATAACTTTGAAGTTGTAGATAATTTCGTCTATTTAGGAACCAGCATTAACACCACCAATAATGTCAGCCTGGAAATCCAACGCAGGATTGCTCTTGCCAACAGGTGCTACTTCGGACTGAGTAGGCAATTGAAAAGCAAAGTCCTCTCTCGACAAACAAAAACCAAACTCTATAAGTCACTTATAATTCCCGTCCTACTATATGGTGCAGAGTCTTGGACGATGTCAACAACGGATGAGTCGACTTTGCGAGTTTTCGAGAGAAAAGTTCTGCGAAAGATTTATGGTCCTTTGCGCGTCGGCCACGGCGAATATCGCATTCGATGGAACGATGAGCTGTACGAGATATACGACGACATCGACATAGTTCAGCGAATTAAAAGACAGCGGCTACGCTGGCTGGGTCATGTTGTCCGGATGGACGAAAACACTCCAGCTCTGAAAGTATTCGACGCAGGTACCCGCCGGGGAGGCAGAGGAAGAGGAAGACCTCCACTCCGTTGGAAGGACCAAGTGGAGAAGGACCTGGCTTCGCTTGGAATATCCAATTGGCGCCACGTAGCGAAAAGAAGAAACGACTGGCGCGCTGTTGTTAACTCGGCTATAATCGCGTAAGCGGTGTCTACGCCAATTAAGAAGAAGAAGAACTAATAAACCAATAGAGTTTTATATAATAAAGTTTCATAACTTTTTTGACGGTCTAATAGGTAACGATATATTGAGACCAATAAAAGACAGGCACAGGCCCTAAATGCCTGTATCGATTATAAAAAGAACGAAATAGAGATCGGTAACAAGACACTCACTATGCACTTCGAAAGCGAAAACTTAAATGAAAGAAAGATAGTAGTACCAGATGACTCTGACCTAGTATATTATAAGGAAAAAAACAGCGGAAACATTGTAAGAAAGGGAATTTTAAATGTAAGAAATCAAGAAGCAAAGATAAACTGACTATCTGAAACCAATCGGGTGACTACGCAAAAAGTAGATCACGAAAATTTTAACATAATCGAAAATAAAGAATCTAAACCATTGGCTGACCAAATTAGAATAGGACACTTGAACCCCGAGGAAAGGTCACAATTGTTGCAAATAATAAAAGAATATCGTAATATTTTTTACCAGGAAAATGAAGGACTTTCATTTACTTCAGCAATAAAACATAGAATTAGAACTACAAACAACATACCTATATTTTCTAAGTCATATAGGTACCCATACGTACATAGGGAAGAAGTCACAGATCAAATCCAAGAAATGTTAAAACACGGGATAATTAGGAATAGCAATTCTCCCTACTCAGCCCCAATTTGGATCGTACCAAAGAAGGCCGATGCCAGCGGGAAACCAAAGTGGAGACTTGTAATTGACTATCGTAAACTGAACGAAGTAACGATCGATGACAAGTTTCCCATCCCGGACATAGACGAGATTCTTGAAAAACTGGGAAGAAGCCAGTACTTCACTACACTCGATCTGGCGAAGGGTTTCCACCAAATCGAGATAGAGGAAGAAGACATCCACAAAACTGCATTTAGTGTCGAAGGAGGGCACTATGAATTTCTGCGAATGCCTTTCGGACTAAAAACAGCCCCTGCAACGTTCCAAAGATTGATGAATAATCTACTCCAAGATTATATCAACAAAATCTGCATAGTATACCTGGACGATATAATCATATTTTCAACATCCTTACAGGAACATATGAACTCACTTAGACTTATATTCGCAAGATTACAGGAGGCAAATTTAAAAGTCCAGCTAGATAAATCAGAATTTCTAAAAAAGGAAACAGAGTTCCTTGGGCACATAATTACAACGGAAGGAGTCAAGCCCAATCCTAAAAAGATAGAATGCGTTGTTAACTTCCCAATACCCAAAACAGCAAAACAGATCAAGCAATTCTTAGGGCTCACAGGCTACTACAGGAAGTTCATAAAGGACTACTCGGCTATAGCTAAACCAATGACTAGGTGCTTAAAGAAAGATTCACAGATAAATATAAATGACTCGGACTACGAAAAAAGTTTTAACACCCTCAAGACCCTACTAACACATGATCCAATATTAACATACCCAGACTTTTCTAAAACATTTACATTGACAACGGACGCGAGTAATTACGCTTTGGGAGCGGTACTTTCGTAAGATAATCATCCAATATGCTACGCCAGTCGCACCCTTAATACGCATGAAACAAATTATAGCACAATAGAGAAGGAATTATTGGCAATCGTATGGGCTACAAAATATTTTAGGCCATACCTTTTTGGTCTTGTTAAGTTTATAATAGAGACAGATCACAAGCCATTGACATGGTCACAAATCTCATTTCATTATTCAGAGAAAGAATGAACCAAATTCAATAAAAACAATGAAAATAAAAATATATGTTAGGAAATTTATGGAAAATTGATTAAGATTATCTGAATACGATTATGATATTATGCAAGAGTTCGACGCTTTGTCCAATATTTTGAGACTTAAAATTGAACCCAGCATTAATAGAGACACTAGAGTGCGACAGGGGAACGATAAAAAGTAATGCTACTTCATCAATTAATATGTTTAAAAATCAAGTAGTTATAATGAAAACTACCTCTGGATCATTAAGAATAAAAAATAAATCTGCTTTTAAAAATAAAAGAAGAATAATTTCTATGAAGGAAATGGACAGGGAAACAGCAATTACAATACTAAAGAATCATTTCAATCCAACACAACTGAATGCTATTTTTATCGAAGACGAATTTTATACTATGTTTAAAACTGTTTACGAAGAACTATTTTCAAATAACCCAAATTTTAAAGTACTTAGATCTACACTCATGACGGAAGACATAGAAGACGAAAATCGATTAACTGAAATTATTAAAAACGAACATCTTGACAAAAACCATAGAGGAATTCAGGCAGTATATAAAGAATTAATTACGCGAATTTATAATCCTAAATTAAAACAAAGGATAACTCAGTTCATAAATAACTGTGAAATTTGTAACTTAGAAAAATACGATAGGAAACCCCCGAAGATTACAAAATTGCAGAAACTCCATCCAAACCTCTGGAAACATTACATATAGACGTATCTTATACTTTAGGTAAGAAACTTTTTATGACAGCAATTGATAAATTTTCGAAGTTCGCGTTAGCATTTCAAATAAACGGTAGGAGTTGGGAATTTAAAACAAAACTTTTGCTGATAATCAATACTTATGGGAAAATAAATAAAATTGTTGCAAGAATTTTTGAAAAAGGAGAACATAGATATTCACTATACTTCCAATAGTAACCATACGTCTAACGCCGACATTTAGAGACTACACAACACAATCAATGAGCACATACGCTTGTTAAGGCACGATAAAGAAAACAAAGACGAAAGTATAGAAGATAAAATGATAAAAGAATAATAGGTTTTTATAATAATACAATGCATAGCACGACCGGCATCAAACCGATTGATTTTGTAAATGGCAAAGTACATGAAGATAGATACAAAAAAATGCATGATCTTATAAATCTAAGAAAGAAAAGTACATTCAGAAGTTAATTGAAAACCGGAAGGATATAGAATTAGAAGGCGGTCCAAATTACATTAGAGAGATAAGAGGGGGTAAAAATCACAGAAAATACAGGAAAATTAATGCTGAAAAAATAGATGATGACCACTTACAGATACAGAAACTGGACATAAATATTATAAAGCTCACGTTAGACCTAAGAAGAAATACCAAGACAAGAGTAACCCCAAAATCAAAGCTACAATTAAATAAATGTAATTTTTTTTAGATGATTAAATGGATCATAATGATGGCAACACTTACCCCAACATTGAAGACTCAAACTGTCGACTTACAGGACGTATCGAACAATAATGGATACATACCGATAAAAACAGGAGAGACTAAAACTGTAGAACACTACATAAAAGTACTACACATAATAAACACCACAGAATACGAACGAACTATGGAAATAATCAAAACCAACATTGACATCCTAAAGATATCCAGCAGCGAATCAAAAAAATTAATAAATACAGTAAATAAGAACTTTATGCTATTAAGAGCAAAAATAGAAAACCTTAACCCACATTTCCGAAGGAAACGGGCTCTCTTAAACATTATAGGAAAGGGTCTAAAAATTATTGCAGGTACAATGGACAGTGACGATGAAGAACAAATAACTAAAACTCTTAAATTACTACATACGAACGAAGAAAACTTAACTAACGAAATGAACAAACTAACTTACATATATAAACAATGTCATGAACTCCCAAATCCAGAATATAACTAACCACATAAACTATCAGCAAAACATTATCGGGGACTACTTAATCAAAGTCAAGAATATTATAGGGAATAAAATTTCAACCATAGAGGACAAGATAACATTTATAGAGCACATATACCAGATTAACAACGACATCTCACTCCTACGTCATCACGTAGACGACATAGGACAGATTATTTTCTCCGGGAAACTGGGAATCATCCCCACAGATATTCTCAGCCAAACCGAACTCGAATTAATCACAGACTTCGACAGTTATACCAATATTAAAGTAGCCATAGCACTTCACGAAGGTAACATTATAATAATTCTCTCTATACCACAATATTCGCAAGATTCACTATCCATGGTGACATTCGTACCCATTCCTGACAAAAATAAAAAATCCATAAAGGTCAATCACTCTGATGTTCTCATAGTTTTAGAAAGCAATATTTATAGCACATATATTAAAAATAATCTAAAAAGAAATCTTATAAAAGTTAACGATGATTGTTTAAACAAAATATTAAACTTTGAAGAAGCTAATTGCAAAATGCAAACATGAAATACACAAGAGATAAGCGAAATAATTCCTGGAGTACTTCTTAAACACCTTAACAGCACAATATCCCATAACTGCAACAAAGCTAAATTAAACATTTCAGGAAATTACTTAATCAAATTCGAAAATTGTGAAATAAACGCGTTAAACAAGACTTTTACAAATGTCAAAATAAAAATACAAGACATGTTTATTCTACCTAATATCATTACAAAAATTAAAGACAATAGTAATACAACACTAGCAGACATAAAAATTGAATCTTTATATCGGAAGCAAATAGAATACGAAGAAACACTGAAAAATATACTATATACAGATAAGAACTCAAAAATACTTAGTTTTGGTATAGATATCTCAATTATTATATCAATATGTATCTTAATTATTTTTATATACCTCTTTAAGAATACAAAAACATATATTCCAAATGTACAATTAAAAAATGAAACTACTATAAACAATCCGGCAAAGATAATATAATTTCGTCGGAGCCTCAAACTAACGGTGGGGGTGTTATAAAGAATACTATTTCCAAAGAATTTTAATACGAATATTTATTAATTGAGTTTTCCAAAGAATTGTTTGTCCAAGTGCATTTTCGCTAACGAAAATGCAACAGTTAACAAAATGTACCATTAATTCCGAAGAATTTTAATAATTTGTATTTATTGTTCATTTCCGCTAACGAAAATGCAACAGTTAACAAAATGTATAATAACTTTATTATTATTATTTGTATTACTTTGCAAAATGCACAAGACACATTTCCTAAGAATTGTTATGCAAACATTTATTTTTAAGTTGTTGCCAGAAAGCAAAATATTAGTATTTAAGAAAGCACGAAATAAAACGGAACGCTGATTATCGATTAAACCTCCAACCCAGTTGTTTTATATTTTTCGTTGTTCATCACTTCGGTGAAAAAAGTGATATCCACATCAACATTGAAACATTGAAAAATTAAAATTAACCAATATACATACATATTTACGTATGCGCATTTATACGCATATACATACTTATAGTATATACATATGTACGTACATACATCGCGTACTTATCAAAATTTCTTTTTCGTGCTCTTTTTGAGCAAATGTATGCAGATGCAATTAACAAAACATTTGCATACATACTCACATATTTAATATTGACATATTTACGAATATATACAAAATTTTTTACTTATTTTCCGCGCATTTCGTTATATTGCATATGCATACGTATTACATACATACATATGTACATATGTGACAATTGTGCGAACAAAAAGAACACACAAACATTACGCATAACTACATGCATATAAATATATACTACATACATACGTATAATTTTGCGTTATTGTTATGTTCCTTCGTTTTTACATTCTTATCTCAAAAGATACACGTAACTAGAATGATAGAATACAAGATTACGACACTAGTTTACAGTTAGTTTTTTTCGGTTTAGCTCTTGACAATTCTTACAAAAACAAACACATTGTTCACTGTATTGTACTGTTCGTGACGTAACAGTTTTGCGTTGAGAAGAACAAGCATAGAAATGCATACAAATTGTAAACAGAAAAGTAAACACTTTTGGAAATTCCCAAAATAATATTAATTCATTCGTCTTTGCAGGAAAAATTTCAGTGGAATGTTTAGAATATTGTTGCGAGAAAAGATATAAGTAGTTTTAGGCGCATCCACAATAAATAGAGTAGCATGTGTGGAAATTGTTCAAATGAAGAAAACCAGTGAAAGTGTACTGTTGTATTTATTTAAATTTCTAAGCATAAATATATTAATTTTTTAAAATGAAATGTGCAGTGGCTTGTTGTAATAATTATTATGCAATTAAAGAATCGAAAACGAGTTTTTTCAGTTTTGTTATTTTGCAAAAGAAATGATATATTTAATACTAAATTAATAATTTCACAATTCTTTTATCATAATTTCATACATCTGATACATCTGAACTTATAATATAAGTACCTATATATTTATATACAACACAAGAAACGTCTTCTCCATTTGAATCACTACTTAATAGACAATTTTATTATCAATAGGCCGATATATTTCTTTAGAAATGATTCAAATCTTTTCATTCAACAATATTCAATCGCTTCACTAAAACTTTTCATTAAAATCGAAAGAATTAATAATATTTTGCGAATTTACAAAAGTGTTTACTTTTCTGTTTACAATTTGCAAGCCATTTGACAGTTTTTCACTCTTGTTCTTCTCAACACGGAACTATGACGTTTCGTAATGGCGGTCGTCGTAATCTTGTATTCTATAATTCTTGTTCACGTACTAAGGAATAATATGCAAATGAATCGCGAGTATTTCGCAGATACATACGTTTAAAAAATACACGGTAAAAAAAAAAATCAGGCATATTTAATAAAATAAGTACATACTAATACATATATAAAACAAAGGATTAATCGATTTATGCAAAGTCCTATAATCTATTTCATTTATCATAAAATTTATTATATTTACAAAAAATTGTTTACACAATTTTTCACAATACCAATTTTATAATTGTATTTCAAACGAAATATTGACAAACATTTTTTACAAAATTTTTTAATAACGCCAATTATACAATTCTATTTCTAACGAAATAGTTGCAAAAATTTTTTTTTTATATATATATTTTTTCATAATACCAATTTTACAATTGTAGTATTTCAAACGAAACATTTTTAAGCTCAAAGCTTTCAATTCAATTTAATTAATGCAATCTGACAATTCGAGAGAGGTTAAGCCAAAAACACCTCTAACATTAGAAATTCCGAAAATGGCTGATGAAGATAAACCACAAGGTACGCCTGCTAAAGCTACATGCTCAAAGCAGAGTATAAAACAAAAAGGATCAAAAGATCAGACAATATCTAGATTCATCACTGAAAGTGACAGTTTTATAAGATATTGTACAAGATTTCAAGCTTCCCCTATTACGGACATCACAGAATCAGTTTTGAATATAAAACTAGAAAGTGTGAACAATCTCTGGGCTCGCCTTCTGGCAGCGTACGATACAGTACTAGATACTGACGACGCAGAACTCCCAGAAAACGCAAAAGCTTCGGCGACAGCCAAGTGTGATAACTGCCGCGATCAGAATGAGTTAACAAAGGGAATGATAACTGAACAAATAAGTTTAGTAAGGCCAAGTAGAGCCACTACTCCCTCACCCAGAGTAGTTACAACACCAAAAGAAGACCTAGATAAAGGCATGTATCTCAAAGTACCAGCTTGTGATACTGACGTTTTTAATGGATGTTATGATTAATGGCCGTCCTTCCGGGACATGTTCACTGCCGTTTATATAAACCATCCTAAA